>NC_067437.1:9489037-9791296 GCF_009764475.1 Pristis pectinata
CAAAGTGCATAACCCCACACTTCCCTATGCTGTATTCCACCTGCCACTTCTTTGTCCACTCTCCCAACCCGCCCAAGTCCTTCTGGAGACTCCCTTCCTCCACCACACGACTCGTCCCTCCACCCCTCTTCCGTATCATCTGCAAACCTGGCCACAATGCCCTCAGTTCTCTCATTCAGATCAGAATTAGGGTCTTTCCATGACAGTCTGCTGGAGGAACTCAGCAGATCCAGCAGCAGTGAGAGAGCCGTCATGATGGGGAATGGAGGTACATAGGGACTGGACTGCCATGGTGAAGATGAGGTTGTGCATGCTGGAGAACGTAAAATTATGGAAGAGTTGGAGAGTGTGTGATGTGTCACGAACGAGGGTGAGAAGGGATTGGATCAGGGAGAACAGGATAGTGCCCAGGTAGGAGGATACGAGCTCCATGGGGTAAGAGCACGCAGAGACAATAGGTCTGCCGGGACAGTCCTTCTTGTGGATTCTGGGGAGGAGATAGAAGCGGGCAGTCCTAGGTTGCGGGACTATTGTGTTGGTAGCTTTCCTCTCTTCAGTCCTGAAGAAAGGTCCTGACCAGAAACATTGACCGCCCACTTCTCTCCACGGATGCTGCCTGGCTTGCTGAGTTCTTCCAGCATCATGGTGTCTTTAGGTCCGGCAGCACCTTTGTGTGTGTTGGGGGGGTGGGGTGGAAGAAGAACCGTCAATGTTTCGGGGCAAGAAGCTGATGGGAGTTGGGGGAAGGAGGTGTTGTTGAACCTTGAGGTGTTGGTTCTGGGACATGGAAGTGTGTTGTATTTAAAGCCAATTTTTATGGCACTTATACCCAGTGCCCAGGACAACAATGAACTGAAGTTCCCTCCTCCCCACCCTGTCCTGTCCCTGAGGTGAGGCTGTGGCTCCTTGCCTCGTCCACCTGCCTCCTGTTGGTGTTGAAGGTAACGTTGAAGAGGATCTTCAGGACCTCCATGGCTCGGTCAGTCTCCAGGCGCCTCAGGATCCTGCCACCCGGCCCTGGCCCCGCCGCCGCCGCCACCTCCTCCTCCTCTTCCTCCTCCCCTGCCCCTTCCTCCTCCTCCTCCATCTCCACGTCCAGCCAGCGGAGGCCCAGCGCGGCCTCCAGCGCGTCAGTGAGCAGGGCCAGGCCGCGCAGTTCGCGGGCCAGCTGGACGCGGGCCTCGACGCTCAGCGCCGTCAGGAGGAACATCAGCCGCAGCTCGTAGAAGCGGGCGTCGCGCCCTCCTCTTCCTCCTCCTCCGCCCAGCCCCGGCCTCGGCCTCAGCTGGCCGCCATGCTTGAGGCGGCCCGCCAGGCCGCCGAGCAGCCGTAGCTCGGCCGCCGCCTGCCGCGCCGCCGCGCTGTTGTACACCGTGTTGCACAGGCACTTGAGGGCCTCGCAGGCCACCTCGGCGTCTGGCGGCCTCCTCTCCGCCTCTTCCTCCTCACCACACTCGATGCCTGCCAGCCGTGCCAGGGTGCCCATGGTGTCCCGGCTGGCAAAGGGTGCCAGGGCGTGCTTGTCCCGGGACAGGATGCGCACGGCCTCCAGGGTGGCCAGGCGGCAGGACGGCTGCAGGTCCCGCTCCAGGAACTTGACCATCAGCTCGCCGATCCTCTGCAAGGCAAGGAGAGAAGGTCAGAAAGTGCTGGAGCTTCTTCATTTTTAATTCTAATTGTGTTCTTTCTTGTAAAATATTGTGTATGTTTTTCCTGTGAATGCTGCTTATCTGATGCTATGTAAGATCTTTATTATCTTATAATAAAGGGGGAGGATAAGATAAGATATCTTTATTAGTCACATGTACATCGAAACACACAGTGAAATGCATCTTTTTGCATAGAGTGTTCTGGGGGCAGCCCGCAAGTGTCGCCACGCTTCCGGTGCCAACATAGCATGTCCACAACTTCCTAACCTGTACGTCTTTGGAATATGGGAGGAAGCCAGAGGAAACCCATGCAGACACGGGGAGAACGTACAAACTCTTCACAGACAGCGTCTGGAATTGAACCCAGGTCGCTGGCGCTGTAATAGCGTTACACTAACTGCTACACTACCGTGCCTGTGACACTGCTGCTTTCATTGCACCTCTGCACACACATACTTGTGCGTATGACAATAAACTCAACATTGACTTTGACTTTCCTCTTGTGTCCCTGTAGAAATAGGCCCTTCAGCCCACCTAGTCCATGCCGGCCCGTTTGCCCATCTACGCTGATCCCATTGGGTCTGTATTCATCTCTGCCTGTGGAGGCATTAGAGACTGCAGATGCTGAAATCCGGGAACAACACACAAAATCCTGGAGGAACTCAGTGGGTCGAGCAGCATCTGGTGGGGTGGGGGTGGGGGGGGGAAGGAATTGTCAATGAAATTCCTTCCCCACCACCACAGATGCAGCTCGACCCGCTGAGTTCCTCTGATAGATTGTGGTTCCGGATTCCAGCATCTGTAGTGCCCCCAGAAGGCATAGAAGGATACGGACCGAAGTTGGCAATGGTTATAGTCCAACAGTTGGAGGCCATTCAGCCATTTTAAACAAATATACTTCATTTCCATTAAAAAAAAGAGCATCCACAGTTCATACACACACACACACACACACACACACACACACACACACAAATATACCCTACATACAGACACACTCCAGATGCATACATATACACCACATATACATATGCCCAGATCTACATACATGCACATATATATTCACATATATGCACACATACCAACATTTCCTACACCCAAACATATATGCACACACAACATAGGCTTGTACAAACATGCACACGCACACAATCACAATGCAGTTACTGTCAAACACTGCATGGGCTCCATTATGTAGCAACAAAACTTGAATACTGTATGGTAGGGTGAGGAGGGTGCATTGCAATGCTACCTCCCCCCATTGATCCTTTGCCTGGGTCACAAAGCACCTGTACTGCACCTACTCCTGCACATTGGAGAGTACTAATCAGCAATACTCAAGTTGTAAGAGGCCATTCAACCCCTTGAGCGTGTTCTGGGATCCAGTGAGATCCCGGCTTATTGGCACCCAAACTCCACTCTCCTATTATGGCTCCAGATCTGTTGAAGCATGCTCACTGAGTGGCCATGCCACGGAGGTACAGACTCCAAGCGGATCGTA
Organism: Pristis pectinata; assembly: GCF_009764475.1. Lineage (NCBI taxonomy): Eukaryota > Metazoa > Chordata > Chondrichthyes > Rhinopristiformes > Pristidae > Pristis > Pristis pectinata. Next base: position 9,492,188 of record NC_067437.1, read on the forward strand.
GGACTGGAGTGGAGACGCGAGAGACCGCAGATGCTGGAACCTGGAGCAAAAAACAAACTGCTGGAGGAACTCAGTGGGTCTGACAGCATCAGTGGAGGCAGTGGGATGGTTGACATCTTGGGGTGAGACCCTGCATCAAGCACCATCCCTCTGCCTCCACAGATGCTGCCAGGTCCGCTGAGTTCTTCTGGCAGTTTGTTTTGTGTACGGGACTGGAGTAACTTCCAACAGGGAATGAGCCACCTGAACAAAAGTAAAAAGCCCTCTGGAAGCTTGGGGTTGCCAGGAGCTGGCTCTTACCTCTCTCAGCTTCACTTCCGGATCCTGGGATTGGTCGGAATCAGAATCATAATCCGAGCTGGCATAGTACTCCTGATGCTTGGTGATCCTGAACTACCCACAGTAATGGAATGGAAGCAGACAGAACAGATGGAAAACAGAGAGGATGGAGCTTGGGTGAAGACAGTGCAGAACAAAGAGATTACACTCTCCCATGTATGGGGAGCAGAGTTGAAAAGCAACAAGGAATGAAATAACAATTTAACCTTAACCACAGTGATGTTGCAGTGGTTAAGTTACCACACTCAGCAATCCAGTGGACCTGAGTTCAAATCCCACACTGCAGCTGCGGGATTTATGTTCAGCTCACAGAACACAACAAAAAACAAAACCTAAACCCATTATTGAGGGGAGACCTGATAGAATTTTATAAAATGATGAGAAGCATAGGCAGCCTAGACAGTCAGTCTTTTTCCCAATGTGGAAATGTCAAATACCAGAGGGAATAGCTTTATGGTGAGAGGGGGAAATCTTTTTTGCAGAGAGTGGTAGGTGCCTGGAACGGGCTGCCAGGGGTGGCAGTGGAAGCAGACACTATAGAGTGTTTAAGAAGCTTTTAGACAGGCACATGAATATGCAGGGCATGGAGGGATATGGATCATCTGCAGGCAGTAGGAATTAGTTTAATTTGGCATCATGTTCGGCATAGACATAGTGGGCCAAAGGGCTTGACCCTGTGCTGTACTGTTCTGTGTTCTATGTAATGAAGAGCACAGGCCTACTGGATTGATATAAAAAACTCATCGAATTCACTAATACTCTTCAAGGAAGGAAATCTACCATCCTTTCTCTTGTCTGAGCTATAAATGAAGCCGGATTCATCCTTGAAGTCTGGTAAAACCTCTCAGTTCGAGGGTATTTAGAGAAGGGCAATAAACGTTTGCCCTGCCCAGTGAGGCCCAGATCCCCAAAGTTGAATAAATAAAACAAAAAGCACTGTGAATTCAGCGAACTGGGAAAATCAGACTATTGCTCCCACTACCCCGTGGGACCTAAGCTTAGAGTTCTGACACAGGTCCCTGACTACAACAGGCAGGGCTTTCATATGGCCACAAGCAACTGATGCCTTGTGACCTTGCTCAACCGCAGCCTGCAGTCTGGGAACATAATCTGGTCCCGCCCATCTTTGCAATAGCAACAAGATATCAGAAGTACTTCCTCAGCTGTAAAGGGCTCCTGAAGGGGATTTGTAAAGTGCAATGCAAATGCAAGTCTTCCTAGCCTGATGCTCTCTGTTTAGAGGTGCATAAATCAAGGTTGACGTGGCGAGTACTGCCTGGCTTTCCTTCTCGATGCTTTGTTTATTGTACTTAAACAAAAGAATGATGGCTGGGCGGTGACTTGGTGTTTGTGGGAGGTGCAATTGAATTGTTTTGGAGATTGCTGCTCTAACCCTTTGCCTTTACCCCAGGCTAATGCTCCCCCCTTCCCAGTGCAGTACGGAGCAAGTACTGCCTTTCTGATAAGTCTCTAAATCGAGGTACTTGCGGCTCTCTCAGTTGGACACAGGAGATCCCACAGTCACAGTTTTAGAGAAAACTGGGGCACTTTTTCTCAGTTCTGTCCAAAGTTTATCCCTCAACCAACATTGCTGTGTCTGGGAGCTTGTGGTGCACCAATTAAACTGTACTCTTTTCTATATTACAGCAAGACCAGACTTCAGAAAGCACTTCAAGGCACCCAGAGACATCCTGAGCTGCATTAGAAATTCAGGTTCCCTCTACTGTGGTCTGCCTTTCATCCCCTCTTGACTGGCAGGGACCAAGACTCCATTGTGATGATCCCTCTGTTGACATCAGCTGAACACAGTCAGGAACAAAGGGCCAAAAAACTGTGTCGACACTGAGAACTGGAGAGAAACATCGGCTCATCTTAAGTATGTCAGTCTGACTTCAATGAGCTTAATCCCTTACAAAGGCCTCATCCTGTGGGAGTTTAACAGGATCAGTGACACGAAGAGTTAGAGCTACAGATATGGGCCTGAAGGGCAGTGGTCATTAGATGGCGATCAGTATTCTTTGTAGCATCCTCCTTTTATCATAGTGAAACAATGTGTAATGTTATTTGCCCAACAGTGTCACACAAACCTGTAGCCATCAAGAAGGACAAGGGCAACGGGTACCGAGGATCACCACCACCTGCAGGTTCCCCTCCACACCGTCCCGACTTGGACCTATGTTGCTGTTTACTTGATGGTCATTGGATCTAAATCCTAGTTCTCAAAAATCTTTACTTCATTCCATACCTCGATCAAATTGAGGAACTCCTTTCACATCACTTTCGGAGAGTCCCAAACACTGAAGGAGTTTTGAAGTGTAACATAGAAAATATGTTGAATTTAGAATTGGATTAGTCACATTTCATCATCCGCTTCTTACCTGCTTTGGCTCACTGGGTAACAGCCCTGACTCCAAACATTGAGAGTTCAAGTCCCATCACAGGAAAACTGCAAGATTTTGGGGACAAGGTGAAGAAGTGGAGTTGAAGCCAAAAACTAGCTCAGCTCCATTCTGGATGAATGCAGACCTCCTGCTCCTTCTCACATCTACTCCGGAGATGTGAACCCAAAATTCCAGGCTGACATCCCCAAGTACATCAACAGAGCTGGCATTGTTCTGATGAGGAGTTAAACAGAAGCCAAGCCTGAGCTCTCAAATGAGCATTAAATATCTCATGGCATAGTTTTGAAGATGAGCAGGAGAGTTTAGCCCAAAATTTATCTTGACATTAACTCAACACTCTTCACAAATGCAAATTGGCTGCAGGAGTTCCTACCACAATGGCTACACTTCCAAAGTGCTTCATATGCCGGAATGCACTTTGGGATGACTAGAATTTGTGAAAATTATTATGCAACTTAACTGTGTCCCAAACCAGGAGAAGTGCCAGTGATGTTATGATGTACCCAGGTAAGAAAGAAAATGCAAATCGATTGACTACCAATGACAGGCCAATTGACAAGCAACAGGCTTAGACTGATCTAGGTCGCTGGCAGGGAACTAGTCACTATGTTGAAGAAGGGAACTACACTTTGCAGATTACCTAGTCTCAAGCAGTGATGGATAAGAAGCCAAGCAATGTATTTACCTCTTCCAGTCTTTCAATCTGGTGAGTTAATAAAGGAAGGAAACAAAAAAAAGTCAAAGGACATTGTGTAGCCTCCATTGCATGATTTTAGTCTCCCTGCCTGCAGGTTGTTGGATGGTTCTCGAGAACATGGATGCTGGGTTACCAATGCCCCATCATTATGTGAATAAGCCACTCAAGCTTGCTCTGCTATTCGGTAAGATCACGGCTACTCTGATCTTGGCCTCAGCTTCACTTTCCTGCCTGGTCCCCACAATCCTTGACTCCACTGTAGACCAAAAATCTGTCTTGATGTTGAATATTCAATTATTCTGCATCCACATCTACCTGGAGCAGAGAACACCACAGATTCATGACCCTCTGAGAGGAGAAATTTCTTAAATGGATGACCCCCTTACTCCGAGCTTCCTAACACTAGACTCCCCCACAAAGGGAAACGTTCTCTCAGCATCCACCTCTGTCAAAACCCCTCAGTGTCTTACTTGTTTCAACAAGATCTCCTCTCATTCTTCAAAACCTCATCATATTGCTCAAACCTTCCTCATGAGGCAACTCTTTCATTCAAGGAAATGCCTCCAATGCAAATGTATCATTCATGAAATAAGGGGACAAAGACTACATGGGGACTCCAATTGTGGTCTCACCAAAGCCCTGTATAGTTAGCAAGATTTCTCTGTTATACTCTATTCCATTTAGATACTTGGTTGAAACTCATTGTCTATCACCTTGCTTACATTTCTTCTGTCAACTTCCCAACCAATGATCACAACATCCTGACAAATAAGTAAAGGATGTTCGATTTGAGAGTGCAGTTTATGTCGAATAATCTCCCATTGCATTAGTGTGCAAATTCAGTTTAAACAATATTCTGGAGGTTTTATCAGATGACCTCCTGCCCCTGTCACAACTCCTGCTGTCCTCTCATTGGTTGCCTGACATGCCCATCCATTTGACACAGCCTGGACTGGCCACCGAATTGGACAATCCTAGGTTGTCAGTCAAATAGCTTTTCTATTTCCAATACATCATGAGCTAGTATTCAAACAATTAAATTTCTGGAAACAAAGTTATTTTGATGCATTTTCTCCTGGTTTTTGCTTGTATATATGTACTGGAGATCAATTGTAAATTGTGGGAGACATACTGGACTGTATTATCTATTATGACACAGAAGAAGGCCTTTCAGCCCATCAGGTCTATGCAGAGCAATCCCATCAGTCCAATTCTCCCTCTTATTTTCCTGCACTCCTACAAACTAGTCTCTTCACCTGCCCATCAACTGCTCCCGGAGAGTTCCATCAGTTACCTACACCTGGGGTGATTTACAGAAGCCCAATAACCTGCCAGCACGTCTTTGGGATGTGGAAGGAAGCTGGAGCAGCCGCTAGGAATCCATGTGGTTATTGGGAGAATGTGCAAACTCCACACGGGCAGCACCTGAGGTCAGGATTGAACCCAGGATTCTGGAGCTGTGAGGCTGCAGCACTAGCTGCTGTACCAGGGCACTGTCCTCAGAAAGACTCAAATAAATCCAAAGGCAGGGATCTAGGCTCAGGCATCAATCTTTAATCAACAACTGACCTTTGGCTGCAGTCACTGTTCAGGGATGAGCAGACTCAGTTCTCTTGCAATGAAAATACAGGCAGACCCTGGGTTACGACAGGGTTCTGCTCCTGTTTGCAACCTGAACTGTTCATAAGTTGGAAATGAACAGGGATAGTGTGTGAGAGAGGATCCCAGAAACAGCGGTGATGGGAGAGTGAGCAGGCGTGGGAAGAGAGCGGCTGCCAGCCGGCCTCACTGACTCGGTGAGTGAGTCTGTTCAATGCACCCAGCTCTGCTCAGCTCAACCCAGTCCCCGACTGTTGCAGCTCAGGAGGGAGGGTGGGGAGACAAGGCACCCGGCAGAAACAGAATCTGCAGAATCCATCCCGCCCATGTCCCAAACACTCAGGTGTTCATAACCCGGGGAGGACCTGTAATGGAATTTCAAAGCCTGACTCAAAATAAACAGGAATATTTAGAGATTGGTGCCATTGTACCGCAGGGATCGGTGCTGGTACCATTGATATGTGTGACATAATATATAAATAACTTAGATGAGAATGTAAGTGGACTGATTAATAAGTTTGCTGATGATACAAAAACTGGTGGAGTAGTGGATAGTGAAGAAGGTTGTGAAAGGATATAGATCAGTTGGAGAGTTGGGTGGTGGTGGCAGGATGGAATTTAATCCAGACAAGTGTGAGGGAGTGCATTTTGGGAGGTCATATACTAACAGGACATACACAGTAAGTGGCAGGGAACTCAGGAGTGTTGATGTAGACAGGGAGCTTGGGGTGCAAGTTCATGGCTCCCTGAAAGTGGCAACACAGGTGGATAGGTTAGTGAAGAAGACATTTGGCATGCTTGCTTTCAAAAGAGTGTAAGAATTGGGATGTGCAAAACATTGGTCAGACCGCTCTTGGAGTATTGTGCACAGTTCTGATCTCCGTTCTGCAGGAAGGATGTGGTAGCATTAGAATCATAGAACAGTACAACACAAAACAGGCCCTTCAGCCCATAATGTTGTGCCGACCTTTACAACCTCTCCTAAGACTATCTAACCCCATCCCCCCCACATATTCCTCCATATGCTTATCTAACAATCTCTTGAACTTGACCAATGTACCCGCCTCCACCACTACCCCAGGCAGCGCATTCCATGTACCAACCACTCTCTGGGTAAAAAACCTTGCCCTGATATCTCCCTTGAACTTCCCACCCATTACTTTAAAGCCATGCCCTCTTGTATTGAGCATTGGTGCTCTGGGAAAGAGACGCTGGCTGTCTACTCTATCTATTCCTCTTAATATTTTGTACACCTCTATCATGTCTCCTCTCATCCTCCTTCTCTCCAAAGAGTAAAGTCCTAGCTCCCTTAGTCTCTCCTCATAATGCATACTCTCCAAACCAGGCAGCATCCTGGTAAATCCCCTCTGCACCCTTTCCAACACTTCCACATCCTTCCTATAATGAGGCAACCAGAACTGGACACAGTACTCTAAGTGTGGTCTAACCAGAGTTTTGTAGAGCTGCAGTAGAAAGAGTGCAGAAGAGATTCACCAGGTTCTTGCCAGGAAGGGAAGGTTTATAAGTAATCTCTCCTTGTGATTGGGTAGGCTGGGTTTATTTTCCTTGTAACCAGGAGGCTGTGGGATGACCTTAAAGAGGTTTATAAAACGGTGAGGGGCACAAACAGTGTCTTTTCCCTAGAGTTTGGGGGTCTAAACCAGAGGGCACAGGTTTAAGGTGAGAAGGGAGAAATTTAAAGGATATCTGGAGGGCAAGTTTATCACACAGAGGGTGGTGGTCGTATGGAACGAGCTGCCAGTGGAAGTGGTAGAGGCGGGTACAGTTATGATAGGTTGGACAGGTACTTGAATAGGAAAGTAGAGGGATGTGGGCCTAATGTGGGCAAATGGGATTAGTGTAGGCAGACATCACAGGTAGTACGGACAAGTTGGGCTGAAGGGCCAGTTTATGTGCCGTACAACTCTATGAATATAGGAGTGTGAGGAACATTAGCCCCTCCTGCTGCATTGTTTTCAATAAGAACATGGCTGACCTGTCACCTTCCTCCATCAACACAACCCCCCCCCCCCCAACACAAAATGAAAATCAAAATAAAAACTCCTAGGAATTTGAAATTAAAACAGAAAATGCTGGAAACATTCAACAGGTCGGGTAGCATCTGTGGAGAGGGAAAAATAGGGTCAACGTTTCAGGTTGAAAACCCTTCTCCATCTTTGACCTAAAATGTTGAACTGCTTCTCTTTCTGCTAAGTGTTTCCAACATTTTCTGTTTTTACTTCTACCTCTTAACACCTTTGGTTAAGAAAAATTACAGATTTAAAATTAACAACTGACCTGGCATCGATTTCTATTTCTGGAAGAGAGTTCCAAATTCTTCCCATCTGTGTGTAGGAGTGTGTTTCTTAACTACAGAGAGGCCCAGTGCAAATTTTAGATTCTGCCCCCAATTCCTAGACTCCCCAGCAGTCAAAATAGATTCTCTCCATCTACATTTTTGGTTCCCCTTAATACCATGAAACTTAATACCGTGAACCAAATCACCACTCATCCTTTTAAACTTCAGGGAGTACAGCCCTTGTATAAGGGAGACACACGAGACTGCAGATGCCGGAATCTGGAGCAACAAACAATCTGCTAGAGGAACTCAAAAGGTTGAGCAGCATTTGTGGGGTTACAGAGAGAGGGAGGATTTGTATGTGCTGTGAGAGGTTTCAGAGATAGGGAGGAGTCCGGGGACTAGATGGGGTTAGAGAGATAGGGAGGTTTGAGGCCATGGAGGGTTCAGAAACAAGGATGGGAATGTCAAAATTTGAGACATGGAAGCAATATGTCTATCTTTCCTAAGCCTTGCAGGTATATAACATAAGCGAAATATTCTGTTTCTTCTAATCTTAAAATAGAGAGTGTGAAAAGTAAAAAAAAAAGAATTGCCTAATTTAATCAATTAGTTCTTAAACATTTTAATTTGACAAATAAAGCTTTGCCTAGTTCCTGGGATCTTTTTTGCTGAAGCAAGTAACGTCGCCAATTCCTTTCCCCCCTACAGATACTGTCGACCTGCTGAATTCCTCCAGCAGATCGTTCGTTACTTCTGCTTTGTATGATCTCTTCTTGAAGTCTTCTAAGTCTTGTGCTTCTCTCTCTCCATGCCCAATTTATCTGTACGAAATTATTAAGGATCGTCGTGTTGCTGCTGTCATGTTTATGCCCATTTGAAGACCAGCTCTAGATCTTTAAGGTCTGCCCTAACATGAAGCCGGTGTCTATCAGGCAATTAGGCAGAAGCCAGAGAGTGGGGAGAATGTGAACCTTGGGAGTGGCTGAGGTGAGCAGCAGGGATGGATTTGAGAGGGAGCTGGATAAACATATAAGGGTGATGGTATAGAGGAGTGAGAGGAGGTCCGTGTGGAACATAGACACTAGAATGAGCTGGTGGGTTGAGTGGCCAGTTCCTCTGCTTTACACATAATGAGGTTCTCAGCAACATAACATCAGACTGACACTCTAGAGCAGCATTGAGGGAGTGCCACACTGTTGGAGGACCCCACTGCTGGATCAGACCCAAAACCTGCCTGAGTCACGTTACTGATTTTACAACGATACTGTGTTATCCAGTGACCTCACTCACCTTCCGTCTCTCCCGTGCCTCTGCATTGAAGAAGAAGCATTGAGCATACTGTGGGATAAAACAGAGAAACAATGTTATTTGCTTCAGGGGGTAAGATCCCAGGAACTTGGCAAAGCTTTAGTTGTCAAATGAAAATGTTTAAAAACTAATTGATTAAATTTGACATTTGTGTTTTTTCTTTTTACACTCTCCATTTTGGGAGCAGAGGAAACAGCATATTTCCCTAATACCATATACTTACAAGACTCGGGGAAGATAGACATATTCCATCCATGTCTCAAATTTTGACACTCCCATCCTTGTTTCTGAACCTCTCCATGGCCTTGAACCTCCCTTTCTCTGTAACCTCCTCCAGCCCCTGCATCCCTCTCTATGTCTGCAGCCTCCTCCTGCACCTACAAACCTCTCTGTCCCTGTTACCTCCTCCAGCCCCTGCACCCGTCCCTATCTCTGCAACCTTCTCTGGCCCTTACAAACCTGCTCAATCTCTGTAACCCATTTTCTACACCCCTCCCTATCCCTGTAATATCCTCCATCTTCCTACACCCCTCCCTGTATCTGTAGCCTCCTCCATCTCCTACACCCCTCCCTGTCCCTGCCTCTGTAACCTCCTCCGGCCTCCTCACCACTCACTGTGTAACCACCTCCAGCACCCACAAGTCATCCCTATCTAACCTCCTCCAGCCTCTACACCCCTCCCTATCTCTACAGCCTCCTCTAGCTCCTACACCCCATCCCTTTCTCTGCAACTTCCTCTAGTCCTATAACTTCTTGAGATCTCTCTGCTCAACTAATTCTGACCTGTTAACTATCCCTGAATTAAATTGCTCTTTCATTGCTGGCCGTGCCTTCAGCTGCTTCAGCCCTGAGTTCTGGCATTCCTTCCATAAGACTCTTTGCCTGTTCCCTCTTTTAAGCAAACTTTTGCTCCTAATGTGGCTCAGTGTCAAGTTTTGTTTGGTAATCTTGAGGTATTTGACAATTGAGTGTATGTTTAACATTAAAATTCAGATTATTTGGTTGTGACCTCTTTCTGTTTCTGGGATCTTGCTGGGTGCAAGCTGTCCGCCAAGTTTCCTGCACAAAAAGTAGTTCTTTGGGTTGGAAAGGCCGCTTATGTGGCTGAGGTTACAAAGGTTACCAGAGAAATGTGAGTCAATGATTAATACATCACTATCTTTAGGAGGAGAGCATTGTGGAATTGTGTGCACCCATCTCTAGCACTGTGAGACCCCCAACTTTCACTGTCCGCTTGTTGGAAACAACCATGAAACATCGGCATTTATTGCCAGAAGTAATAGCAGGATTTGATGAAGATGAGAATCAGACGTTAGGAGGGACCATTGCTGAGCTGTTGCATTTTCACTGCTGCTCTATGTTCCTCAGTATAAGGAAAACGCAGCTGCAAAAGTCTGCACTGGAGCTTCACCAGGAGCTGTGCATCTTCTCCTATGCAGCCTGCAACATTCATCCAACAATGCTGAGCAGTGCAACAAATGGAACCGTGCAGCAAATCAGTAATGCAGTCTTTGCAATACTGGAACATAAAAGCAAATGTAACGGAAGTTTGGGTGCCTAAATACCACAGCCACTGTCCCCAACTGTTACACACCCACTGTGCCCTCCAATGAAGTATACCCCAGTGTCATACCCCAACTTAAACACAGCCTGGAACAATTCCAAATATAACACCTCCACTTAAATACTCTCCACTTCAATATTCCCAATGTAAGACCCCACTTAAGCACTCCCTGTAACATTCCTACTATACCTCCCACACAATTACTTAAACACCTCCCACTTAAATACCCTCAGTCCAACACCCCCATACACACATCTCCTTGTAACACCCTTCCCCTTCCTGCTGTAACAACTAGTAAATTCCCCACTATAACTCCTACTGAAACAACAATTACCATATACTCACTCTATCAGGAATTTAGCGGTCTGTTTCCCCAGGTCTAGGAGTACTTAATTGACTTAACAGCTCCCAAGGTCATTTCCATTAAAAGCTTCCCTTGATATTTAACTAAGTGGCTGGCTTTCTGTCTTTGCGTGCTCCATCTGTTGACACAGGTAGACAAGGTGGTGAAGAAGGCATATGGCCTGCTTGCCTTGGTCGGACGGAGCATTAAGTACAAGATGTCATGTTACAACCATACTAGACACTGGTGAGACTGCCCCTGGAGTATTGTGCGCAGATGTGGTACCATAGACATGCCATGAATTAGTGAGGATATCATTGACATGGAAAGGATGCAGAAAAGATTCACAAGGATGTTGTTAAGACTAAGAGCTTGAGTTATGACTGGATAGGTTGGGACTGTTTTCTTTGGAGCGAAGGGTGCTAAGGAGTGACGTTATAGAGGTTTATAAAATTATGAGGGGCACAGATAAGGTGGATGGTCACTGTCTTTTCCCCAGGGTAGGGGAGTCTAAAACTAGAGGGCACAGGTTTAAGGTGAGAGGGGAAGGATGTAAAGGGGGCCCGAGAGACAAGTTTTTCACACAGAGGATGAAACGAGCTGCCACAGGAAATGGTGGAGGCAGGTACAATTACAACGTTTAAGACATTTAGGCAGCTTCATAGATAGGGTAGAGGGATATGGACCAAATGCAGGCAGATGGGACTAGCTCAGGAAGGCACCTTGGTTGAGATGAACAAGTTGGGCTGAAAGGCCTGTTTCTGTGCTATGAATCTATAAATGGTGTCAGTGCCAGAGTTGACTACGTTCCCATGGATGAGTAAACACAAGTATTAACCCTAACCCTTTGCGTAACCCAAACCTATATAGTGAGGACATTGTCTAATGGTTATATTCATCCTCAAACATTATTGGAATAATGTACTCAGTAAGTGAACAGGACCAGCCGTCGATACACGTGTGTATTGCTGTTGGGCACAGACGAATTACACCCCCACATCCCACTGCACCTAATCTATACAGATTCACAGGCACCAGCTTGTGAGTCACTTACCAGACACAAGCTTCAACAATGGCCTTGCGACCCTGTCTAGACCGGGGTGTGGGGATTTGGGGGGCGGTGAGCTGTGTGCGTTCAGGCTCCAAATCCTTTGGCTAGCACTGCGTAGGCTGCTATGTGGTGACAGAAGGCTACGGATTAAGTACTGGTATTGGATCAGTACAGATGGTCAGAATAGACATAGTGGGCCAAAGAGCCGCTTTCTGTGTTGTCTAGATCAACTACTTCATGGTGGTAGATCTTGTGGGTAGACATCACATTCAATAACCCACTGGGTACACTTGCACCTCCCACTTAATAATAAATAGATTACAATTCCCAGCAATAAAAGCAAGCCTAATGCTCTCAGTGAACACATCCTGGGCTAATGAAATGAGCAAGGTTCCTTCATTATTTAAAACAACTGAACACACACCTGTTTGTAGCAAGCTTTTAAGGATTGCAGAAGAAAGACATGCATTTCACATCACTTTCTCAATGTCCCACAGTACTGTACTCTGGAGACTGAAGTATATTTTGTTTTGAACTGTGTTCACTGTGGGAACCAATCTGTGCACAGCAAGCTCCCACGAGTAACAATGTGAAAATGACCAGGTGATCTCTTTTTGTAACAGAAAATGAAAAAAAGCTGCAGAAGCTGGAAATCTGAAATAAAAACAGAAAATGCTGAAAACATTCAGCAGGTCAGGCAGCATCTGTGGAGAGAGAAACAGAGTTAAGATTCGACCTGAAACATTGAACCCGTTTTGCTTCCTACAGATCCTGCCTGACTTGCTGAGTATTTACAAAACTCTTTGTTTTGATCTCTTGCTATAATGTTGACTGAAGGGTAAATATTGGCCAGAGAACATGTTCTTTTTGAAAATAGTGCATTATAATCTTTTATTTCAACTTAGATCATCTGGTCATTTTCACTTGCTACTTGTGGGATCCTGGTGTGCAGAAATTGAGCCCTGCATTTATAGCAGGGAACTTCAAAACTCTGGGTTATGTGAGAGGGAAGGGTGAGATAGATATTAGAGCAGGATAAAATGTCGGCACAACATTGTGGGCTGAAGGGCCTGTACTGTGCTGTAACGTTCTATGTACTAAAATAATACTTCATTGGCTGCAGAGTACAGTACTGTGGGACATTCAGAGAGTGGTGTGAAAAGTGCTACAGAAATGCATGCCTTTCTTCTGCAATCCTGATTCTGCCCTTTAACTAGAGTCTGGCCCTTCATCTCACCAAGTCCGCACTGACCATCAAGTACCCATTTATACTAATCCTACGCTAACCCAAATTTATTCTCTCCACATTCCCATTAACGCCCCTCAGATTCTACCACTCGCCAACACACAAAGGGCAATTTACAGCGGCCAATTATCCCACCAACCCACATGTCTTTGGGATATGGGGGGAAACCCACACAGTCACAGGGAGAACATGCAAATGCTACACAGGCAGAGCCAGAGGTCAGGATTGAACCTGGGTCACTTGTGAGGCAACAGCCCTACTAGCTGCGCTACTGTGCCGCTCTCATCCAAAACACAGTGCAGCACCCTCGCAGCACTGCACTGGAGCATCAGGTTTTGATTATCAAGTCTCTGGAAGTGGACAAACCCAAAATCTTCTGACTCCGTCATATCTGTCATAATTAGTACCCTGGGCTAGCATCAGACTTTACAATATTAAAATGCAGTGTGCAGTCACTGATGAATATTTTGGTGGTGGTGTGCTTGTAAGAGATTAAAACCGACATTTTATAAAATACCACAGGTTTTCACAGAAAAAGGAGGAAGTTGAATCTTCCACTATTATCTGAATTTTATGCCACATTAACACCAGTGGTCCAAAAATAGCCAGATGCATTGCATCTCTCTCAGCAGTCACCCTCCTCAGGAACATTACATCACAATTTGATGATTCATTGACATTTGAAAACAGGATGGCTGTTGTATTGTGTCCCGTCTGCTGCAAACATCCGCTGTGTGTGGGTTTTATTCTGTGCCTGTGTGCTTGCCTCTGCAAAATTGCCGGGGTGGTGGGGGGGTGAAAATCAGTCTGGTTCAACCTAACGTTCTGCTTCTAACCTGGGTGCAGCTCGACAGGGATGAGCGAAGCAAAGCAAAGAATTAAAGCGACAGGAAACAGTTTTCAAATGTAATTCTTTCTCCGTCTCTGAGTCGGGTGCCTCACCTCTTTGTTGAAGTCTAACAGGGCGTTCTGTACCGTGTCCTGCTCTCCACTTTGTAGGATGTCCACTAATGCTTCGAGTTCCATGGTTGTCTCCCCCAGGGCTGTAGCCCAGACACGAGAGCTTGTGCCCTACTGTCAGACTGCTCAATCCTTCTCTTGCAAAATCCACCCCCCACCTCACTGTGACTTTACTCTGACATCAGAGCAATGGGAGGAGGGAAACCATCTCATCCATGACAACAGCCTCTTTCTCTCTCTCTCTCTCACACACATACACACACACATCTGCTGTGTGACACTGCATTACTTAACCCCTTCAATGCCCATGCTGTGGAAAATTATCTAGGATTTTTTTTCCAAAAAAGAGCTGCATTCTGTGCCTGGTGTGGAAGCTTGTCTTTTAGATAAGTAGGATTTTCAGATTTATTGTCTTATATATAATTGCAGTTTAACATTTCTTGTCCATGCACATGAACACAACATTTTTCCGGATGTAGACTTCACTGGCAAGGCCAGAATTTATTATCCATCCCTGACTGCCCCTAAGAAGATGGTAGTGAGCCTCCTTGAGCTGCTGTGTGTTGATGTAATGGTTCTGAAGCTGCTGACTGGCTCACTGGGACATCTTGGACCGCAGCTAAATCAGCATGTTGTTGCAAATAAGCCAGGCTGCTTGAGATCGGCGGGTTTCCTGGGTGGGTTTTTATGACAATCCACTAAGTTCAAGGTCACTAATACCTGTTTATTTCTTTTAAATTCTAGGTTATTTTTAAACTGAACAAATTCCACAGCTACCATGTAGGATTTGAATTCAATTCTCTAGATTATTAATCTCTATACATGTGTATATATGTTTAGATACACATGTGCAAGCACACATGTACAGTTGGACTGATACATGCATGTAAACAACACATGTGCAAACACACATGCACAGTTGGACTGATACATGCATGTAAACAACATACTGTATGTGCAAATGCACATGCACAGTTGGACCCATGCATATATGTAAACACACATACACAGACCCTCACAGACCCTCACAGACACACACAAACACAAACCAACACACATGTATGAATGTTTATTCTTGCACAGGCTCAATTTTAACTCCTGTGGGCTTGGAAGAAGCATAGCCAACAGCACTTTCAAAAGGGAATCAGATAGGCACTCTATTGTCTATAGGAATTAGACAAAATAACTTGCTGGGCAATGAGGAGGAATCGGACAATGGGGAAGGCATTGCTCATTTGAATTCCTCCTTCTGTGCCATCAATGAGCCCAATGGCATCCTCTGTGCTAAATGTTTCTATGGTAAACCTATACACACAGGCACCCATCCACCATTACACACATGTGTATGCACCCTGCTGATATAGCAAGTCACAGGTGGGCAGCTTCAGAACTGACTGCGGCAGCTCCGGCAGCTTTTAGAGTCCACAGGTTGCACTTAAACTAACAGTGCAAGTTTTCTGCAGCGTTTAGTTGCTGAGATTCCCACTCCATGGGTCCCTCAGTAGTGGCACCATCAGCGACCACGAGGACAAGGCGGAATCTCACACACTGGGATTTGAACCTCGTAGAGCAGCTGCCTCACAGCTCTATCGACCCAGGTTAAACCCTCACCTCTGGTACTGTCTGTGTGGAGTTTGCACGTTCTCCCTGTGACCAAGTGGGTTTCCCAGGGTGCTCCCTAACCTTAATGCACTCCTATTTATAACCTGGACCCTCTCATCAATAGGAGAGATTCCCATTCCCTCTATATACAGGTTGCTGTAGATCACGGGAAGAACTTCCCCATGGTGAATCTGTATTTCCAGGAAGTATATGTCACACCTTCGCCCTCAGGAAATCTGCACAGTCAGATATTTTCAGCTCCCTGGAGAGATGGTTCTTGGGGAACGAGGGACATTGTTTATTTGCTTGGTTTTCCACACTAGTTCGGACTCCAGCCACAGCAGCTGATGGCCACACATCAAGGAACTCATAGGGAACAGGACCGTGATAGGAAATGCCTCTGGTCTTCTGAAACCGAGGTTCCATCACGTGCATCGGTTAGGGGACACTCCGCAGTATTTGCCAGCAGGTCTGGAGGCATCATCGTGGTGTGTTGGGCACTCAACAAGCAGGCAAACTGCTGCCAGTAGCCAGTGACAGAGCAAAAGAGGATGTAGACCCACGACCTGAGGCACAACCAGACAGCAGAAGTGAGAGGAGCAGGAGGACGAGGAGGACTACCAGGGGGCGATCCCAGAAGCGTACTCGTCTCCCAGCAGAACAGGAGGCTACAAGAAACACCCCCACCCCCATATTCCGACAGATTTCTCTGCCTGCCATGACCATCTGGATCTCCCGTTGCTAGCCACTTTAATTCCCCTCCCCGTTCCCACACTGACCTGTCGAACCTCGGCCTCCTCCACTGCCCGGGTGAGGCTAAATGCAAACTAGAGGAACAGCACCTCATGCTCTACCTGAGTAGTCTGCAACCCAACGGCAACAACATTGAATTCTGGAATTTCAGGTAACCTGCTCCCCCTTTTCCTGATATACCCAGTTCTTTCTACACACATCCCACTCCCCCACCAACCCAACCTCCTATCACCCTGTTTCTTTCCTCTCCCCCAACCTACTCCATCTGCCCGTCACCCACACACCCCTCCCACTGGGTCCGCTCCCCCCACTGCTCCCACCTGCCCTCCCCACCTCCCTTATTTGGTTCCGTGCTCCACCCTATCGGATTCCATCATCTGCAGCCCTTTGTTGCCTCCACCTATCATCTTCTGTCACTAGACCTCTGTCCATCCCCCATCTGACTCCGCCTCCTCACCTGGATCCACCTATCGCTCGCCAGCTCTTGCCTCACCCCTCCCCCTCACCTCTTTATACTGGCTGTCTCCGCTGTAACTCCTTCGGTCCAGGTGAAGGGTCTCGACCTGAAACGTCGGCTGTCCATTTCCCTCCACGGATGCTGCCTGACCCGCTGAGTTCCTCCAGCGTTTTGGTTTATGCTCTAGCTTTCATAAGGAGCCTACTAAATCCCCATTATAAATGCCCTCATTACAATTAACTTTGACCACCACACAACATACGATTTCCTTGGATTAACTCTGTCTGTTCAAACCTTGTTTAAAATCTTTACTCCTTTGGACTGCTACTTACCATTGATAGTAGCAGATCAGCCCTGTTGCCATAGCTGAGGGGAATACACAGAACACATTGGTATTCAATGGTCAGGAGTTGCATCTGGAGGCTAATGCTTCAAGCTCATGAAATCCACAATCGTTCGACAATGAGAAATCACCCCTTGGATTCCAGCTGAGGTTTGTTTGAAACTATTTAATTCATTGACCATTTCAAGTTTCAAAATAGGGGCACAACTGATGGGGTAAAAACACTCTGTTCCACAGCACACAACTGGATCAGATTATCGTAAGGTCACATTCTTCTGCACAAGCATTCACTTTTCACGGAATACCACTTATTCTCAATGTTATCAATACCCAACATAAAGGAAAGCGTGAAGAGCAGATGTCTCATCTCAGCAGGTAACTCCCTGATATTCCTTTGCTTCTCTGAGCATCTCTCTCTCAGAGACAGACATGAAAAGAGCAGAATGAATAAATAGTGATCAACTTCACTTTCAAAGTCACATATAGTCAGTGCCATAATAACATGCAGCTATGGTGCAAGTCTAACTATTTCAGGATCATATGATTCTCTGTAACTTCTAGGGAGAAGCATCACACAATGTCCATCTGTGGACAAAGTTTTATTTGAGCACATTGAACTGACTTCTCTTGATGAGCCATGTGTTTACATCAATGCCAGCAACTGCCACATCTGTGTGACTTATCTCTGCACAGTGAAGGACATGCAGTCCACTGTGACAGACCTTATGAAAACATTCGACTGGCACAGTAGTGAAGCTAGCAGAGCTGCTGCCTCACAGCCCCAGAGACCTGGGTTCAATCCTGATCCCTGGTGCTGTCTGTGCAGAGTTTGCATGTTCTTCCTGTGACCATGTGGGTTTCCTCTGGGCACTCTGATTTCTTCCCACAAAAAGATGTGCAGGTTGGTAGGTTAATTGGCTGCTGTAAATTGCCCCTAGTGGTAGAATCTGGGGGGAGTTGCTGAGAAAATGGGGAGAATGAAAAGTAGGATCAATGTAAGATTAGTATAAGGTGGGTGGTTGATGGTCGGCACAGACTCTGTGGGCTGAAGGGCCTGTTTCCGTCTGTTTATCTCTACGACTCATGAAATATCTTTCACCTGGAGGAGACATCCTTCCACCTCGTGCCAGGGTCTTCTACTGATTCTCCACACCACTGACGCCCCCTCCTCTTGCCCCAACCCCAACACATGAGACATCCCTCCGGCGTGTACTTCACAAACCAGGACCCTCCCCCACCCCCCCACAAAATCTGCCAGCTCTCTTCTCTCCTCCGGAGCCTCCCCCTCCCACAAGGAAGTGTGATGCATCTGTCAAGCTGCCAGGTGGACTGTGCCTTCGTTGCCCTTCTCTACATGCTATGCAGACTTGTCACCAGCTGCCCCTGGCCCGTTTGAGGACTCTGCAGATCCCACCTTGTGGTTCTTCCTGGGTCTAAACATGTGTCCTTGAACGATTTTGAGATTTCAAGGGAGCTGATTTAATCTCTAGGACCTGATCTAACGTTAGTGCAACAAAAAGTGAGCCAAAAAATGATCCAATTTCTAGACAGCAGAACTCATGGCACAGAACGAGACCATTTGGCCCATTACGTCTCTGCTGGCCAGGGAGCTATTCAAACCAATACCACCTCCTTGCAGATAATAACATATTGCCACAGTTAACACACTGCCATACAGACACACACTCCTTCACTTGCATATTCTCCCACACACCCACACTCTCTCTCTCTCTCTCTCTCTCACACACACACACACACACACACACACACACACACACACACACACACACACACACACACACACACACAGACTCCCATACACAGTTTTCTGCAAACTTCTGTATGCACTCTCCCTGTACATTTCTGTACAAACCTTCTACAAAATGAAACGTTGCTTGGTTTTACATTAGTTTTATTCAGCTGTTGTCAAAATCTCATTACATTCGCACAACTTCCTGTGGTACAGAAAACCATACACAATAAATAAATAAATAATGTTGTCTATAGTATGAGACTGGACATGTTAGTAAAAGATATGATCACAGCTGCCACCAGGTGGCAGTATCATGGGCACCACCGTGGTATCTGAAGGGTCACCATCTAAAGGAACTGGTTTGCGCTGCTGTACGTTCATTCATACGAGTTGATAGGCCTTACACTCAAAGTCTGCAAGACAAAGGTTCTCTACCAACCTGCTCCTGTTGTACAACACCACCTTCCAACAATGGTGAAACCCTGGAAAATGTGGATCACTTCCCATATGACCACCACTCACCCAGAACAGATACCAATGATGAAATTTACCATCACCTTCAGTGCCTTTGGCCAACTGAGGAAAAATGTGTTTGAAAATCAAGGCAAAAAACTCTTGGTCTACTGAATATAATGATCCCTGTCCCTCGATATGCCTCTGAGACTTCGACTACCTACATCAGACAACTCAAGGCATTGGAGAGGTACTACCAACATTGTCTCCACACAATCTACCATACCCACTGGAAGGATAAGCAAACCAATGTCAGTCCTCTTCCAGGCCAACATTACACTCAGTCAGCTCTATTGGGTAGACCACGTCATTCGCTCACCCAACACCAAAGTCCTGAAGCAGACACTCTATTCCAAACTCAGATGTGGGAGGAGACTGCAAGGTGGACAGAGGAACAGGTTCAAGGGTGTCCTCAAAACCTTCTTGAAAAATTGCAGCTTCCCCACTGACTCCTGGGTTTCAGGATGGGGTTGAGAACCTCAAGTCTATGAGTCGGGAGTGTGGAGAAGCCCAGTGTAAATGGCAGAAGGAGTGCGTTACCTCAGAAACCACCCACCCTCCCATTCCGTCAGGCAACTCAAGAGCCTACAGCTCCCACATTGGCCTCATCAGTCACCTCTGATCCCTTGGAACTGAAGTGGGAACAAGCCATCTTTGATCCCAAGGGACAGCTTAAGAAAGAGAACAAAATCTTAAAGAACAGTCCATGATTGTAGATCTGGGTTGCCAAGAGTTAGGCATTTAACGGGACTTTCTACATCTAAAAGGAAAGTTGTCGAGCCTTGTGATCTCAATATGGAATCCCAATTTTCCTACAAAACCAACAGGGGCCATTATCACAACTCCCGAAGTGAGTGACCGGTGATGTCATTACCAATTTGTCCTAATAACCTGGAGGAGCACCGTGGAGGCTGCTACCAAATGTCTGCCTAGGGACCAGGGACCATCCAAGACCTTGGCACCAGAGTCTCGTCTGGGTCCAGGCCAACACTCACTGCCATTGACTGCAACTTCAAAGGCATGCTTTAAAGAGCAGTCATTGTCATAATCCATTGTATGATTCTTTGAGCTACCATCCCTTCCCTTGTTAGAAACAGGCACATGTACGTGAAATCGACAGACTGTCAGATGAAGCTGATGATACAAAAAACCGTGGCTGGTTGAGGAAATGTCTTTCCTGACTTAAGGCAAAGGAAAATGTTTCCTCTATGAGATTAAAATGTGACTAGTTTGCTTATAAAAAAAATCACTTAGCTTTATGTATTTTTTCTGAGTGGCCACAGATGTTGCAATTTAAGTGGTCAGATTTCAGGATAACTGGCAGATCCTGTATTAAATTTTCTTTTTCCTCCTTCACTGATTGAACATAACGTCATACAGTCTCCATGGTTACAGGGGCCAGGATGGTCTATTGAGCCTGACCTACTGCCATGATCTTCTGTTGTTGTGGTCACGCCCCAACAGACTCCACCCAAATCTTGTCCCTTATTATAATGCAATGTTGGCAACTGTTTGTTGACCTACCCATTGTGGAATTAATGTGGAGTCGGCAAGATTGTTTCTGTAATTGAGTATGGTAAAATTTTACATCCAATTATAAAGAATGGTTTTCAAATTCACTGCACTCAAACAGTGTTTGGAATAAGACAGAGTAACAAAGGTGGGGGAGTGAGGTGGGGGGGTGTGTGGAGGTGGTCGTATGGAGAATGAGCAATTCAATGTCCATCGGATGCAATGTCTCCTGCCCACCTCTTTCCACGCCAGCCCTCCAGCTCACATTCATCGGATAAACCCCTAGGTTCCTATTAGAATGGAAAAACTTCCACATGTTTGGAGTTCTTGGTGTTTCCAGCAACAGCTATTGAATGGAGGAATACTCCAGAGGTGAACATATGCGAAGGCATGGGTCTGTATGCGTACCAGTACCAGTGACCAAAACTCTGCTTGCAACACACCTGTACCATTCCCTCACCCCTGGAGCACTCTTAACATGCCACATAAAATTCTACCAGAAGAAAAGAAAGAGCCCATGTCAGCTCTTTGAACAAGCCCTCTACTCACTGGAATTATTTATCCAATTCCCTGTTGAAATTTCCTCTTGAATCTACTTCCACTGCCCTTTCAAACAGTTAGTTCCAGATCACTGCATGAAAACATCTCCTCATTGCCCTCGTCTCATTTGTGTCGTTCCAGATCCCGGCATCTGCATTCTCCTGTGTCTCCCCATCTCCCTTCTGGTTCCTTTATCAAGCACCTACAATCCGTGCCCTCTGGTCGCTGACCTGCTGCCATTGGAAACAGTTCTACACCTCTGTAAATGAAGGACCTGGGAGGGTCCTTGAACTAACGGCACTGCCCTTCAACACTTCCATTACAAGAAGGCACGATCCACCCTCCCAGTCTCTCCCTCTCAGGTTCACTCTATCCATTGAGATACTGAGACATGAGGGGTGGACGGGAGAGGAAGGGTCACAATGGACAAATGCCAGCACTTGGAGATACCCCCAGTACCCTTCATTCCCTCTGTAGGCTGAGACAGTGAATGTTGGAAGGGTATAAGACACCGAAGGCATAATGAAGGAGCACAATCCTATCCTGCACCTTACAGTGCAGTAGCCAGTGATTGAGTCACCCTGCAGTATTTGCAGAAAACAAGTATGGTGAGACCACTTTACCATTGACCCTGTGGTGATCAGTGGTGGAGGGCTTTAGAAGAACATGTCCAGTCTCATTGGGAGAGGTTGGGAGTGATGGGTGTGCACAAGTAATACAAGCTGATCCTGCCCCTTAAATAAAATGGAAGGGCAGAAGGATGATGTGCTTTGAAGCGATAGTTTGAATCATCTCTTTGGTATAAGTAGGATAAAGAATTCCAAGCATTCATTGAAAGGTTTTCCTCCCTCAAGGCACACTCAGAGGATAACCAGGTGCCATCCCAATCCAGTCCACGTTATTCCATTTCCGCATTTAACACGAGGCCCGCCTTGCATTGAAGTGCTTTCATGTGTTATAGAAGAGACGGGGAAACACAAGGGATATAACCTGGGCAAGAAGGTGTCTGTCACCGAGTTACGTCTGGTTGGCCTTTATCCCACAGGCTCTTCTGTGTCTTTGGAAAAATCCAGAGATGATCAAAATCCATAAGGAGGGTATCAGGAAAACTATTCATTCTCCCCATTCAATCCCAACACAACATTATTCGATTGATACCCTTACCCATTGACCCTTGAAATTAACCCCCCAATGTCCACAGGCTTTGTGGGAAAGGTATTGATTTCCATGCCCTTCACGTGAAGGAGTGCTTCCTGATTTCATAGCTGAACGATTAAACCCCAATGATCTGCACTTCCCCCAGCATGCTGAGGTTATCCAGCAGAGTCCACATTCTCATCTCTCCTGGAGAATTACAGATACAACCCCAAGTGAGCTTTTCAACAGGCACTTTTAGGAGGGTTCTTGGGTAAATTACCCTCCCTGAAGCAAGTTGAGGCTTCCTTTTATTGTTCTGTTATCTCGTGCTTGGACACAGGGTAGGGAGATCTAACTGTTCCGCAACAGTGGCTGTGGCATGTTAAACATTCACCAGTGGCCCTTGGGTTAATACCTCATCCAAATAGCTTCTCACATAGTCTAGCACTCTCTCAGTACCGCATTGGAACAATTAATCTGGAATCCAGTCTTGAATCCCTGGAGCAGGGCTCAAACCCATTCTGTACTGACTGCGAAGAGAGGGTGTTACTTACTGAGCGTTCATAGAATCATAGAACATAGAACAGCACAGCACAATACAGGCCCTTCGGCCCACAATGTTGTGCCGACCTTTAAACCTCGCCTAAGATTATCTCACCCCTTCCTCCCACATATCCCTCTATTTTAAATTCCTCCATATGTTTATCTAGTAATCTCTTGAATTTGACCAATGTACCTGCCTCCACCATCGCCCCAGGCAGTGCATTCCATGCCCCAACCACTCTCTGGGTAAAAAACCTTCCTTTGATATCTCCCTTGAACTTCCCACCCATTACTTTAAAGCCATGCCCTCTTGTATTGAGCACTGGTGCCCTGGGAAAGAGTGTTGACTGATCCCAATCTGTAGGACCTTGCCTGCATGAACCAACAGTGCCATCCAGGTTGGAAAACATATCTAAGCCAGTGTCTAGCTAACTTTGCCACCCAGATCGGAACAATGGAGCATAGGTGATCTTATAGAGGTTGATATAGAGGGGCATAGATAAGGTGGATGGGAACAGACTTTTCCCCAGGGTAGAGGACTCCAAAACTAGGCGGCATAGGTTAGGGTGAAGAGGGGAAGGGGAAAGGTTTAAAAGGGATCTGAGGGGGCAACTTTTTCACGCAGAGGGTGGTGAGTATATGGAACAGAGCTGCCAGAGTAAGTGGGTGAGGCAGGTACAATAGTATCATTTAAGAAGCACTTGGATAGATACGTGCAGGGATGGGACTTCAAGGGATATGGGCCGAATGCAGGAAATTGGGACTAGATTGGTGGGCACCATGGTCTGCATGGACTGGTTGGGCTGAAGGGCCTGTATCTGTGCTCTATTGCTCAATGACTCTAATGTCTAGCTGGTGTCTAGCCATCTCTGTCAGCTGGTTTTTTTCTGCTCTTTCAATTTCCAAAAGGACAGCAGATCTTTCAAAAGTGAGATGCTACACAGACCTGATTATTGCAGTGTCTGGAAGGCTTCTAATTGGAGGTCTTCAACTATCTGACGGATTATCCCACAGGAGTGATCCATTAGCGCTGCCGCTGGCAAGTAGGAATTGTTGGAGGAAATACTGCAACACAGGATAAGAATGCCTCAGGTTAGCAGGAACAAAGGAAAAGGAATAGGTCATTCAGGACCTCTAGCCTGCCCCACAATATACTTCAATCATGGCTGAGGTGTGTCTTAATGTCCTCTCCTTGACCACTAATTATCCAACAAAATATCTGTCAACTAGCAAAGTACTGCAGATGCTTGAAATCTGAAATAAAGCAGATATAACTGGTGATGCTCAGCATGTCAGGCAGCATCTGTGGGGAGAGAGGAGTTAATGTTTCAGGTCCATGATCTTTCATTAGGGGGTCAATATCAGCTAGGGGGACACGAAATTCTGTGGATGCTGGAATCTGGAGCAACACACACAAAGTGCTGGAGGAACTCAGCAGGTCAGGCAGCATCCATGGAGGGAAATAAACAGTCGACGTTTCGGGCCAAGATCCTTCATCAGGCTTGGAAAGGAAGAAGGCAGAAGCCAGATTAAGAAGGTGGGGGGAGGGGGAGGAGCACAGGCTGGCAGGTGATAGGTGAGTCCAGGTGAGAGGAGGAAGGTAGGTTGGTGGGGGGGGGGGGCAAAGATAAAGAAGCTGAGAGGTGGCAGGTAGAAGAGGCAAAGGGCTGAAGAAGAAGGAATCTGGTGGGAGATGGCAGTGGACAATGGAAGGAGGTGGGGAATAGATGGGCAGGTTATGAGGGTGGGCGAAGGGGAAAGAGAAGGAGGTGAGGGGGCCACAGGAATCAGGGAAGGAGAAAAAAAAGGGGGGGAGAAGAGGGGAGGGGTCACCAGAAGTTAGAGAAATCGATGTTGAAGCCATCAGGTTGGAAACTACCAAGGCGGAATATGAGGTATTGTTCCTATAGCCTGCATCTGGCCTCAACATGGCAGTAGAGGAGGCCGTGGATAGACATGTCAGTATGGGAGTGGGATGTAGAATTGAAGTGGCTGGCTACCGGGAGAATATCCGCTAGGGGCAAGCCATCCAGACCTCTGCTAGTGTTTGTGTCGGCTCTTGAACTTCCTGACTTATACTCCATTTGACACACACCAGATGTCACCTGCAATCTCCAACCTTTCTCTCCAACTCAATCTAATCTTCCTTGGATTTTACTGACAGTGTGTTTGATGCTTGTTTGAAATTTTTTATCTTCTTTCTCTGAACCACAGTTTCCTTCCTCCAGGCATCTTCAATGCATCTCACTATACTATCTTCTACTTAGGACACCCCATTCCCTTAAGAATTCTGAAAGAGAATGGACAGGGTAGTCAGCAAGAGAGTGCTTCCATTTTGACTGTTAAAAGTCATCCACATAAGCCTTTCCTCAAAGAAGATTTCTATTTACCTCTTTGCCAGGTAGTAGATGTAGAACCATCTCATGCAGGGATGGACTCTGCTGGGGAGGGTCAGTACTTCCTTTGGTTCTGTGGGTACATCATGTCTCCTCATGAAGAGTTCAGCCACTTCACTGAAAATGAGAAGGAATATAAAGAAAGACTTGCATTTATATTGTGACTGCCAGGACATTCCAAAGTGTTTCACATTTGACTTCGAACTGTTGTCATACAGGAAATGTGGCGTTAGTTTGCACACAGCAAGATCCCACAAACAACAAGGTTATAATGCCTGATAATCTGTTTCAGTGGTTTTGGGATAAGGATTAGCCAGAATGCCAGGTCAAAGTTTTCTACACTAACGCTACGATCTCCATAGGGTCCTCAACATCAGGAGAAATCAAGGCTTCAGTTTATGGTCTCATTGGAAGTCCACATGGGGAGTGAACTGGTAGAAGCTGACAAAATCCTGTTTGTTTCCCACTGGGCTACAGAGTTAAAACTTCCTCCTCCCTCTCCCTTAAAGTGTAACATGATACTGTGGCAGACAGTTCAGTTTGTCATCCTTGTGAGAGTTGCGTCATTAACTTTAATACCCTGTTTGGGGTAGGGGAAAGACTGGCCAGGGTTCCTGCCTCCTATAGCTCTGCCACATCTTCCATTGGTGGCCGGGGGGCATTGCATAAGGATTTGACATGCTGTGATAATCCCAAGGGAATAGTTTGCTCAGACTCGGGCAAGACGCACCACAGAAAGCATCCTACCTGGATGCATCGCGGCTTGGTATGGCAACTGCTCTGCCTGTGACGGCAAGAAACTGCAGAGAGTTGTGGACACAGCTCAGCACATCATGGAAACCAGCCTCCCCTCCATGGACTCTTTGTCTACATTTCTCACTGCCTCGGGAAAGCAGCCAACATAATCAAAGACCCCTCCCGCCCCAGACATTCTCTCTTCTCTCCTCTCCCATCGAGCAGAAGATACAAAAGCATGTACCACCAAGCTCAAGAACACCTTCTATCCTGCTGTTATATCTCTTGAACAGACGTCTTATAAAATAAAGATGGACTCTTGGCCTCACAATCTACCACATCATGGCTCTTGCACCTTATTGTCTACCTGCACTGCACTTTCTCTGTAACTCTAGCACTATATTCTGCACTCTGTTATTGCTTTTCCCTTGTACTGCTTCGATATACTTATGTTTTGAGGTGATCTATGAATGGATGGTACATAAAACAAAGTTTTTCACTGTATCTTGATACACGAGACAATAGTAAACTAATTACCTGCAGTTATATAGCGCCTATAATGTGGAACTTCCCCATAATTGATACCAACTTCATAAAGTGATACTTGGCCAGATTACCAGATGCTTGATCATAAAGGTAGCTGATAAGGACTGACTTAAAGGAGCAAAGGGAGGGGATACAATTCCTAACCCTGAGGCCTCATCAGCTAAAGGCAGGGCTGTCAACAGAGGAATGGGTAAAATCCCGGATGTGCACAAGGTCGGCATTGAAGGAATGCAGAGATCTCAGTGCTTTGAAAGGCTGGAGAAAGTAGGGAGGGTGAAGCAAGGAGAGGGATGAGACTCAATATCATTCTAGACTGGATGTGTTCCTAAAATTGGAAGGAAGGAAATGCTTCCCTCCGATGATTATTCACTCACCCTCCTTCAGGAGACTGGAAGGCTGAGAGGATTTCTTCCAGGTCCTGCAGTGTGATAGTGAAGCCATGGTGTGTCATGTCCTCCTGGTCATTGAGATGTCTCTTCACCTTCCCAGGGGTGGAACTCAAACTAGAATTGAAATCAAACAAAAACTTCACTGAAAAGGTTTAATCCACAGGTTGCCAATTCTTTGG
This sequence comes from Pristis pectinata, assembly GCF_009764475.1. Taxonomy (NCBI): domain Eukaryota; kingdom Metazoa; phylum Chordata; class Chondrichthyes; order Rhinopristiformes; family Pristidae; genus Pristis; species Pristis pectinata. The sequence continues at coordinate 9,519,397 of NC_067437.1, forward strand.
GATACTCTGAAGCCATTGTAGGTATAATTGCATTGATGATGATGATGATGATGATGATAAGATTTCTTTATTAGTCATGTGTACATCGAAACACACAATGAAATGCATCTTTTGCGTAGAGTGTTCTGGGGGCAGCTCGCGAGTGTCGCCACACTTCTGGCACCAACGTAGCATGCCCACAACTTCCTAACTCGTACGCCTTTGGAATGTGGGAGGAAACTGGAGCACCCGGAGGAAACCCACGCAGTCACAGGGAGAACGTACAAACTCCTTACTGACAGCGGGTGGAATTGAACCCAGGTTGCTGGTGCTGTAATAGTTACGCTAACCACTACACTAATGCTTGCCTGCCTGCCCCTACACTACCATGTACTGACTGGATATTGAGAACCTCTTCACCCAGAGGGTGGTTGGAATCCGGAATGCACTGCCTGAGGTGATGGTAGAGCAGAAAAACAACATTTAAGTAGCTAGACAAGCACAGGAATTGCCAAGACATAGAAAGCTATGGACCAAGTGCTGGTCAATGAGATTAGTACGGATAAGGTACTTAATGGTCAGCATGGATGCGATGGGCCAAAGGGTTTGTTTCTGTGCTGTATGACTCTATGACTCCATCACTGATCTGGTGACAGTGGGTTCAATCCCACCAGGGTAACTCTGGAAATTAAGTTTGATTAAATAAACAAGCCTGAGATTAAAAGACTAGAATTGGTCATTGTAACATTGAGACACACAGATTGCCCTAAAAACCCATTTGATGCTACCTGCTGTGCTGAGTTTTGTTTTTATTTCAGATCTGCAGTTTTTTTTTGATTTTCAGCAACTTTCTATTTATAGAAAGTACCTTTTACCTTCTGAGCAGGTAGTATGGTCATGTTTTTAACATGGGTAAAAATGGCCAACAGTTTGCACAGAGTGAGAACCTCTTTGGACAGCATCAGAGCATCTCTTCCACCCACCAGCTTCAGCTCACGCCCTCACTTGTAAAACTGCAGCACCAGGCTCGATCCTGCACTCATTTCCAGGGAGTGGGACTTCATGATTCCGTTCCGACTGTTTGGCTCATATTTTGAGGTTCAAGGCTCCCTCCGCACCCTCCAGCATAAAAGGCTTGGTTAGTGTGCCAGGGGAGCACTGCGTTATCTTTTGATCGAGATGTTAAGCCAAGGACATGTGCTTCCTCTTGGGTGGATAAATGATCGCATTATGCTAATTTGGAGGAAAACAGGGGAGGTCCCCCTGTGTTCTGGCCAATATTTATCTCTTAACTGACTTAAGAAAAACACATTCTTTGTTTATTATTGCAGTGACGTTTGTGAGATCTTGCTCTGTGCAAATTGTATGGTGCTTTGTACACTATATTAGTGACTACACTCCCAATGCAATTCATTGTTTGTAAAGCTCTGTGAGATACTGTTAAAGGTACATGGACGTTCATATCTAGGTCTTTCTGCCTCTGAATCAAGCATACACCCACTGAGCCAACTGCCAGTGCTGTTACCAATTGTGTTACTGTAATGCTCTGGGATTCTTACCTTGTTTGGGTCTCTAGTATTGAGTTCAGAAAGTTTCGAGCCGCAGTTCTTCCCCTGGCTTTACTTAACTCACTGGTGAACAGACTGTCTGAGTGCCTCTTGTGTCTGACATGGAAGAGAAGAGCCGTTAAAATTTTAACCCTTACGTGTCCGTCATGCACTTGCACCAGGGGTGGGGGAGGTTTGTAAACAGGAGCAAGACAGACTGTCACACATGCACAAATGCAGAGCAGATCCAATCAAATGCAGACAGATATCAGGGTGGGTCGACCACTCTTCCAACCACATTAGGCTTGATGAAGGTGCTCAGAGTCGGAAAGGTAGAGGAGCTACTCCCAGTGGCAGGAAAGTTGGTAACCAGAGAACATAGGCTCAAGATAGTCGGCAGATATAAGAACCAGAGGGGAACTGAGAAAAATTATTTTACTCACACTCTTAGCAGTGTGGGGGAACAGAGGGATCTTGGGGTCCACATCCATAGATCCCTCAAGGTTGCTGCACAGGTCGATAGGGTTGTTGAGAAGGCGTATGGTGTGTTGGCCTTCATTAGTCGGGGTATTGAGTTCAAGAGACGCGAGGTGATGTTGCAGCTCTGGAGAACTCTGGTTAGACAACACTTGGAGTATTGTGTTCAGTTCTGGTCGCCTCATTGTAGAAAGGATGTGGAAGCTTTAGAGGGTGTGCAGAGGAGATTTACCAGGCTGTGCCTGGATTGGAGAGCATGTCTTATGAGGATAGGTTGAGCGAGCTGGGGCTTTTCTCTTTGGAGAGAAGGAGGATGAGAGGTGACTTGATAGAGGTGCACAAGATGATAAGAGGCATAGATTGAGTGGACAGTCAGAGACTTTTTCCCAGGGCCACAATGGCTAACACGAGGGGACATAATTTTAAGATGATTGGAGGAAGGTATAAGGGGGATGTCGGGTTAAGTTTTTTACACAGAGAGTGGTGGGTGCGTGGAACACACTGTCATCGAGGTTGTGGGGGCAGATACATCAGGGACATTTAAGAGACTCTTAGACATGAATGATAGAGACATGGGGGGCTATGTGGGAGGGAAGGGTTAGATAGATATTAGAGCAGGATAAAATGTCAGTATGACATTGTGGGCCGAAGGGCCTGTACTGTGCTGTAGTGTTCTATGTTCTATATACATGGCAAGTGTTTGAAGTTGGGAATGTTATGCTAAGGGCAGGTTCAATAGCAACTCTCAAGGGGAAATTGGATAAACTACATAGAAAGCAAAGGGGAACAGAACAAATTAGACTGATCTTTCAAAAAACCAGCACAGACCTCAATGGGCCAGATGGCCTCTTTCAGTTGTTCTGAGAAACTGCCTTGTGTCTCTGGAAACACTTTGAAAGAGAGGACCAGGGATACCAATGAGGAATCCATACCCAGTACAACTCCCCTCACCTGCTTGCTGGTGGGAAGGACTGTGCCACTTGGAGGAAGAAAGCTGCCATCAAGAGGATCTGCAGATTGAGCCAGGGTCTCCCAGTCATGATCCTGCAAAAGCAGAACCGATTAGCTTGTCTCAAGACCTTGTGCTTGTCTCAAGTCCTCTGAAGTCATTCTGACTTTCTTTCAATCGCATCCCTGCTCCGTCCCCCAACCATCTTCACAAGAACAGCCCAATAAATAACTTGGCCTATTTCTTGGTCATTTCTTGGAATATTATGAAAGACTGGTTTTACTGCCCAAACCCTGGTTACCTGTGGAAACTCGTGTTGTGCCACCTTCTTAAATTAGATTTTTAAAAACTTATTCATTGTGCAATGTCGTTGGCATTTGTCACCCATTCCTAACTCCCCTGAAATGAGGAAGCTGTTAAGAGTCCACCATAGTGAGTGGTTGAGAAGACCCTTAAAAGGGTACTTGGATTAGTGAAGTGGTACATAAAATCTGAGGACCAAATGGCCTGTCTCTCTGTCATCCTAAGTAATCCCAAAGCCAGACAGTTTACTTACTCTCACACTTGATCTACCTGCCTTGGTCTCTGCACTTCACATATGGAGCATATTCACCATCTGAAGTCGATCGTAAGATGATCCTTAAAAAGTTCTCAGCAGATAATCATCCAACTCCTTTCCTGAGTGAGTTTACAAGCTGAACTTTCACCAAGAGTTCCTCACGATCACTGACACTGATCTCTCTCTGTGCTGTTCATTTGAAAACCCTGCTCTTAACATAAAGATTCCAGTCCCAGCAATAGTCTGAAGCCAGATATATATTCCAGAAAATGTAGAAAATATCCAAAGGTACAAAATGTTATTTTGTTGGGTTAAGACACCATTCTTGTGGCCCCAATGGGATCTTTCTCTACCCTGTCATGATCTTGACTCTGGACTGCTTGTTACAAAAGATGCAGAGCATAGGCAGACCTTGGGAGGTGTTGGAGATGAGATCTTCAACCCTCCAGCAAGTATCCTCTCTAGGATTAATACATAGAGATCCCTGCTTCACATAGCAGAAAAATATGAAGCAAATAAGCAATGTAATGTAGTTACTTACAGTGTCTCTGGAGCTTTAAGAAGCAGATATCTCGCTTGTGAGTTTAGCAGTCCAGCTAATGCCTTTGACTCCTAAGATCCGAAAAACTCTCTCTCTATATACACTCCTGATCTTGAGATCACCGGATATATCCACTCACTCAAAGGCTGTTCCTTTGATTCATTTCCATAATTAACAAACAAAGCATCTTTTATCTTGTTACTGGAAGGTCAAGGATAGATAACCACAAATGTCAAAACGCTTATTCACCAAAACAAGGCAACGAGGACAGCGATTAGGAATGGGCTGTGGTCTACTCCCCTGACCCATGAGATGAAGATAGTCAATATTCAATAACAACAACTAAATGACTTTATTGGTGCAAGTATTTAAATTCAATTGCTATTATCATTTAGAATGAGGAAGTAATTTTAATATGATAACTGAACAAGTAATGGTCCGATGTTATTTTGATGGCTAGTCCTCATTAGTATTGATTTTTAATGTAATAAGTGGAACATGATGTCTAATCAGGAAAGTCTGGTCTGATTAAATAGATCGTCTCTTCGTCAAAAACATTCTGCAAGAGTATCAGATTAAGGAAATGTTCAGACAGTCCTTGCATAGATCACATGCAGTCCCGAATAATACAGAAACAATTCCAGTACATCATTTTGCAAGTTTGCTCACTTTTGGGTGGCCTGTTTTTGATTTCACACATGAACCTTCATGGTTTAACGTCTCCTTCATGGTTTAATGTCAAATAACTCCAGGTGTAATAGATGTAAAAACAGCAAGATTTGGAAACGCTCAGCAGGTCAGGCAGCATCTGTGGAGAGAGAAAAACAGACTTTATGGGTCAGGTCGTTGACCTTTCATTATTAGAATTCCAGTTCTAATGAAAGGTCATTAGCCTGAAACATTGACTCTGATTCTCTCTCCACAGGTGCTGCCTGACCTGCTGAGCATTCCTAGCACTTTCTGTATTTGTATCTAGTTACTGGACCGGGTCTGGTGCAGTGCCACAGGGTGCATTAATCACATTTTGTCAATACTTCAGAGGAGTGTGGAGTGGAAGACCTGAGGTGGAGGTGCTCCCCATGCTTTTGTACCCTTGTCCTTCCAACTGGTAGAGGTGGTGGGTTTGGAAGAAGTCTAAGAAGTCTTGGTGAATTGCTGCAGAACATCCTGTAGATGGTTTCCCTCAGGTGCTCTTGTTTCCTTCCACATCCCAAAGAATGGTGGCTACTGTGAATTGTCCACAGTGTGTAGGTGAGTAGTAGAATCGGTGTGGTGCTGATGAGAATGTAGGGAGAGCAAAATGTAATTAGTGTAGTGATGGCAGGTGCACTTAGAGACTGGTTATGATGCCAATCCTCTGGAGTGTGGAGTGGGAGACCTGTAGGCACCGCTAAACGACGGGCCACCCTAATGAAGCTGTATATGGACAGCTTCTCTTCATTTCCCTCCACAGATTCTGCCTGACCTGCTGAGTTCCTCCAGCTCCTTTGTGTGTTGCTGTATATGGATGGGCTTGTGCAAGGGACAGAACTAAAGAATTCTACAACCAACAAACCAAGAGTGTCCTGCCATACCCAGCCAAAGAGGAAGGCTCCAGGAACACGGTGGCACAGCTGGTAGGGCCGATGCCTCACAGCTCCAGCAGCCCCGGTTTGATCCTAACCTCCAGTACTGTCTGTGTGGAGTTTGCACATTCTCCCTGTGACCTCTTAGTTCTTTGTTTTATATCCATTCACGGGATGTGGGTTTCACAGTCTGAGCCAGCACTTAATTGCCTGTCCCTAGTTGCCCTTGAGACGGTGGTGGTGAGCTGCCTTCTTGAACTACTGCAGTCTTTGAGGTGTGAATCTGCCCATAATGGTATTGGGGAGAGAGTTCCAGGATTTTGACTTGACGGTGAAGGAATGGCGATATATTTCAAAGTCAGGATGGTTTGTGAGCTGGAGGGCAATTTCCAGGTGGAGGTGTTCCCCATGCTTTTGTACCCTTGCCCTTCTAGCTGGTAGAGGTGGTGGGTTTGGAAGAAGTCTAAGAAGTCTTGGTGAATTGCTGCAGAACATCCTGTAGATGGTTTCCCTCAGGTGCTCTTGTTTCCTTCCACATCCCAAAGAATGGTGGCTACTGTGAATTGTCCACAGTGTGTAGGTGAGTAGTAGAATTGGTGTGGTGCTGATGAGAATGTAGGGAATGCAAAATGTGATTAGTGTAGTGCTTGAAGGTCAGCTGGACCTGGTGAGATGCAGTACGTGCTGTATGCTGCTACGATTCGGTGACTAATACCTCCATCATTAGCAATGTCAGAGCCCAGCATGTGGGTCTTAGAACTAAACGTACTAATTAGCAATATTTTCCAATTCACAGTACAGCTGTGTACTCCGCAAGATGACTTGTGCACTGCCAATTGGTTTTATCTATCACTGTCAATCCTACAAGAACATCTTGGTTCGTTTCCAGCTAAACATTCTAACTACAGTCCTCAGTTCTATAATCAGCTCATCGCTACCCACCTTTCTCAAACAGCATGCCCATTTACACTTAGATTTTTCTCATTCATGAATTAAAAATACAAGTGAAACTATTGTCTCACTGAGTGTCTCTATGCAAAATGTCTTCACATCAATTGGCTTTGGTGGGTAGCATGTTCTCCTGAGGGAGTGAAAGTCATAGAGTCTAGCCCCACTCAAGAGATGTAAGCGTATAACCTAGGAAGACACTGCAGTGCGATACTAGAGAGTGCTGAGACAGATAAGACAGCTGTCTCCTATCTCTCAGGTGGATGTAAAAGATTTGAAGAAAAGCAGGCGAGTTCTCCCTGGTGTCCTGTCCAATATTTACTGCTCAACTAACCCAACTAAAACAGATGATTTGGTCATTAACCCATTGCTGTTTGTCAGAGTTTGCTGCATTTCCCTGCATTACAACAATGACTGACTTTCTGAACTATTTCATAGGATGTAAAGCTCTTTCGAATAACTTGAGGCTGGGGAATGTGCTCCATAAATGCCGATTTCCTCCTGGAGTCATAGAGAGATACGGCACAGAAACAGTCCCTTCGGCCCACTGAGTCCATGCTGACCAGCAAGCACCCACTTACACTAGTCCCATTTTATTCTCCCCACATTCCCATTAACTCTCTCCTCCCCTTCCCAAACCCCTACCTCCCACCCCAGAGTCTACCACTCACCTACACACCAGGGGCAATTTATAGCAGCCTATTAACCTATCAGTATCACACACAAAACGCTGGAGGAATTCAGCAGGTCAGGCAGCACCAATGGAGGGAAATAAACAGTCGATGTTTCGGGTTGACTCGAAAAGTGTGTGTGTTTCTCCAGATTCCAGCATCCGCAGAATCTCTTGTGTCTCCAATTAACCTTTCAGCCTGCAGTGTCAGAGCACCCAGAGGTCACAGGGAGAACGTGCAGATTCCACACAGACAGCACCCATGGTCAGGATTGAACCCATGTTACTGGTGCTATGAAGTAGCTGCTCTACCAGCTGTGACACCCCTCTTCTTAACATTTGTAAATAATGTCTCATCCTCAGCAGAATCCAGCAGAATCTCACCCACAGCGCGATATCACTTAAGTAATGGCCTGATGCACACTCACTGTTAGATTAGACCAAGCCCCCAGTATTTACACAAGGCCAGCCCAAAGGCAGCTCCTGTTATCACATCTGCATCATGCAAAAAATGCCAATAAGTGCATTCTTCTTGGACAAGTTACCTTCATGATTATGAAGCAACCAGTGGACAAAGATATAAGATGACGAGACAAGTTATTGTGATCTGGAGTGGGAGAGCAGAGTGGAAGCAAATTCAATAATAACTTAGAAAAGGAGACTGGATAAACGCCTCACAAGGAAGCAGTTACACTGCTACGGGGAAGGGCAAGGATAGGTAGAGTTAACTGGAGAGCTTAACACTTAACCGTCTGCTCAATTCAGGGGCAATTAGGGATGGTCAATAAATGCTGGCACCGCCAGTGACATGACCCTGAATGAGCTGAATGATGGGTTGTAAATCTGACCACACAACATTAGTCTACTGCCCATTTTTACGGCGCTGTGCCTGGTTTGCCTTTCTACATGTCTCACTGAACCAGAGTTCATCCCCTGGCTTGATGGCAATAGTAGAGTGGGAGATACATTGGGTCAGGAGGTTACAGACCGTGAAGGAGTACAGTTCTGCTGCTGGGTGAGATGTGGTGCTCAGGTGTTTCAGATACACCTGGTCTGGACCTGTCGACTTTACCCTGACCCTCTGCCATCCTGACTTGGAAATACATTGCTGTTCCTTAATCACCGGTAGGTCTAATTCCCAACAGCACTGTTGATGGACATTCACCAAACAGACTGCGGTGGTTCAAGAAGGCCGCCCACCGCCATCTTTTCAAGGGGCAACAATGGGGGTGGTGCTTTGCCACGATCCACACCCTGTAACTGAATCGAGGAAAAGATCCCATGAAACCTAATGGTAGAGTCACACAGCGCAAAGGTGTATGCCTCTTGGTCTGAAAACTGCAACTTGTCTCAAAAAGGGCAGTGCAGTCATAGGGTCATGGAGACATACAGCGCAGAAACAGGCCCTTCAGCCCACCAAGTCTGTGCTGACCATTGTGTACCCATTTACACTAATCCCACTTTATTCTCCCCATGTTCCCATCAACTCCCCCAAACCTCTACCACTCACCCTAGGGCCAATTAGCCTAGCAACCTGCATGTTTTTGGGATGCAGGAGGAAACCAGAGTGCCTGGAGGAAGCTCAAATGGTCAGAGGGAGAATGTGCAAACTCCCCACAGACAGTGCCAGAGATCTGGGAGCGTACAGTGCATCAGTTGGTTGGTGAGGTTGCTGCATTACAGCCTACACTTCCAAAGTACTTCACTGACTGTAAAGCCTCTGCTGTCATTCAATAAGATCATGGCTGATCTGACCTTGGCCTCCACTTACTGGTCCCTCATTACTCTTGGTCTCCCCTATAAATATCTGTCACTTTATTGATGCCACCTCCACAACGCTCTGGGGCAGAGAAATCCAAAGACTCGAGACCCTCTGATACAGTTATTCCTAATCAGTTTAAATAGGCCATCTCTTAGAGTCACAGAGTCAGAGATACGACACTGAGACAAGCTCTTCCACCATCAAGCACCCATTTTCACACTAATCCTATCCTAATCCATTCTCTCCGGAGGAGTAGTGGAGGCTTTACAGTGAGTTTCTGCCGCTCACCTACACACTAGGGGCAATTTACAGTGGCCAATTAATCTACCAAACCTGCATTCTTTGAGATGTGGGAGGAAACCGGAACACCCGGGGGAAACCCATGCAGTCACAGAGAGAATGCGCAGACTCCACACAGACAGCACCTGAGATCAGGATCGAACCTGGCACTGTGAGGCAGTGACTCTGCTAGCTGCAACACTGCACCATTTTCTTATTCCGAAACAATTCCCTTTAGTTACAGATTCCACCATAAGGGACATACAGGCACTTGAGGGAATCTAGAGATCAGCCTCCGCAGTAGTATAGGCAAGAGGACATACAAAGCAAAAATGTCTGCAGACCCCTTGCAATTAATCAAAGAGTGAAGGCTCGCATTTCTCAAGGTCATTGTCAGGTAATCACAAAGTCAATAATAACCTTACAGAATGGAATGTAGCTAAACTATGCAGGTAGTGTTGTGTAATATGATTAAGGACACAGAAGGATCTGACTTTCTAAGATCTGCCTGGCTCAGGTCCAGTTATCCGGATTATCTCTGGTATTCCAGGCAGATACTTAAAGGATCTGTTCCTGCTGCCATTCACCCTTCACAGGGCAGGGAAGGAATACAACTTAGTATCACGGGCCTGGGGTGCAATGATATTCTGGGTCCTTAGTTTCAACGCCCCTGTGATCAGGGTATGAGCTGAGGCTGAAAGTCATGTTTGAGATCTCTTAAGAATAAACTGAACACTTCCGGTGGCAAGAGTGATGATGATAAGCTAACGTTGTGCAGTGGAGTGTTGAGTTCCACGAGTAATATGATGAGGGTCTGATAACTGGTGAAGGTTTAAATCTCCGTCACAGGAGCTAGAGTCCACAAATCTTGGATCCTCAGTAGAGGAGCTAACATCCACCAAATCCATCTTTCTTTACAACATGGAAGGAGGCCTTACAGCCCATCTACTGACTCGGAACTATCCCATCAGGCCGATAACCTTATTTATTTCCCTGTGGCCTATTCATTCTCACATGCCCATCAACTTTCTTCACCCTCCCCCCACTGACCTATCTTTGTTTTATTGGTTTATTATTGTCACGTGTACCGAGATACAGTGAAAAGCTTCTGTTTGCGTGCCACCCAGACAGATCACGCCATACATAAGTACCTCAGGGTATTAAAAAGAAAACAGAATGCAGAATATACTCTGACAGTCTTAGAATTGAGATTTAAAAGAGCACAACAATTATAACAAATGTAATTAATGGATCTGTTGGGGACAGCTCACAAGGAATTGCCATGTTCTCGTGTCATCTTGGATCCATCTTGGGGCAATTTATTGTAGCTAATTAACCTGCCAGCACATCTTTTCTGCCCCCCCAGTGAAGGTGTAAATCAGAGGACCTTGTAGCTACAGGTAAAACCTTGGACCACCGTTCAGGGGGCCTGTTAACAACTTGCAAAATCTCGAATCTCCATCACTTTCTTGCCTGCCTGCTGTCCAATAGTGTGTTGACTTGCACCTTGATGACCGGCTCCATTGAACGTTGTCTGGTGTGGTTACTTGCTGCAGGTGAAGACCGAGAAGGTGCCAAGTTTGCTGTCTGCTCTTTCCTCCAGGGTTTTTGCTGCTTGTCACCCCTCCTGAACAGAGGTCCCCACCATCAGAGGATCTAATACCTATTGGAAGGGCAGGTAATTGCTAGTAGGATCTTGAAGATTCATCAGAGGGATTGGGAATTACAACTAAAATCTTAAATCTCTATTCACAGATAACTGGCAGTAAATTAACGCCATTGGAGAGACTGAGGATTACCAGTAAATTCTTGGGTCTCCATCAGAGTGGCTGATAACTCCTAACAAAGTCCTGGATTTCTGTTGAGGGAACTCATTAAGTGAGAGGAGAGTGCTGGACACACAACACAGAAGGCTAATAATTCTCAGGATAAGATGCTGGATATCCATAAGACTTGATGTGACTGAGACAGGCATTTAATAAATTGGTAAATTGTTGTCACATGTACCGAGGTACAGTGAAATATTTTGTTTTAGAACATAGAACATTACAGCACAGTACAGGCTCTTCGGCCCACGATGTTGTGCTGACATTTTATCCTGCTCTAAGATCTATCTGAACCTTCCCTCCCACATAGCTCCCCATTTCTCTATCATTCATGTGTCTATCTAAAAGCTTCTTAAATGTCCCTTTGCATGCCATCCATACAGATCATTTCATCACATCAGTGCATTGAGGTACTACAAGGGAAAAAAATAACAGAATGCAGAATTAAGTGTTATTCTATGGAATTGGAGGAAATATCACAGCTTTATCTGACTCTCATCCTGTTGAATGAAGTTCTAAAGCCCCTGTCTGAATTACCAGCCAATTCTTTATCCACCGAGTCCTATCTGCAGCGGGAGCTTGGAAGGGTTTCTTCCTGATGGGGCGATGGGGCAGGGAGGGGGAATTCCAGCTGGAAAAGAAGTATATTCCAGGCTGCTCTTGCAAACTGGAATGGGAAGAGAGAGAGAGAGGGGGATTCACAGTCGTGTAAGTGAATCTGAGTGGAAAGGAATCCAATGCACCATGGAACTTCAGGGAGGGGGGAGAATGGTGAAAGGCAACAAGCACAGAAAATAAACAGAAAAAAAAATGAAATATCCAAAAATATTTTAAAAATTCACAAATGAGTGGTCCTTATCTCGCAGTTTGTGGACAATTATTGTATTAGGTGCTGGGACTGTATAATGTTTATCTCCTCAGCGATAAGTTCTGTGTGTTGTTATCTTCAGGCATGGCTGGTATTCTGTTTACTCCGGCTGTTCTGGGAATTCCAGAGCTTATGGCTTTGGCATCTGAAGGGATGGCCGCTTGTGGACGGCTTCACTCGGAGCGGGGAGATCCCGGAGGATTGGAGGGGTAGAGCAGGTGTGGGGGTTGAGGGGAAGGGGAAGGCATCTTGCTCCTCCTCGGACCGGTGGATGTCAAGGCTGTGGTTTGCCACTTCACCCAGTCCCGCAAGTGGCTGTCCTCCATTCCCCCCCCCACCACTGGCTCTCTCCCGCATCACTCAGGGAGGGAGCACACATCCTGCTATTGGAGGAAACTGGGGATAAAAACGGAAAAGGGATTCAGTTGAGGGTATTTTCTATTCCCTTGTTAGTGTGTTGTCAAAGCATCTTGGGCAATGGGCAGAATTAAAGTAAACTGCCATATCCGCAGTACCTTGTGCCACTTTGAGACAAGGTGGGGAGTGACACCTCCTCATTTTGTCTCCCCTCTCAGTCGCTGAGAGACTGACCTTACTATCTTCTGTCTGCTCCCCTTCATTTCCAGCCCCTCTTTAAGATATCTTTATTTAAGATATCTTCATTAGTCACATGTACATTGAAACACACAGTGAAATGGATTTTTGTTTGCGTAGAGTGTTCTGGGGGCAGCCCACAAGTGTCACCATGCTTCCAGCACCAACATAGCATGCCCACAACTTCCTAACCTGTACGTCTTTGGAATGTGGGAAGAAACCGAAGCACCCGCAGGAAACCCACGCAGACACGGGGAGAACGTATAAACTCCTTACAGACAGTGGCCAGAATTGAACCCTGGTCGCTAGCACTGTAATAGCGTTACGCTAACTGCTACACTACCGTGCCTGCCCCACAAACACCCCACCAATAGCTGCTGTGCTTTCAATGCTGAGACCCTAAGCTCTGGACTCCCCTCCTTTGACCTCTCTGCCTTCCTCTTGTCCTTTAAGATGCTCGTCAATGCTTACGTACGTAAACCAGTGCACAGTTAACTTCCTGAGGGCGAAGAACTGAGGGACTGAGAGTCTACTGCTATCTCCTGAAGAGACACTGTTGGATAGATGGAGACTCATACTGTGCAGGGATGGGAGGGTGTGTGGAGTCTGGGATATGCAGGAAGGCCGCGACACATTTTTCATTTGAAGTGAGAAGAGGCAAACAGTGAGAGACAGCAAGCACTTTCAGATTCAAGGGTGCAGGTTAGTCCATTTAGAATGGTCCATTTAGATATCTTGCCTGTCCTCTTTTCAGGACAATGATGAACGTGGCCAACTATTCCAAACAGTTGGTGTCTTTGGAAATAAAGATTGCTAACCACCACTGACATTGGGTAAACAAGTGCAAACGTAGATTGAAGGTTACCAGGGCGGAAGAGTTAGCATATTGGAATTGGAATTGGTTTATTATTGTCACATGTTCTGAAGTAAAGTGAAAAACTGGTCTTGCATACCGTTTATACAGATCAATTCATTACACAGTGCATCGAGGTAGTACCAGGTAAAACAATAACTGAATGCAGAATAAAGTGTAACAGCTACAGAGAATGTGCAGTGCAGGGAGGCAAACAAGGTGCCAGGCCATAATGAGGTAGATTGTGAGGTCAAGAATCCATCTTATTGTACTAGGGAACCATTCAATAGTCTTATGACAGCGGGACAGAAGCTGTCCTTGAGCCTGGTGGTATGTGCTCCAGTCTATCAGGAGACTGAGGGAATCATAAGGACACTGCCTCTTGTTCATTCCTGGTTTCCATCACTCTGTCATTGGCAGCTGCGACCTTCAACTGCCTGAGCTCTGGAATTCTCATGGAGCCATAGAGCATGGAAACAGGCCCTTCACCTGTCAAGTCCGTGCTGACTGGCAAGCACCCATTTACACTAATCCAGCACATTTTATTCTTCTAACATTCCCATCAACTCCCCCCAGATTCTACCACTCTGGAGGTAATTTACAGCAGTCAATTAACCTACTAATGCACACGTCTTTGTGATGTGGGAGGAAGACAGAGCACCTGGAGGAAGACTATGTGGCCACAGAGAGAACAAACAAACTCCACACACAGACAGCGCCGGAGGTCGGGATCGAACCTGGGTCGCTGGAGCTGTGAGGCAGTGGCTCTACTATCTGTGCCACCTTGCCACTCCTAAATTTCCTCCTCCACTGTGGGATTATTCCAGATACTCTGACTAAATGATTTCTTCCTTGCTTTTGTCGGATTCGATGTTGTGCCCTCTGCTTCCACTTTCTTGCTTTAATGTGAAGTAATCTTCTGTATTTATCTCATCTGTATCACTTAACATTTTATTCACCTTGAGGAGATCCTCATAATCTGCTTTGCATGGACTAATCCCCTTTAAACGCTGTCTCCTCCCAACCCAAGGCTGTGTTTGGACTGCGACACAAAGATTAAACTGGCCAGGACTCTTCCTTCAAGAAAAGGGATGTCTGAAGGAGTGGTCTGAGAGAGTGCTTTGGAAGGGACCAGAGTAGGACAGACGTAGAGACGATGAAGGAGACCAAATCTAGGGGCATACATATTATAAGGATAGGGAATCCTTTGACAGTTCGGGGTAAGTCATAGTCATATAGAATGAAAACAGACCATTCGGCCCACCATGTCCATGCTGACCAATAGGCACCCATCCATATTAATCCCTTCTTCCAGCACTTGGCCCATAGTCTTCAATGCCTAGACAACTGCAGTTTTCATCTGGGCATCTCTTAAAGGCTGTTAGTTTCTGCCACTCTCCAGGTACTCCAGGTACGTGCCAGTCTCTGGTCCCCCTCAGATCCCCTCTCTTTCTCTTACCCTTATCCTCTTATTTTATTCACCTCTAGTAAGAGGAAAAGATTCCTGCAGTCCACCCTATCTCTAGCCCTCATAATCTTTTATACCTTAGTCATGTCCCCCTCTTATCCCCCTCGCTGCCAGGGAGAACAGACCCAGCATCTCCAGTCTATCCTCATAACTAAGGCGCTCCGTCCCAGGCAATGTCCTCTGTACCTTCTGTGGTGCTATCCCATCCTTCCTATAGTGTGGTGACCAGAACTGCACACGTACTCCTGCTGAGATCTGACCAATGTTTTATAAAAGCTGGAGCATAAACAGCCTGCTCCTGTAGTCAATGCCCCAACTAATGAAGTGATGAAGCAGAATCAGAATCAGATTTATTATCACTGACATGTGATGGGAAATTTGTTGTCTTGCGGCAACAGGACAGTGCAAAGATATGAAGTCTACAAATTACAAAAATAAATAAATAGTGCAAAAAAAGGGAAGAATGGAGTGTTCATGGGTCCATGGACCGTTCAGAAATCTGATGGCGGAGGGGAAGAAGCTGTTCCTCAATCATTGAATGTGGGTCTTCAGTCCCCTGTACCTCCTCCCCGATGGTAGTAACGAGAAGAGGGCATGTCCCAGATGGTGAGGGTCCTTGATAGATGCCACCTCGTCATGGATTAACCACTGACATCTTTTACAAACCCACTGATTCCCACAGTTACCTTGACTGCACCTCTCCCCACCCTGTCACTTGCAAGGACGCCATCCCCTTCTCCCAGTTCCTCCGCCTCCGCTGCATCTGTTTCCATGATGAGGCTTTCCGCTCCAGGACATCCGAGGTGTCCTCCTTCTTCAGTAACCGGGGTTTCTCTTCCACCACCATCAATGCTGCCCTCACCCGCATCTCCTCCATTTCCTGCACGTCTGCCCTCACCCCATCCCCCCCAACATAAAAGGGACAGGGTTCCCCTTGTCCTCACCTACCACCCCACCAGCCTCCGCATCCAACACATTGTTCCCCGCAACTTCCGCCACCTCCGACGGGATCCCACCACCAGGCACATCTTCCCCTTCCCCCCTCTCTCCACTTTCTGTAGGAATTGCTCTCTCCGTGACTCCCTTGTCCACTTGTCCCTCCCCACCGATGACCCTCCCGGCACTTATCCCTGAAACCACACTAAGTGCCACACCTGTCCCTACACCTCCTCCCTCACCACCATTCAGGGCCCTAGACAGTCCTTCCAGGTGAGGCAGCACTTCACCTGTGAATCCGAGGGTGTCATTTATTGCATCCGGTGCTCCCAGTGCGGCCTCCTCTACAGTGAGACCCGATGCAGATTGGGTGACCGCTTCATTGACCACCTTCGCTCCGTCCACCACAAAAGTCAGGATCTCCTGGTGGCCAGGCACTTCAATTCCACATCCCACTGCCATATGGACATGTCTATCCATGGCCTCCTCTACTGCCACCTTGAAGCCAGTGATGAAATGATCTGTATGGATGGCATGCAAAACAAAGTTTTTCTTCAGTACAAGTGACAATAATAAACCAATTTGCCAGTTGATTTATCAAGTTGGTCTTTGCTTTCCTGGTACCACAACATCAGAACTGTAGAGGCCACTCAGCCCTTCAAAACTATTCCAACCCGAATCAACCTGCATTGAATCCCTAACCTCTCAAAATGTTTTTGAATTAGGAGGACATTTGAACATTTCATGATCAGGAATGGAGATTCGATCACCGGGGATTGCCATTTTCCATTCCTGGTCATGAACATTTGAGGAAAGAGCTCCAAATTTCTAATCCATTTAGTGTGAAGTATTGCCTGAACAGCCTGCTGTAACTTGGTCATAACTTTTTGTTCTAGACTCTTCCATCACGGTCCCTCTCCACCTACCATATCACTTCTCTTAACCATCTTAACAACATCTTAACACACTCCCATTGGACCCTAACCATCTTACCAACTTATGAGTGCAAAACCCTGGGCTGATGTTCCCGGTGTGGTAGTGAGGGAGTGCTGCATCGTTCGAGGCACTGTCTTTTGGTTGAAATGTTAAATTGAGACCCCTCCCACCACCCTCCACTTTTTCAGTTAGTTGGAAAAGATTCCCAGGGCAATATTTTGAAGAAGAGCAAGAGATCTCTCCGTCATGAGCTAAGATCAATACTTACTCAGCATTGTTGATTGCGGGAGCTTGCTGTGTGCTCATTGACTGCTTCACTTCATGTGTTAGAACAGCGTCTGAAATATGTCATTGGCTATAAAGTGTTTTGGTACATCCTGATGGAGATGTGAAAAGCACTATAGAAATTAAGGCTTTTGTTCTAATCACCCTACAACAGCTTGTGATAGGAAGACATTTTCTACCCAGTGGGTCATGAAGCTTTGCAGTTGTGGGTGGTGAGTCATTAAATGGATTCAAGGATGAGATTGGTAGATTTTTGGGCTCTTGGTGCCTGAAGGTGGAATTGCTCTGGGGCTTGACCCACAAGCACTGGGGGTTGACCCTGGGTTCTGTCAGGTTCAGCTCAGGTAGTCAGACTTTCACCCAGTCTATATGTACACACGAATTACCCATGGGCTTCAGGAGTATGTTCTAGGGGATGCACTGAAGCTTGGTGTAGCCAATGCAAAGGCTTTGAAGGGAAGGACTGCAGTCTAAGGTGCTGACCCCACTGGACATTGAGCAGTTGGGTCCAGTGTGGCAGTCCTGCAAACACTTGAAGGGTGTGTTGTTCAAAGAGGCCACATGAGTGGCATTGGTGAAAAACACTGTGGTGCTGGAGGAACTCAGCAGGCCAGGCAGCATCCATGGAGAAAAGCAGGCGGTCAACATTTCAGGTCAGGACCCTTCTTCAGGTCCTGAAGCAGGGTGTTTTCTCCACGGATGCTGCCTGGCCTGCTGAGTTCCTCCAGCATCATTGTGTTTTTCATCTAGATTCCAGCATCTGCAGTCCTTTGTTTCTCTGAGTGGCATTGGTGCTCTGTACATAGAATGTACTGACTTGATTACACTACAAATGTATTGACTTGACGGAACTATGAATGTAAAGGAAGCCATGCACTGTTCTGTATTCTTTGTATATATTTGTTATGAATAAAAGTTTATTTTTTGGAAACAGAAGTCACCCACAAGCTTACATAGCGGGCTGGGTTTGAGAGGCTGAGCTGGGCTTATCTGTCATGTTCTCATGCCCATTAGGGGCTTCCTCTATTAGATTCTGTTGTCTTTATCTCCTGGTGATGTACACAACAGAGAACGGAAAGGCAACATTTGGCCACTGGTATAACAGCAAATAGGGTCAATGGCCTTGGGTTAAGGAAGACATGGCTTGACTGGGGTTCAAACACTAATAACACATTGTAATGGAGTGTGAATGCCATGCACTGTGCTCAGATGATGTTCTTGGGATGTTATCCTGCCAGCTCTTACAATCTAAACTGTTCCAAAGCTTTCTGTCCATATACTAATGGCCGTCCAGCTGCCATCCCATTCTGGCTGACCTGGTCTGGCCGGCAATCCCTCAGTTTTAAAATTTCCCATCCTAGTTTTCAAATCCCTCTGTGCCCTCGTCCTGCCCTGTCTCTGTGACCACAAGCCCTACAACTCGCTGAGACCTCTGCACTCTTCAGTTCTGGCCTCTTGAACCTGTCCATTTGTCACTGCTCCACCACTGATTAATTTTATTTCATAAATATACTATATTCATAATATTTATATAGTACACGTTTCTCTACATTCATTGTTTCAATATGTTTCCGATTCAATATGTTTTCTTACAATAAGTCAATGCTTATTAAGTTTGCTTGTTGAACCATGCATCCATGGTGTCTGCGAGGCCCCTCAAGTGTTCAGTGGTAGCAGGACCCTAGCCAGTGGTCCTTCCCCACAGAGCCTTCATGGTGGCCGCAATGCATCCCTTAGCACGTACTCCTGCACCTTGGAACATGCCAGTCACCACTGGTAGCAGTGCCTTCAGCTCTGGAGTTCCTTTCCTCTGAGATTCTCTCCTGCTGCTTAAAACCTACCTCTTAGACCACCTGATATCTCCTTGGGAATCTTTGGATGGATGATGCTTCTCTGACATGCCTTGGGTCATTTCACAGCATTGAACACTTATGAGATCAATCACTGTGAAATATCTGGCGGCAAGTAACTAGACTCCACCAAGAACATTGACCCCTGTGGAGGTTGGCGAGATAAAAACATACAGAATGTGCAGGAATGTGAGGTAATTCAACCAACCCATAAAACAAGGGGAAAGAATTCACATTCCTTCTCCCTGCTAATCATTCTAAAGATAAAGGACATTAAAGATATGGGTTAGGTCTCATTCTTTGCCCTTATTTACAGGTGCTGAACCACTTGAAGGAGGAGTCTTATGATCTCTCTCAACCCAGTGTTGCAACACTCCCCAAACTCAAGGTACGAAACGCACAAAGAGAGAAAACACTTGCATCTCTGCAGCACATTTCTCGGGATCTTCCAGCCAGTGAAGTAACTTTAAAGCATAGTCATTGTTGCTGTGTGTGGAAAATATATCTATGCACAGTGAGATCCCAAAACCCAGGGTGTGACAGGGTCCAAATTATCTTTTGGTTTGAGGGTAGAGTAATTCAGCCAGGGAAAGCTCCAAGTCAAGTCTCTTCACATCAGCTGAAGGACAAATGGAGCCTCAGTATGCCACATTCAGAAGGTGGCATCCTTGACAGGACAAGGCTCCCTCAGATTGCACTGGGAGTGTCAGCCTGGATTTAATGGCTGAGTCCTCATCTCGGTTCTAATGGTACCTGGTATCCCAAGGCTGTGACCCCTGCTTCTGGAATTTCCGGCCATAGGGAACATCGTTCCTGCATCTTGCCTGTCGAGATTTACAAGTTTCCAGGAGATCCCCTCTCAGTCTTCTATAATCCAGTAAATGTAAGTCTAACCCACCCAAGCTCTCATCCTGAACCAAACTCTGTACAGAGTGTGCTGCCTGCTGAGGCCTGTACCTCAGCAGCCACCAAACCTACTGCTTCTCTTGGTCGTATAGCCGCTGACATATGCCAAACCAGCCTCCCTTCCATGGACTCTGTCTACACTTCCCACTGCCTTGAGAAAGTAGCTAGTATAATCAAGGACTTCTCGCACCCGGACACTTTCTCGTCTCCCTCCTTCCATCGGGCAAAAGATACAAAAACTTAAGAACGCGCACCACCAGGCTCAAGAGCAACTTCTACCCTGCTGTTGTAAAACTCTTGAAAGGACCTCCTATATGATAAAGGCGAGCTCTGGATCTCTCAGTCTACCTCGTCGTGGCCCTTGCATTTTATTTGTCTACCTGCACTGCACTTTGTCCATAACTGTAATACTATATTCTGCATGCTATATTTTTTTCCTTTTGTACTATCTCAATGTAATGTATAGAATGATCTGTCTGGATGGCACGTAAACAAAAGCTTTTGGTATTGGTATTGGTTTATTATTGTCACTTGTACCGAGGTACAGTGAAAAACTTGTCCTGCGTACCGATCGTACAGGTCAATTCATTACACAGTGCAGTTACATTGAGTTAGTACAGAGTGCATTGAGGTAGTACAGGTAAAAACGATTACAATACAAAGTGTCACAGCTACAAAGAAAGTGCCGTGCAATAAGGTGCAAGGTCACAACAAGGTAGATCGTGAGGTCATAGTCCATCTCATCGTATAAGGGAACCGTTCAGTAGTCTTATCACAGTGGGGTAGAAGCTGTCCTTAAGTCTGGTGGTACGTGCCCTCAGGCTCCTGTATCTTCTACCCGATGGAAGAGGAGAGAAGGGAAGGGAGAGTGACCTGGGTGGGTGGGGGCTTTGATTATGTCGGCTGCTTCACCAAGACAGTGAGAAGGAAAGACTGTCCAAGGAGGGGAGGCTGGTGTCCGTGATGTGTTGGGCTGTGTCCACAACTCTCTGCAGTTTCTTGTGGTCCTGGGCAGAGCAGTTGCTGTACCAAGCTGTGATGCATCCAGGTAGGATGTTTTCTATGGTGCATCAATAAAAGTTGGTGAGAGACAAAGGGGACAAACCAAATTTCTTTAGCCTCCTGACGAAGTATGAATTTCTTTAGCCTCCCAAGGAAGATTTCACTGTATCTCAGTACGTGTGACAGTAATAAACCAATTACCAATTACCATGAAGACCGAGGTAAAATCCTGGAAGACAACTGCGTCCTGTGGAAGCTGAGATCTAGGAGGAATCAGCAGTGATACAGCAGGAGTGACATTTGGAAGAGAAAGGTCTCAATCCAGAAATTGCTCCACACTCTTTTGTTTTGGCTGATAACCAGCTGTGTGGATCAACTAAATACTGCTTGTGAAAGCTGTTTAAAGAACAAGAACTTCACTTGCAAGGTTCACAGAACAGCGTGCTCAGGTCTTCCTGTGTGAAGCCACACTGAGACTGACATTAGTTGCAGTGTGCTGTTCTCAGCCTATGCCTTGGAAGTTCTTCCAATTGTCAGTGTGCAACCCAGTAGGTGCAATATTCACAGACAGATCTTAACAAGTTGTATGGTAAAATCTAATTATCTTTCATCCTCAGGACTTCAGTGGTGCTGGAATGCCAGATTTTCCAGACTTTTGAGTGTTTAAATTAATACTCCAAGACATTTTAAATTCACTTTTTATTCAGATATTACACAGCAGTGGCCCCAGTGTGTTAAGAGGAGAACGGATATCAACAGCCAGTGAACCAGATGAAGCATTGGGGGCTTGAACAGTTGGAGAAAGGATTATCGGCGTTTTACTGAACCTGAACACGTGTGTGTGTTTGTGTGTGTGTGTGTGTGTGTGTGTGTGTGTGTGTGTGTGTAAGTGTGTATGTGAGAGTATGTGCATGAGACACTATGTGTATCTGTGAGTGTGTATATATGAGTGTGTGAGAGAATGCCTGTTTGTGAGTGCATGTCTGGCTGAGAGAGAGTCAGTATGACAGAGAATGTGTGAGTATATGTGTGAGGGACTGAGTGTGTGTATGGGCACGTATGAGAGGAAGTGTGCACAAGTGAGTGTGTGAGTGTGAGTGAGAGTTGGTGTCTTTGTGTGTGTGTGTGAGACTGAGAGTGTGTGTATGACACTCTGAGTGAGTGTGTGTGTATGTATAATATTATATGTATGTGAGTGTGTGTGAGGTGTACGACACTGTGTGTGAGTATGTGTGTTTGTGACTTAGTTTGGTCTGGGGACATGCACAGTTGAGGACTGGACTGTGACACCATCTGGTTGAGGCAGTGGAGAGCCACCGTCGCTTGGAAAATGAATCTTTTAGTGGGGGACAGCAAGCACAGAAATCCCTCAGTTTTGATGGAACGCTGCCTTTCTCTTGCCCCATGGCACCAGATTACCTGGTACAGACCTGTTACCAGTCAGAATCTAAAGCCGCCACATTGCGTTGCAGATCATGGCCTCTGGTGGCCCCTGGTGGTGACTTCCTGCATTCAAGGCCAAACAGAAAACAAGTCAAAAGTTATTGTCGAGCAGAATCGAGGCTTGTTTGTGAAAGCAATAGATACATTCAGGATTATGGACATTTTCCATTTATTGTGTACAGCAAAGCATCACGGGGACTTGCCTGAGTTTTCTATAGAAGTGAATAATCTTTGAAAGAGCAATTGATCCCATTCTCCCAACTCTTTTCCCACAGCCTGCTAATTTTCCCCCTTCAAGTCTTTGTCACACAGTGTTCCACTCAGTTAGACCATGCCATGATCAGCTGGCCCTTGTAGAAAAGTTTGTGCAGAAGAAAACCTTTGATGATGATGAAGCAGTGATCTCTCGCAATGTCATCAGGGCCCTGCGGGAAAGAGAGATGGTGGATCCCGTTGGGCAGTTTCCCGAGCAGACCGTTGTTTTCCAGAATGCCTCATCACCACAGCTTTCAAACAAACTCAACAACCTTGCGTGGTGTCAGATCAGTTGTGCAGGGCCAGAGACTCAATCCTACATCTTATGATTTGTTGACACAAGAAATTCTGCTGATGTTGGAATCTGGGAGCAATACGCAAAAAGTGCTGGAGGAACTCAGCAGGTCAGGCAGCATCCATGGAGGGAAATAAACAGTCGACGTTCCGGGCCGAGATCCTTCATCAGGCTTGGAAAGGAAGAAGGCAGAAGCCAGAATAAGAAGGTGGAGGGAGGGGGAGGAGCACACGCAGGCAGGGGATAGGTGAGTCCAGGTGATAGGCCAGTCCAGGTGGGAGGGGGAAGGTAGGTGGGTGGTGGGGGGGGAAGATTTAATAAGCTGATGAGGTGATCGGTAGGAGAGGCATTTTTTGTTATTCAGGATCTATGTATCATTTGGAGGCATCGTTTTTATTGCCCAGTTCCTACTGCCCTTGAGAAGATGGTGAGAAGCTGCCATCCTGAACCACTGCAGTCCTTCAGGTGATGAGCGCTGTTGAGGAGGGAGTTCCAGCAACGATTAAAGACAAGTCGTATAGTTCCAAGTCAAGATGGTGTGCAGCTTGGGAGAGGAACCTGCAGGTGGTGGTGTTCCATACACCTGCTGCCCTTCTGCTTCCTGGTGTTTGAGGTCACAGCTTTTGGAGGTGCTGTTGGAGTAGCCTGGGAGAGTAACTGCAGTGCAGTTTGTAGATGATGCACACTACTGCAAAGCTTACACAGGTCCCAGCCTTCATGTGTCCAGTGATTGGAGAAGCATAGACTGCGGTCACTATCCATAAAGCCTTTGTGGTGGCTGCACCAAGCTTCAGTACATCAGTGAAGGTGGAGCCTGTACCTTGGTCAAAGTTGAGTTTATTGCCACGTGCATAAGTCCATGTGTGCACAGGGGCAATGAAAAACTTACTTGCAGCAGCATCACAGGCACATAGCATCAGATCAGCAGCATTCACAAGAAAAACATAAAGTAAACATAAATTATACAAGAAAGAACACAATTAAAACAGAAAAATGTCCATTATAGTGTAAAGTGGTCAAAGTGGGCATAGTGTTGCTATGCTGAGGTAGTGATCTGGGTTGTGCAGGTTGGTTCAATCAGAATCAGAATCACTTTATTATCACTGACAGATGATGTGAAATTTGTTGGTTTGTGGCAGCAGTTGAATGGAAAGACATAAAATTACTATAAATTACATAAATAAATAAATAAATAAATCGTGCAGGGGGTGGGGGAGAGAAAAGGAATAACGAGGTAGTGTTCATGGGTTCATGGACCGTTCAGTAATCTGATGGTGGAGGGGAAGAAGCTGTTCCTGAAACATTGAGTGTGGGTCTTCAGGCTCCTGTACCTCCTCCCTGATGGTAGTAACGAGGAGAGGGCATGACCCGGATGGTTGAGGGTCATAAGTGATGAATGCCGCCTCTTGAAGATGTCCTCGGTGGTGGGGAGGGTTGTGCCCGTGATAGAGCTGGCTGAGTCTACAACCCTCTGCAGCCTCTTGTGCCCCTGTGCATTGGAGCTTCCATACCAGGCAGCGATGCAACCAGTCGGAATGCTCTCCACCGCACATCTATAGAAATCTGTAAGGGTCTTTGGTGACGAAAACAAAATGAAATGTGCCAGTGATGAGCGTTTGACTGTGGAGAGCTCTTCACACTGGAAGACCAGCCACTAATGATCTTCCAGCAGCACGCCACAGGGTTCTGTGCTCTATAGGCTGCTCCTAGGGATGTTTATCCTAGAGAGTATCCCTAGGAACAGCCCATAGAACACAGAACCCTGTGGTGTGCAACACCATGAGAGAACCTCGACAAAAGTCCACTACATCTCTTTCCAGACCTTCCTGGCAAACATGCTTGGGAATGAGGAGTATACTGTCTTGACATAATGTAAATATTGTAAGTGAATGTAATGATAGGCTTGGTACAGCGAATGAAGGCGATGCAACCCCCCATATTGTACAACCGTATACCTTGAGAACTAAACATATTTTAGGAGAAAAAATCTCCAATTCTGATGAACAACCTGAAACATTCTCTGTCTTCACAGTTGCTGCCTGGCCTGCTGAGTATTTAAAGAATTTTCTCTTTCTATTTCCATTTTAAAGTTTCTATTGACTCTGCTTCCACTGCTCTCTCAGGTCACGTATTCCAGATCATGGCGACTAGCTGTGTGAAAACATATTCAGTCTCAACACTTACTTGGAAATGTATCACCATTCCTCCATTGTCGCTGGGTTTAAATCCTGAAACCCGCACCCCTCCCTACAACACTGTGGGAGCACCTCTACCACAAGGACAGGACTGCAGTGGTTCACAAAGGCTGCCAGGGCCAACGTTCCTAATTGAACATTGAGGCAGAGTTAGTGATCATCTTTGGCACCGGGACACTGGTTGTCCTTCTCTATTCAAACAACAACTCCAGCTTCTCTATGTAACTGATGTGAGGTATGACCAACCCACGGTGCACTCTGGGCATGGTGGTAACTTGAATCTGACACTCCCTTGCTACCATACCCCAAGGTGCGTTTAATAATTTGGAGGGGAAGGGAGGTTTGAAGGGGACAAATCCCGACGCAGGGTTTCGACCCGAAACATCGACAATTCCTTTCCTCCCACAGATGCTGCTCGGGCTGCTGAGTTCCTCCAGCAGATTGTTTGTTGCTTGAAGGGGACAAATCTGTGGCTCCTGCCTTCCTCCCATTGCCCTCCCACATCAGCAGAAGCATAAGGAACACCATCACCTGCGGGTTTCTCTCTGTTGGAGGAATTTGAGTGTTAAACTTCCACCCTGAATCTGGCCCAGTCGCTGTTTTAATTACGGCTCAGATTGACACAGTACATGAAGAAAATCTCTTGTACAGTAGTGGTGAGTTTCTCCAACAAGTCGGTTTATCCAGTATATGCTGGGCAGCACTTCAAGGGAGAGCTCAAAGATATTCCAAAGACCCAAAAAATTTATAGAATTTGTCTTACAATAGTTACATGTGGATTTCACAATTTCATCAGTAACCCACTTTCCTTTGTAGTATTTGATCTTTGTTTTATCTCTGCAGGAGTTGCCTCTAACTGCCTGACAGATGGACTGTGCCTTCCTTTGCTAGACAGCAATTTCCCCCCTTCTCCCTGCAATCGGGTGCTCGAACTTATGTTCTTGTCCTTCTGTCATGACTCTGCTTATCTTAAGACCAGTTCTCCTGCACTTATGCTATACTCCAACCTCCATTTGTTTACCCCTGCTCCCACTAGCTATGCCTTGCAATCTAAACACTTCTCTAATCTAATGACTACCCTGTTTCTTCTAAGTGACCTTCAAGCCACCGCCACTAGTGGCTTGTTTTCCCATCATCCATTTCCAGTCTACATGACACTTAAGTTGGCCATATTACAAATTTTCCCAATTTTCTTATAATTCCCAGATTCCTTCTTCACCCTCCCAAGTCACACACCAGCCCAGCCGGGAAGTGTATCACCATTCCTTCATCATCACTGAATCTAAATCCTGAAACTCCCCTCCCAACAACACTATGGGAGCAACTTTACTAGATAGTTGCCAGGGCCAACACTGATTGTAATTAGATGTTGGTGGTGCTGCTCGCCACCTTCTTGACCTTGTGGGGGAAGATGGTCCAGAGTTGTTGCAAGTTCTGGGGTTTAGACCCAGTGGCAATGAAGGAATGGTGATACGTCTCCATAGCTCCCTAAAGGTGGCTGCTCAGGTTGATAGGGCGGTAAAGAAGGTGCATGGCATGCTTGCCTTCATTAATCGAGGCACTGAGTTCAAGAGTCAGGAAGTTATGTTGCAGCTTTATAAAATACTGGTTCGGCCGCATGTGAAGTATTGCATTCAACTCTGGTTGCCCTATTACAGGAAGAATGTGGAGGCTTTGGAGAGGGTACAGAAGAGATTTACCAGGATGCTGCTGGATTAGAGAGCGTGTGTTATATGGAGGGGTTGAACAAACTTGAGTTGTTTTCTCTGGAGCGGCAGAGGCTGAGGGGAGACCTGATAGATGTTTATGAGAGGCATAGATAGACAGTGGGTACCTTTTTCCCAGGGTTGAAATGTCTAATACTAGAGGACATTCATTTAAAGAGAAGGGGGTAAGTTCAAAGGAGATGTGTGAGGCAAGTTTTTTACACAGAGAGTGGTGGGTGCCTGGAATGCACTGCCTGGGGTGGTGGTGCAGACAAATATGACAGAGGCATTTAAGACGCTCTTAGATATGCATGTGAATGTGCAGAGAATGGAGGGATTATGGACATTGTGTAGGCAGAAGAGATAGTTTAGTTAGGCGCTTTAATTATGTTTAATTAGTTTGGTACAACATCGTGGGCTGAAGGGCCTTTTCCTATGCTGTAATGTTCAATGTTTCCATGAGGTGATGGTGTGTGTGAGGGAGAATTTGCGTCAAGGGGACCCAGAGCTCAATAACTCATGAAATTCCTGTACAATCTCCATATCACCTCATCTTTGACTTTCAAGCTGTGGGTCTAATTGGACATTGGGAATGAGGAGACGTGGCTGGGCTGCGTGTACACCAGTTGGATGCTGCATCCCCCAGTGTCGGGTGAACACTAGGAAAAAGTAAATGAAAATCAAAAAAAACTGTGGATACTGTAAATTTAAAAACTGAAAATGCTAGAAATACTCAGCAGGTCAGGCTGCATCTGTGGGAAGAGACCTGTATCTAAGGAATTAGGTGAGGAATTGTTCCGATCTAAGGAAAGGTGCGCTGGCCCTGGAGAGGGTCCAGAGGAGGTTCTCAAGAATGATCCCAGGAATGAAAGGCTTAACGTATGAGGAGGGTTTGATGTCTCTGGGCCTGTACTCGATGGAGTTCAGAAGGATGAGGGGGGATCTCATTGAAACCTACCAAATATTGAAAGGCCTGGATAGAGTGGATGTGGAGAGGATGTTTCCATTAGGAGGAGAGTCTAGAATCCAAGGGCACAGCCTCAGAATAAAGGGATGTCCCTTCAAAACTGAGGTGAGGAGGAATTTCTTCAGCCAGAGGGTGGTGAATCTGTGGAATTTGTCGCCACAGAGGGCTGTGGAGGCCAAGTCACTGGGTGTATTTAAGGCAGAGATTGATGGGTTCTTGATTGGTGAGGGGGTTAAGGGTTACTGGGAGAAGGTGGGAGAATGGGGTTGAAATAAAATCAGCCATGATTGGAGGAACAGCACCTCACTTTCTGCCTTGGAACCTTGCAGCCTAACGGCATGAACATTGAATTCTCCCAATTTAGGTAATCCCCACCCCCCCTTCCCCACCATATCCCCCCCCCCCCACCACCATACTTCTTCCCTTTTCTAGCCTCTTTTTTTACCTCTCTCTCCTTACCTTTGACCCATCCCCCCGTGGATCTGCTCTCTCCTCCTCCGCACCTGCCTATCACTATCTCTTACCTGCGTCTACCTATCACCACCCTGTTCCCACCCCACCTCCCCTCTTTTTTCCACCTATCACTGCTCTGCTTTTCCCCCTTATATATTGGGCTTCCCCTTTTCCTATCTTCAGTCCTGAGGAAGGGTCCTGACCCGAAACGTTGACCGTCTGCTTTTCTCCACGGATGCTGCCTGGCCTGCTGAGTTCCTCCAGCATCATCGTGTCTTTCATCTAGATTCCAGCATCTGGCCATGATTGAAAGGTGGAACAGGCTTGACGGGCTGGATGGCCTAATTCTGCTCCTATATCGTGTGGTCTAACAGAAACAAAGCTAATGTTTCAGGTCGAAGATCCTTTGTCAGAACTGGGAAGGATACAAAAGAAGCTTGTTAAGCTGCAGGGAGGGTGGGAGGAGAGGGGATACCTCTGACGGGGTAAAACCGGGGTAAACTGTAAGCAGGTTATCTGGTCAATGAATGAATGGGAACAGTTAGAGAGCGAGAACATAGACAAAAGAATATAGGAGTTGCAAAATGCAGAGCAGGAAGACACGCCCGGTGTGTACCAGAGGGGGAAGAGAAGGGAGGAAGATACAAGCAAGCTGAGCCACTATCACAAGTGGATGACTGGTACAGACAGAAATCAGATTTCCTCTCCTCCAGCCCTCTATCTGCCCAGCACCCACACACACCGCCCACTGATTCCCCTCCTCCACCACTCCCCTCTGCCCTCCCCACCTCCCTCCCTTTATTCTGTGATCCACCTTCCTCTCCTATTAGATGCCATCATCTTCAGCCTGTTGTTACTTCCACCTATTACCTCCCAGCTTCTGATGCCTTTCCCGCTCCCCCCTCTCCCTTCTGCCTATCCCCCCCCACCCCATCACCCGGATCCACCTATCACCCGCCAGCTCATGCTCCATCCCTTTCCTCCACTTATTTATACCGGCTATCTCCCCCTCTTTCTTTCAGTCCAGATGAAGGGTCTCGACCTGAAACGCTGACTGTCCATTTCCCTCCATAGGGGCTGCCTGACCCGCTGAGTTCCTCCAACTGTTTTGTGTGTTGTTGCAGAGAGAAATCAAGTTACCTGAAGTTTAGAATTCAACGTTAAATCTAGAAGGCTGCAATGTGCCCAGCTTCCTCAAGCTTGCATTTGGCCTCATTGCACTCATGCTGTCATAGTGAGAGTGTGAAAACACCGCACAGCCAGCACCTGAGGTCACAAATGAACCTGGGTCCTTGGAGCTGTGAGGCAGCAGCTCTACTGGCTGCACCACTGTTCCACCCATGGCTGTGTGGCAGCGATAAGTCACACCGGTCTGGCAGTTGCTGGCATTGCTGTAAACACTATCGGAGTACTGCCCAATTCTGGTTGATTTTTAGGGATGGATCATAAATGCTGACTTTGCCACATCTTTTTAAAAGAATAAATAAAAATGAGACCATCCCTGACAGATGCATTAAACTTGGTCTAAGTGTCCCCAGATGTTCCAAGAGATTATTGACAGGGAATAATATCATCTTGTGTTTCCTTTGGATAGAAACTGCTGTAGGATAAGATAAGATAAGATATCTTTATTAGTCACATGTACATCAAAACACATAGTGAAATGCAACTTTTGCATAGAGTGTTCTGGGGGCAGCCCGCAAGTGTCGCCACACTTCCGACGCCAACATAGCATGCCCACAACTTCCTAACCTGTACGTCTTTGAAATGTGGGAGGAAACTGGAGCACCCAGAGGAAACCTACGCAGACACGGGGAGAATTACAAACTCCTCACAGACAGTGGCCGGAATTGAACCCGGTTCGCTGGTGCTGTAAAGCGTTACGCTAACCGCTACACTAAATGCCTGTTGGAACTTCCAGAGTGATGTAAAAACAGTGTTACTGCGCTTAACTCCATGAACATAAAATCACTTTGCACTTGCAAAATATTGGGGCACTGAAAACCATTTTGTGTTAATACCTGTAAGGCAGAAGGCAGAGCTTCAGTTAGTGCTGCCCCTGAGCAGCTCCACTGACCTGGGTTCAATCCTGACCGCAGGTGCTTTCAGTGTGGAATTTCCAGATTCTCACTGCGACTGCATGGGTTTCCCCCAGGGGTTCCAATCTCTTCAGAGTAGCAGAGGTTGTCAGCTACTGTAAATTATTCCCTATTGTAAATGGGTGGCAGGACAGTCAAGAGGAGTCGATGGGCATGTGAGAGAGCATAGGTTGTAGGGAAATGGGTCCGGTATGGAGGCTCCAATGCACTGGATCGAAAGAGGCTGCAGAGGGTTGTAGATTCAGCCAACTCCATCACGTGCACAACCCTTCCCACCATCAAGGTGCCTCAAGAAGGCGCATCCATCATTAAGAACCCTCACCATCCAGGACATGCCCTCTTCTCATTATTACCATCAGGGAGGAGGTACAGGAGCCTGAAGACCCACACCCAGCGTTTCAGGAACAGCTTCTTCTCCATCAGATATCTGATGGTCCATGAAGCCATGAACACTACCTTGTTATTCCTCTTTTGCACCATTTTATTTATTTATTTTTTGGTAACATAGTAATTTTTATGTCTTGCACTCTACTGATGCCACAAAACAACAAATTTCATAACAGGTGTCAGCGATAATAAGCCTGATTCTGATTCTAATGGGACTCAGCACTGAAGAGTGTGTAGAGGTTGACCAGGATATTGGTATTGGTTTATTATTGTGACTTGTACCGAGGTACAGTGAAAAACTTGTCTTGCATACTGTTTGTACAGATCAATTCATTACACAGTGCATTGAGGTAGTACAGGCTAAAAACAATAACAGAATACACAGTAAAGCGTCACAGCCACAGGGAAGTGCATTGCAGGTAGACAATAAGGTGGAAGGTCATAATAAGGCAGATTGTGATTACCTGGGATGGGACATCTCAGTTATGAGGATAGACGGACAAGCTAAGCTTGCTTTCCTTGGAGCAGAGGAGGCTGAGGGCAGAATTGATAGAGGTATACAAAAATCATGAAGACCAGAGATAACAACAGAGACATCTCTAACTAGAGGACATAGGTTTAGGGTGAGAAGAGGATTAGAGGAGATCTGAGAAAAATTGTTTCACCCAGACAGTGGCTGCATTCTGGCATGCACTGCCTGAGTGGTGTGGAGGCAGATACTCTCAACCACATTTAAGAAGCCCTTGAGTCACCAAGGCATAGAAAACTACAGACCAAGTAGTAAATGGTATTAGTACAGTTCCTCCCTGGGTTACGAATGCCTGTCTTATGGATAGGCAGGATGCTGTGGGGCTGCAGTCATCTTCTGCCGGGTGGGAACGGGACATTTCCATGGAACGGGACATTTCTCTCACCATGGAGCCACACCAATCAGGGGCTGGGGTGAGCCGAGCAGAGCTAGAAGCACTGAGCAGACTCACTCACTGTATCAGTGAGGCCGGCCAACTGGCCGGCCGGCAGCTGTTCTTCCTGCGCCTGCCTTGCTCTCCTGCCACAGCTGTGTCTGGGATCCTCTCTTTGTTTATTTCCGACTTATGAACAGTTCTCGGGAATGGAACCCTGTCTGAACCCGGGGGGGAGATCTGCCTGTACAGGAGGCAGCAAACAAACTGCTTGGAGGAACTCAGCGGGGTCAAGCAGCATGTGGGTTTTGGGGTCGAGATAAAGTGTCCATTTCCCCTCCACACATGCTGCCTGACCCACTGAGTTCCTCCAGCACTCTGTGTGTGTTGCCCCAGAGTCCATGGACATGCTGGGCTGCCCATTTTGTGTGTTGCTCCAGGTTGCATTATCTGCAGTCTCTTGTGTCTCCTGTACTCATGGACATGCTGAGCTGAAGGGCCTGTTTCTGAGCTGTGTGACTGACTCTATGGCACAGACCAGCAGACAAGGGGAGAGGCGCAGGAGGTCAGTGTGGGGACAACAGGTGGGGGAACTTCCTTGAAGCTTCCAGCTGGCGGAACCGACGTCACGGAAGACGGGACATCCGGCCAGTTGGCGCCATGAGGGGAACTCCGAACCGAAAGTGAAGCCGGTTCGGGGTCGGGACGTCCCGGGCGGATCGGTCGGTGCCGGGGAGGAGGTGGGTGTCGGGGCGCGGGAGGGCCCGGGGCTCAGCCAATTCCGAGCGGTGGTGGTTGTCGGGGCTGAGAGCCGGGCTGTGGCCCCACCTTCGAGGTGGAGGGAGCGCCCCCCATTGGAGGAGGGAGTGGAGGGAGCGCCCCCCATTGGAGGAGGGGGTGGAGGGAGCGCCCCCCATTGGAGGAGGGAGTGGAGGGAGCGCCCCCATTGGAGGAGGGAGTGGAGGGAGCGCCCCCCCATTGGAGGAGGGAGTGGAGGGAGCGCCCCCCCATTGGAGGAGGGAGTGGAGGGAGCGCCCCCCCATTGGAGGAGGGGGTGGAGGGAGCGCCCCCCCATTGGAGGAGGGGGTGGAGGGAGCGCCCCCCATTGGAGGAGGGGGTGGAGGGAGCGCCCCCCCATTGGAGGAGGGGGTGGAGGGAGCGCCCCCCATTGGAGGAGGGGGTGGAGGGAGCGCCCCCATTGGAGGAGGGGGTGGAGGGAGCGCCCCCATTGGAGGAGGGGGTGGAGGGAGCGCCCCCCATTGGAGGGGGTGGAGGGAGCGCCCCCCCATTGGAGGAGGGGGTGGAGGGAGCGCCCCCCCATTGGAGGAGGGTGGAGGGAGCGCCCCACAGGGGTGGAGTGCCCTGGGGGAGGGAGCGCCCCCTTAGAGGGAGTGGAGGGATCGTCCCCTTAAAGTGAGCACCTCCTTGAGGCGGGTGGAGGGAGTGCCCCCCCCATTAGAGGAGGGAGTGGAGGGAGAGCCTCAAGTGGCTGGAGTGCCCCAGGGGGGTGCCTCATTAATAGAGTGCACCCATTAGTGAAGCCCCCCCCCCCCAGTGGTGTGGGCGGAGGGAGCATCCCCCTCAGGAGGAGGGAGCCCCCCCCCCCCCCCCAGTGGCAGGGGTGGAGTGGGATGTAACAGTGGTGCACCCTTTTGGTGAGGGGAGGGGTGGCTGGGGGCACCTTGTTTAGAGGAGGTGGTTTGGAGGGGGTGTCAATTGACAAGCCAAGTGTGACAGGCTGAGGCAGAAAATGTAAACCGTAAAAAAAAATCAAAGCTTTTCAAGTCAAGGTCTTTATTTGAGTGCATGTAGATTCTTGCTATTATTGCTCTTCCTGGTAAGTCTCTCAATCAATGCATTTGTTCTATAAAGAATATTTAACCGCATTCTTGCCTTGTTATTTACCCTCCCTTCCTCCTTGATGTCGTTATTTACTCTGCCCAACTGAGGATCCGTGCAGTCCATGTTCCTATGGGATGTAATGGCTCAGTTTTTTCCACTTGGAAGTTGCTACACATCAACATTCCAGGTTATGTAATGTTCCAAAAGAACCACCCAAATGAGAAAGGAAGTAGAGTAGCATTGTTACTTGAGAAGGTATCAGAGTGGTGTTGAGTTGTGATACCAAGGCAGTGGATAGTGTTGTAGAATGGGTTGTTGAAATTGGGAGTGGTCTCCAGCCCCAGCCCCCACCAAATGTGACCTCTTGATAGCACAGAGCATAAATGGGGAAATATCTAGGGCATGTCTGCAATTGTCATGGGAGATTTTAATCTACATGTTATTTGACAAATCAAACTAGCAAATGTATTGAATTTGTGAAGTGCATCAGGGATTGTTTCTCAGAGCAGTATGTTATGGATCCTACCAGGAAACAGGCTGTTTGGGATTTCTTTATGAGTAACGTTGAAGGATTAGTAAGAGCATCCCTGAGGAGGTAGTAACCATAATATGATAGAATGCCAGATGCAGTTTGAGGGTTACACCACAGGAGCAATAATACTGTTGTCAGGTTAAGTAAGGGCAGTTACAAAGGTATGAGGGTAGAGGTGTGGAAATGAGCTGAGATGCATGCAGGTCAGTAGATAAACAGTGGCAAATACTCAGACAGTTGGTCCATAACACTCACCAGGAATTAATCCCAATTAGAAAGAGCGATTCCGTGGGAAATGGGCACAGTTTGTGGTTAACAAAGGAGGTGAAGGGAAATGTTAAACTGTAAAGGAGGGCAGACAAAGTGGTGGGGGCTGGTGGTAGGAGAGGATGGGGAAGCTTTTAGAATTCAGCAGTGAAAGACTAAAAAGCTCATAAGAAGGGAAAAAAATTGATTTTGAGAGAACGTGCATGTAAAGGTCTCTATGGATGTATAAGTTGGAAGAATGCAGCTAAGGTTGGTGTGGGACCTCTAGGTGATTTAGCAACAGGAAACAAAGAAATAGCAGATACGTTATATCAATTTTTTACATCACTGTGGCGGATACTGCAAATATTCCTAAGGTAACAGATGGACTCATTTGAAATAACTTGGAGGAACTTGTAGAAATCCCAATCATAAAGGATAAAGAATTAAGGAAACTCATGGGGCTAAAGGTGTACAAATCTACAAAGGTTTTAAGGGAAGTGGCTGTAGAGATAGTGGACCCAATGGTTGAAAATTTTCAAAACTCACTAATTTCTGGGGGAGTACCAGAAGACTGTAAAACAGCCAATGTGATGCCTTTGTTCAAATACGGAGGAAAACAGAAGGTGGGGACTTTAGGCCAGTTTATTTAACATCTGTTGTTGGCAAGATCCTGGAGTCAATAATCAAAGAGAAAATGACTGATTATTTAGGAAAGCTGACTATAATCAAATTACCTTTTTATTAAAGGTAAATCATGTTTGACAAATTTGC
Organism: Pristis pectinata; assembly: GCF_009764475.1. Taxonomy (NCBI): domain Eukaryota; kingdom Metazoa; phylum Chordata; class Chondrichthyes; order Rhinopristiformes; family Pristidae; genus Pristis; species Pristis pectinata. Next base: position 9,554,293 of record NC_067437.1, read on the forward strand.
TCAAATTCTTTGAGGATGTGATAGGGAGAGTTGATAGAGGGGAAACTGTAGGTGTAGCCTATTGAGATTCCTGGAAGGCATTTGAAAGCTGCCACATAAGAGACTGATGCAAAAATTAAGAGCCCAAGGTGTTGGAGGAAGTGTGTTAGCATGGATTGAAAGCTGATACATAGAAAATGGAATTGGAATAAATGGGTCTTTTTCAGGTTGAAGGGATGTAACTAGTGGAGTACCCCAGAGATTGGTTATTTGCCCTCAGTGACCTGGAGGAGGGAACGAAATGTGAGGCTTCCAAGGTTAAAGCAGAAAATGTTGGAATTACTCAGCGGGTCAGGCAGCATCTGTGGGAAGAGAAACAGAGCTAACATTTCAACCTGAAGGCTCTTTATCAGCACAGAGATCTGAGAGATGTTGCCGAGAAGAAGGTGGGGGGGAAAGAAGCAGGTGAGAAATTTGAAATCCAGCTGCCCATGTTGGCTGGAGAATGCAGGTGGGGTGTGGGGGTAGGAAACAGGACAGCAAGTCTTTGGACAAACTGAGGTTTATGGAATGGGTTGTTGGAGCAGAATGAGAAATTCCACAAGTTGGGACAAGGAAGAGTTAAATCTGATGAGTATCAGTTCCTGCTCTGTGTACATTCATGCAAAGCAACGGGGGCCAAAACTGAATTTGCTCCAAGTCAGATTGCATTGTTCTTTCTCACATTGTAGTTATTCTTCTTAAGTTTACATTGCTCTCTTCATCACTGAGGTGTGCAGTAGAACAAAGGGACCTGGAAATACAGATCCATAATTCCTTGAAAGTGGCATCGCAGGTAGGTAGGGTCGTAAAGAGACCTTTTGGCACATTCATAAATCAGGGCATTGAGTATGGGAGTTGGGATGTTATGTTGAAGTTGTATAAGACGTTGGTGAGGCCACATTTAGAGTATTGTGTGCAGTTCTGCTCACCTACCTACAGGAAAGATGTCAATAAGCTAAAAAGAGTGCAGAGAAAATTTACACGGATGTTGCTGGGACTTAATCACCTGAGTTACAGGGATAGGTCGAATAGGTTAGGACTTAATTCCCTGGAGCGCAGGAGAGTGAGGGAGATCTTATAGAGGTATACAAAATTATGAGGGGTATAGATAGGGTGAATGCATGCAGGCTTTTTCCCCTCGGGTTGGATGAGACTAGAACTAGAGGTCATAGGTTTAGGGTGAAAGGTGAAATATTTAAGGGGAATCTGAGGAGGAACAACTCAGAGGGTGGTCTAAGTGGGGAATAAGCTGCCAGCGGAAGTGATGTGGGTTCAGTTGTAACATTTAAGAGAAGTTTGGGTAGGTGCATGGATGAAAGCGGTATGCAGGGCTATGGTCCGGGTACAGGTCGATGGGATTAGGCAGAAAACCAGGCCAGCATGGACTAGATCGGCCGAAGGGCCTGAGCTGTAGTGCTCTATGATTATTGTCCTTTCTGGCTCCTTTCCCCTCACTGCTCTGTGTTCTTCACGTCTCCCGATTTCCCACCTCGTTTAGTTTCACTTTCTTCCCAACAGGATGAGTTCTCAGAAGCCTTTGCTGTGTCCATGGCTCATCAACCAAATCGACAGTGGCCAGTATCCCGGCCTCTGTTGGGTAAATGAAGAGAAGAAGCAATTTAGGATTCCTTGGAAACACTGCTTGAGACAGAATATTTCTGCCGATGATATCAAGATTTTTGAGGTAATGCTGAAATAAAAACGTAAAATGCTGACGATAGTCAGCCGGTCAGACAGCATCTGTGGAGAGGCAGTTAGTATTTCAGGTCAATGATCTTTCATCAGAATGAGGATGTTAGAAATAAAACAAATTTTATGTTTGAAGCAAGGGAGAGGAGAACAAAGGGGATTTCATTGTCTTGAAGTATTAACTCTGTTTCTCTCTCTACGTATGCTGCCTGATATGTTGAGTATTTCCAGCACTTTTTATTTCAGGTTCCCAGCATCTGCAGTTTCTTTGCTTTTTAGTTACTTTTTATCTAACATATTTGTAATTTTTTTAAAGATTTTGTTTGACTTAATATTAGAAAGTAATGTTACTTTCATTTTAAGAAAACACAATGCATTATTTTGGTATTGCTTTATTATTGTCACTTGTACCCAGGTATAGTGAAAAACTTGTCTTGCATACCAATCGTACAGGTCAATTCATTACACAGTGCAGTTACATTGGGTTAGTACAGAGTGCATTGAGGTAGTACAAGTAAAAACAATAACAGTACAGAGTAAAGTGTCACAGCTACAGAGAGTGCAGTGCGATAAAGTGCAAGGTCACAACAAGGTAGATTGTCAGGTCAGAGTCCATCTCATCATATAAGCAAACTGTTCAATAGTCTTAGTGGGATCGAAGCTGTCCTTAGGCCTGGTGGCATGTGTCCTCAGGCTCCTGTATCTTCTACCTGATGGCAGAGAAGAGAGAATGACCCGAGTGGGTGGGGTCTTTGATTATGCTGACAAGGCAGCGAGAGGTAAAGACGGAGTCCAAGGAGGGGAGGCTGGTTTCCGTGATGCGCAGGGCTGTGCCCACAACTCTCTGCAGTTTCTTGCGGCCCTAAACAGAGCAGTTGCCGTACCAAGCCGTGATACATCCAGATAGGATGCTTTCTATGATTTTATTGGTTTAAGGATCACTTGCTGTGTAATTGTAAGGATTAACACATTTTGTACGTTCTACAGGCGTGGGCCACAGCAAGTGGCCGGTACAAACCAGGAACCGATGTTCCAAATCCTCCCATCTGGAAAAGAAACTTTCGAAGCGCTTTAGCAAGAAAGAAGCATTTCCGCAGAGTGCTCGACAATAGGAGCGACCCCCTCGACCCGCATTTGGTCTACGAGATCCAGAGCACTGGTGGGTAACAGGAATCCTTGATGCTGATCACTGCGCTCTCTCATCGGTGTACCAGATCCACACACAACCTTTTTCTTTAAGACTTGTATTTCTAGAGCAGCTTTCACATTCCTTTCAAGATAGCCCAAAGTGCTCTACAGCCAATGAAGTACTTTTGAAATCATTTGTAATGCAGCTCCTCCCTAACTTACAAATGCCCGACTTATGTACAGCCCGTATACGAGAAGGAGCATTTGGGAGACTGGTAGAATGGACTTGCTGGCTGCTGCAGGGCTGCAGGCATCTTCTGCTGCCTGAAACTTCAATCGCGGCCACACTTCCGACCTGTGAACTGTTTGGATTATAAACAGTTCACCCAATGGAACCCTGCATGACCTGGAGACGATCTATATGGAAAATGGGCAACCAATTTGTGTGTAGCAAGTTCCCCAAAAAAGTTAATGTGATAATGGTCAGAAAATCTGCCTTTAAGACTAAATGAAGAGTAAATAGTGGGATCTTTGACATGTAGAAGACAATGGGAAAGGAGCTCTGGTGAACAAAGGGTCTCTCTGTCTGTCTGGCAACTTGAGCCACCTGCTCGTGTAGTCTCTGTTTGTGGTGATAAGGAGTTGCTAGGCTTCAAGGCCACAAGGAAATAGGGATGTTTGTGCACACAGTTGCCTCGGCTTGACCAATGGTAGTGTGAGCTGGTCAAGCATACCCAAGTATTGGTATCCTGTGCAGTAGGTGGATACCCACTGGAGAACAATGTATTTAATTTTGTTAGCACCCTGCATTCCTTGAGTCGGGAATGTAATGGGAAGGAGGCTGCTGTGTGGACACAGAGTGACCTCCATATTACAGATCGATAGCTGGTAATCCCAGGGGATGAAATCCACGCCAGGTGGTGGATGTAATGCACTGGGATGTGGTACCAAGAGGCTTTCGAGGCTTGGCATAGCTGGCAGAAGATGGCTGCACAGCTATCTGCTGGGAGTGTGATCCTAAGAAAATGGCACATTGCAGAATTTACAGTTTTTTTTTACAAAGACTGTACAGTTCTTACAAAGATTGTAAGAAATGTCAGCACTGAGCTGTGTCTCAAATATACTTTCACCATCAACACTCAGACCCCTCACACACCTTCACCTAACATACACAAAACACTCCCACCTCCTGCCCCTCCCCCCCCCTCCCCCCCCCCCCCAAGCACAGAAACACAAGGACACCTGCTCTCACGCTCAGAGACAGTCAAACTGACACCTACTTAGATCAATAGAGGAGCATTTTATTGGTGCAGCTTATAGAAGGCAAAGGTTTCCAGTAATCGCTGATGGCCCAGCACACAGGAGGGGAGCCTCTTGGACTCGCGTCTTGGCTGGGCAGGAGGAAAGGGTCCTTTCCCAGAGGGTAGAATCCCCGAGTCCAACCAATTGCAGCGGAAGTGCTAAATCTACCCGGTTTGTAATTCCTTGAGGTCCTTCATCATTCTTATCTCTTATTGAATCAAATCTTCTGTCCAAAAGCATCTCTGTCAACTGGCGTTGATGCGACTGCATTGTATGAATTGGGTTTCAACTTCCACTGGAGGCACAGGAAGAGGCCATTCAAAGTCTTTGTGGAGATTCAGGGTAATCCCAGCAGAGTTGTGCTAGCTGTCAGCTGGCAGCAGATTGCTATCATGAAGGAACAGAGAGATGCTACCTGGGAGCAGATTGCTGTGTGCTTTTGGCTACTTTCCATCCAGGAAACCTGCATACAAAGTAGCCATACTTTTTTTCTTTATCATTGCAGACTTTCCAGAGGGAAATTCACCATCATCCTCAACAGATCAGATACAAAAAGAGGAAGAGGATGAGGAGGATGACTCTGAGGAAGATATGGAGGAAGGGCACATCACCTCATGGCGCCCATCTCTGAGCACCATTTCAGATACAGGCACCATGAAGGCAGAAGACAAACTGTTAGAGGGGTGTATTTCCCAAGACGAGATCCCTGGCACTAGTGGGCTGCAGTCAGTCAAGAGGCAAAGGGAATGTAATGTGCAGGCTCTCCAGAGAGAGAGTCCACACAGTAGTACAGCCCTGGAGGATTCGGGCGAGGACTACGATAGGGAAACGTTTAAGAAAAGGCTGGTACAGATGCACAGTGAAATGCTTGGCTCATTATCCAGCCTGTCAGACAGGGTGCACGAGATGGCTAGAAGCATGGAGGTGTCTGTCTCCAACCTTGCACAGGAGGTCCTATGGAGCCAGGACAGCATGAGCTCTAGTGTGGAGCTGATACGCACATCTGTACCAACAGGCGTTGACGCTACTGCATTGCAACGGCTGATGGATCGAGTTTCAACTTCCATGGAGGTGCAAGAGGAGACCATTCAAAGTCTTTGTGCCTCTCTGGAGGTTCAGTGTAATCCCAGTAGAGCTTTGCTAGCCGTCAGCCAGGAGCAGATTGCTGTCATGAAGGAGCAGAGAGATGCCACCCGGGAGCAGATTGCCCTTCTCCATGAACAGAGGCAGGTCATGCAGGAGCAGATCGCTCTCCAGCACGAGCAGATCACTGTTCTGCGTGAGCAGAGAGCTGACTCTCGAAAGAGCACCGCGGCGCTTAGGGAGCAGACGGCTGTCCTGCGGGATTTAGTGGTTGGGATCGGCACGGGTCTGAAGGCTTTAACGGACGCAATGCAGTCGGGTTCGCAGCTGATCTGCAAGCACCTGTCCAGCCGGGCGCGGGACAGGCCTAGTGGCGTTTTGCGTCTTCGGCCTGTTGCCCTCCCTCGTGGCATCAGCTGTTCTCCTCGGGCAAAGTCCTTGCCTGTGTCCCACAGCAAGCTATCTCGGGCTGCAACTTCTGATGGCAGTACGCTGGAACCTCGCTCTTCCAGACCTTATCGTAGGCATCCATTGCGGACATATTCTAGGATAAAGAAGCAGGCTCCCCAGGGTGCCAGCATAACGGAACAGGCTCCCCAGGGTGCCGGCATGGCGGAACAGCCTCCCTTGGGTGCTGGTACAACGGAACAGGCTCCCCTGAGTCCCATCATGACAGAGCAGTCTCTCCAGGGTGCTAGTACAGTGTAGGGACCTTGCCCGCAGTGCTCCAGCAGCCCCAGTGAGGCTGCAGAGATGCCAGGGCAGACCACATCTCAACTATAGGGTATTCACAGGAGGAACTGTTAGTTTATTTATTAGACATTGATATTGATGTTATACTTGCATACATTTTTTATGAACATTTGAATAGAGAGTTTTAATTGTCATGTGCCAAGAATCTGACGGTAATTGCCAATGCAATGGAATAATGAGTATATCAGCTCATGAAAGGTGGTTTAAGGCATTGTGTGATGCTATCCACTTGATCAACTTTAATGAGAATGAGGGAGCTTATAAACCACGAGGCCCAGGTTGTAAACCTCATTCCATTCCCCTTGAAGAGGGTACATTCCACAGTTGAATGGAATCATGTGGTCGGCGTGTCCAGTGTTAGGATCCTCTCTCGGGCGATAGATGTTTGGTAGCCCTCACCCTAGCCTTGAAGTATTTCTGAACATTGAAGGGTAAATTCAGTTGACCTCTCACCCATGGACATCGATAGAACTGACTTAGTCTTGCTGACTTCTGGAGCCAAAGCAAGTTATCTTAAACAATTCTCCGATAGAGTGAGGTGCTATCATCCTGCATCGCTGCTCATTTACAAAGGCTGCCTTACGTTAAGGCAAGAATTGGTGGTGAGATGATACTTCCAGTCCACTGTTAAATGGACTACTTTAGTAGCTATCCCTGTGACCTGCCTTCTCATTTGATCACATTGCAAGACCAAAGATGCAGATGTTTTTGCAGGATCATCCTTGAAGATGGCTGTTTTTTAAAAAAAATTAAATCCACATTGAACATGATCATTTTCTTGTATGGAGTTCATTATCTCTGGGTCTGACTCTGAGATGCTGCTGGTGATTGAAGTGGGTAGTTTCAAAGGAAATTATTCTTTTAAACAATGTTATCACCTAGGTGCTGGTTCTAAATCCCACACAGATATTGTGAGTACCCAAACAAATGGCTCATAAATTGTTTGATTTGGCAGTAGTTGAAACCCATGCTCCATCTTATTCAAGTGACTTGTCTGCAGGGAGTGCTACAGCGTGCACATCAAACCTGGTGTGTCCAACAATCACATTTGATTTAATGCTTTAAAGTTGCTTAATGGAAGATGATATGAGGTAGTGCTTGCTTTGGGGGAAGGATGCCTGTGGGAGCAATGTGTCAAGGTGGATGTGTTGGGCTGCTGAATTATTTTGTGAATGGCCGACACAGGGGTTCCCTGAAATATTAAACAATTGTGGGGGTAAGGAAGCTCTGTATTAACTTTTTCTAGGAGTTTATCATCGTACCCATGGTACAGGAATGCTGTACCCATGAGCAGAAACCTCCCACTGGTCAAGTTCACCTTGCTCCAAAGTCTACACATTTCATTGTGTGAGCTCCAGAAGTGGCCTTGCCTCAGTGGTCGATATCATTCCCTTGTCAAATGAGAGTAATTGAGTGTAGGTCCTGATCTCCACACTGTTAGATATATAAGGGCATAGTAGGAACCCATGGACTGTGAGAATCTGGGTGATAGGACGGTCCTTGACTGCATGCCCAGGTTGTGTCTCCCTTATAATGTGTAACGTGATCGTCTTCCTGTGCCTTTTGCTAATCTTCATGAAGCTTTTCCTCCTCCCCATCCTCTTCAGCTGCTCCTCCCTTGCTGAGGCCACAGGCAAGGCAGGATGCAGCAGACAGTGACCGACTATGAAGCCCTTTCCAGTGAGTACTGCAGTCTGCTCCCAGAGCGGTACACGCTGTAGAATCTTATCCTGAGGCAGATTGTACCAAGCCCCTGCTAGTCATTGTAGCGGTGCTCAGTTGCGGTGGCTGGTAAACAGACAGGAGTCATAAGCCCACGAGTGAGGGTGTATCTGCCACATATAAGATCCACCCGTGGCTTCCACAGGTAACTGAATCACCCGAGCTCCCTGAATTTTTGTCATGGTCAGGAACACTGAGGGAGTGATGGTGCTTCTGATCCAGGTTGTGAACAGGATCCCCAAATGCTACATTAGGGTGCTGTGCCACCTTCTGAACTTCGGGGATTCCCGCAGTGTTGCTGTGCACCATTCAGCCTTCTGTCTTCCGCTAAAGGAAAAGTGGAGGACGTCCCTTTTCCTTCAGAAGAGGTCATTGGTTACCTCCCTAGGGCTTGGTTGAGTGGTAACACTCTAAGATGTGGCATGGATCAGTTGCGCCAACTGGAATGAACTGGAGGCTGGGAAGATTGAGAGTGATGGTAAGGAAACCATGGGAGCCAGAACGATCCAGGCATCGGTGTGAGGCTCGGGTCACAACCCTAGAAGGTCATGTACCTCTCATGACTAAGAGGTTAAGAGAGCGACATGGGTCCCTATGCACGCTGTGGGTATAGGGTTGGGGCCATGAGCCCTTCCAGGTCACTACCCAAGGTGATCTTGGCCATGATTGTGCTGTCTCTTTTTCAATCTGTTTATTAATTTTCAAATTAATACAGATTAATACATATAACATCGGTAATTATACACGTAATACAAAGAGATCAGGAGGACAATCGACATATATAGTCATAAAGAATAAAAAATATGTTCTAGGCCCCGCGGTTTCCTAGTAAATGAATATATTACAAAAAAAATCAAAAAGAGAAAGAAAAAGATTTATTGTATTAAAAAAACCCAAATCGGAAAAAATTATAAGTAGGAAAACGAAACAAACTTAAAAAAAAATTCCAAAAGGGAAAAAAACTGGACTGATATTTCTCGATGAACAAGGAGCATTATTATTATGTCGTCAACTCTGCTCCTCTAAGATTGTCCTGGCTCCGATTCCTGTATCACCGTTGTAAACAGTGGGAACCCCGGCGAGTTCTTTCCCTGCGATTGGACGACGTGTAGTCGGGTGGCAGACCTTGTCCAGAAGCTCGGCAGTGGAGCTCTGTCAGGTTGGGGCTTCCACATTCATATGGAAATTCTCGGCTTGCTAGCACTTGCATGGGCAGGTGCTGATGTTACCGTCCAGAATTGCTGGCAGGGGCTAGTGAAATCTGGGCTGAAGATGTCGAAAGAGAGGGAGGGTGGATGGGGATGGGGGGACAGGGATGACGGAGGGGGAATGGGTGGAACAACGAAGGGGGGGATAGAGAAGGGGGCAGAGACCTTGGATGGGGGGGCAGGGATGACGAGGGGTGATTGGGGTGGGGATGGACGGGAGGGATGGGTATGATGGAGGGGGGATATGGAAAGGGGTAGGGACGATGGGGAAATAGTGGGGGCGGAGGGGTGCGACAGGGACAGACTTGGGTGACGACAGACGGGGGTGGGGATGACAGGAAGGATGGGGATGATGGGAAATGTGCGGATGGGGACAACGGGGGGGAGGGGGACGGACAAAGGGCGGAGGGGGTGGAGATGGAGGGCGAATAGGGAGAGGAGGCGGGGGGATTGTGGGGGGAGGTGGGGGACGGACGGAGGGAGAGAGATGGGGACGAACAGTTGGGGATGGGGGAGATGAGAGATGGGGATGTGTGGGGAGAGAGGTGGGGGTGGGGTTGTTACTGGGATGGCGGGAGAGACGGGGGAGGGGGGAGAGAGAGAGAGAGAGAGACGGAGACAGGGTGACAGGGACAAACCGGGTAGAGAGAGTGAGAAAGACAGGAAAGAGAGCGACAGAGTAAACACCAGCTTGGTGACCTCTCATTGGAGGTTAGGACAAATTTAGATGTGAATCTATGCTTAAGAGCCAGCAAAGAATGAGCAACTGTTGTAGGTGCCACAGGTGTTGTACGAACTTCCACATCTGTATTTGAGGCTTGTAAAGTTCTGACTGTAATTTTGTTTCACTGCATTTTCAATGTTCTTTCTCCAAAGACCAGGAAGCCAGTGCCTGCAGTGATGAGGAGGAAGAGGACGACAGCTCTGCAACAGGTGTCGACCACGTCTCCATGCCTGCACCTCCTAACACGGTACAACGAGAGCGCATGACGTAATGATTTGGGGCATCATATGGGAGCTCCCTGTGTTGGGTTTATGAACTGGGAGAGCTGGAGTAGTTTATTTGCTGCTCAGAATGGGGCCATTGACTCATCTGCTCCATGTTCTGGCTTGACATGAGTCGGCACCCCACCCTTCCTTGCCTACTTCCTGCCACACTTGACGTAGGCTCAACACGGTGGGCCGAAGGGCCTGTTTTGTGCTGTATGGTTCTATGGTTCTATACCCTCGCTCACACACAGACACACAATTAATGTAGCGTCTATTTCTTTTTGTCTTGTGTTTACCCGTCGTTCCTTAAAACTGAAAATAAAAACAGAATTGTTGGAAATTTTAAGGGGATTGGAGGAAGTTATAAGGGGGATGTCAAGGTTAAGTTTTTTTTACATAGAGAGTTGTGGGTGCTGGCAGAGGTTGTGGGGGCAGATACATTAGGGACATGTAAGAAACTCTTAGGTAGACACATGAATGATAGAGAAATGCAGGGCTATGTGGGAGGGAAGGGTTAGCTGGATCTTGGAGCAGGATAAAATGTCGGCACAACATTGTGGGCTGAAGGGCCTTTATTGTGCTGTAATGTTCTATGTTCTAAATCCTCAGCAGGTCAGACAGCATCTCTGGAGAAAGAACCAGAGCCATCTTTTCAGATTGATGACTTTTTAGCTGTGATGCTGCCTGATCTGCTGAGGATTTCTAGCATTTTCTGCTTTTATTTTGGATTTCCAGCATTTGCAGTTTTTTCTCTTAAACCTATCTCAGCTCTTTTAGCGCTCTCAGTGGGGACATGTCCCATATGCCTGAAAATAATGCTTTGCAGTTGTCCTGCAATCTTACCGTGTGTGGGAGGTGGGGTAGTGGGGAAACACTGGAAGGGGACAGTGTTAGGTTTGTTGATATCAAATCGTTCAAAGAAACCGATTTCTGAACGGTCCATGAACACTACCTCGTTATTCCTTTTTTGCAGTATTTATTTATTTTTTAATTTATAGTAATTTTATATCTTTGCACTATACTGCTGCTGCAAAACAACTAATTTCACGCCATAAAAGACAATGATAATAAATCTGATTCTGAAGGGCTCAGAGGAGGTAGACAGGTTTCTCCATTGGATTTGTTATTGAGTATCATGCATTTATGCACCCTTGCTTTGGAGTTGTTGGATTCGACTGTTTTAAGTAGTCTTTTAACATGTATAATGTTTAATATACCTCAAGTGGCTGTACAAGGAATGGCTGCTTCCTAGCTTATTGGTATATCCATCAGGTGAATATGTGTTTTCTCGTGTATAAAAGGTGTCGTTTTTTTGTTAATCTCTCTCTTGCTCTCTTCCCCCTCTGCCTGGCCCTAGCCCATCTTTAGTTCCTTTTGTCTCGGCTCATCTCCTAGTAGTAAAGCTAGTGCCATGTGCTCTGTGACTGTTTCTTTGTTTTAAACTTTTCCAATAAAACTTCGTGAAGCACCAAGTTGTTTTCAACTCATTCCTGGACTCCTGAAAGAACCTGCGGATTCGAAAATAACTGGATCCGACAGAGTCTCCTCAGATGGTAAAATCAACCCTCTCCAACTCTAGAATCTTTTCAAGATCGCTCCTTGGGTTTCTGCTCTCTGGAAAAAGAGCCTTGGCTTGTTCTTTTCCAAAGCAGTTTTGCAAAGTTAGTCTGTGCACCTCAGAATTTAGGAATATGATTGAAGTTTTAGATGCATGGAATTGGAAAGCAAAAAAAGTCCTGTAGATGCTGAAAATCTGAAATAAAAACAATGTGTAAAGCACTCAGGCAGCATCTGTGGAGAGAGAAACACAGTTAATGCTTTAGGTTGAAGCCCCTTTGTCAGAATAGAGAGATAAGGATAGATTTAAGCTGCAGACAAAGTGGCAGGAGGGATGGATAGGACGGAGGGAATACCTGTGATGGGGTGAGGCCAGGGTTGCCACTTGTAGAAGTCGTCTAGTCATATGGGTTAAAAGGGGCAGTCAGAGGATGATAACGCACTGGGCACATCCCACGGACAAGGGGGTATAACGTGTTGCTGATAGCAGGGCTGTGGAATGTGCCAAGTGTGTCAGGCTGTACAAATGGAGAGAGCAGAAGCGAGCCAATATTGCAGTTGGATGATTTGTAACAGAAATGGCAAGATCTGATGGGAGAAAGCGAGCTACCTGAAGCTGGAGAATTCGATATTAAGTCTGGAAGGCTGCAATGTGCCCGGATGGAAGATGAAGTATTGACATTGAAATGTGTAGAAACTTTTCCCATAGTTTGATCCGTGTAATCATTTCTTTTGATTATTCCCACAGGGAACTCTGGAGAGCAGCCTGAGTGATATGAGAATATTCGACCAAACACCAGGTACCTGCATGGTGTTGATTTTGTTTTGTCGTCTTCCTGATGCTGGGCCATATTGGGCCACAACATGAACCTCACAGCACTGTTCCGAGTGTCTATTTTACAGACAGATTAAGACAGATGGGAATCAACACATAGAAAACTGTGCCATTCTTCTGAAGCAGTTGCTGTGGCTTCCTTTGGCGATGGAAACTCTATTGGCATAGACGTCAGCTTTGGTTTTCAATGGAGAGGGTTCAGAAGAGGTTCACCAGGATGCTGCCTGGATTATAGGGAATGTGCTATAAGGAGAAGTTGGACAAAGTAGAGTTGTTTTCTCAGGAATGGTGGAGGCTGAGAGAAGACCTGATAGGAATTTATAAAATTATGAGAGGCATAGATAGACAGCTGGTATCTTTTTCCAAGGGTCGAATACTAGAGGGTATGCATTTAAGCAGGTTGAAATGTCTAATACTGGAGGGCATGGGTTTAAGGCAAGAAGGGGGGAAAGTTCAAAGGAGATGTGAGGGGCAAGGTTTTACTCTGAGAGTGGTGGGTGCCTGGAATGTGCTGCCAGGGGTGGTGGTGGAGGCAGGTATGATAGAGGTGTTTAAGAGGCTCATAGGTACATGAATATGCAGGAATGGAGGACCATGTGCAGACAGAAGGGATTAGGTGTCACTAGCTTAATTAGTTCTGTACAGCATCGTGGGCCTGAAGGCTTGTTCCTGTTCTGTATGGTTCAATGTTCTATTAGGCACAGCTCCCACCTGCGCATCTGGAGATCATGGGTTCAGTTCCCAAACGATCAGTGACGGGAGTGCGTCAAACTGGGATGGCAGGTTTGTCCTGCGGGGAGGGATTAAGCAGGCTAGACCTACGCTCTCTTGAGTATATAATAATGAGAGGCAGTCTTATTGAAACGTACAGAATTCTTGTAGGGCTCGATGCAGGGTAGATGCCAGCATGATGTTTCCCCTGGTTTGCAGAGTATATTGAAGATAGCTCAATCATTTTTTTCTTTTGTGAAAGTTGACCCGAACTTTAATAAATCAGACAACAGCAGAACCAAAGAAAATACGATTAATGCTTTATTAGTTTAACGCTAGCGGGAGTGAGGGATACAGAGAAAGAGTAAACAGTGTAACCCGAGCTCTGTACTAGACTCACTCAAAGATGCCCCGGTTAGTGTGTACTTTTATACCCACTTCGTGAGAAACCTTCGTGGGAAGTTGCACGTACTACGGCAATTGCTTACAGTAAGCTTTTAGCAAAACAAGATATGTCTAAAAAATGTATTTCTTTCTCACCCACACCTGGACCTTTTTTCAACCATAACTATAGTCACCCCATGGCTGAGGTAATTTCATACCATGGGAAAAATAGCTGCATATTATTAACCCTTACATTGCCAGTTGTTAACCCTTGCATTCCCAGTTATTGGCACTTTGGATACTCCAGGAATCAATGGATAAGGAGTTAGTGCAGGAAAACGGTGCTAAGGTAAAGGATAAACCATGAATAAAACTTTCATCTTCTGCGCCCGTATTTTTGTTTTCAGACACTGGGAACATTAGCCTAGGCAAGGTTCTGGTTCCCAGTAAGAATTTACTGGTTCCCAGTAAGAAGTGTGCTGTTCATCCTTTCATTCGTTAAAGGGAGCAGCAAACGTGATGGGCTGAATGGCCATCCCTATTCCTCCTGTTCTTACTGGAAGCCAGAACCTTGTCCCAGCTGCCATTACTAGTATCTGAAGGAAAAGACTGTGGGTGGAGGAGATGGGAGTTTCCCACTTCCTCTCCCCTGAATGGTCATCCCTGAGATGTCGGAGGTAGGTGAAGGGGTGGGAATGATGGACTAGGTAAGGAGCCAGCCTGCAGAGGTAGGGTCCTCCAGCGAGGAGGTCTCCTCTCATTGTAACTCACTTAGAATCAGGTTCCACATTCAGCAAGTTAGAATGATTGAGGAGGCCAGGTTTCAGGCTGCTTGGTGCCCTGATCCCAACTTTACGAAGATACGAAGGGTAATCTGAACCTTGGGTCCCTGTGGCCTGTCCATTGAGAGTATGTGATGCCCACGTCTAGATGGGATGCGGGTGCTATGGGTCATCCAGATGTGACACTTACAAGATTCCTTGGATTGGGGCAAGTCAATCTAATGTTGCCTCTCTTATTTTAGGACACAGTAACCAGTGGGCCTTGGAAGATGGGAATTTGGCCATGAATATTCCCAACTATTTTCCAATACAAGCAAATTCAAACCCTGCTCTTGGTGCAACTGCAGGTGGTGCTTGGGCAATGCAACCCCCAGTCGAAGACCCCTACGTCACGATTCCAAGCACTACCGAGTTCAAAGCACAGATGAAGGAATATTTTCCAGGCGGGACACTCGGTTAGTCTTATCTTTTATTCCGACTTCACCCTGTGCGGCCGTCTGTGCATCAGTTGAGTCTGTGCTCACCTGGCAGATTTAATCCTGAGCCAGTCACAGCCTCTAGATCTGCTGATCATGTAATTGAAAATCAAAAAAAAAACTGCAGATGCTGGAAATCTGAAATAAAACAAAGTGCTGGAAACACTCAGCTGACCAGGCAGTATCTGTGGAAAGAGAGTTAATTTTCAAAGCCCCTTCATAACTGGGAAGGTAAGAAAAGGGGTTTGTTTTGTTGCAGAGAGGAATGGTTAGGATAATGTTGTGTCGTTAACACTTTATTTTGCATTCTGTTACTGTTTTCCCTTGTACTACCTCAATGTAATGAAATGATCTGTATGGATGGCATGCAAACCAAGGTTTTTCCACTGTACCTTGGTACGTGACAATAATAAACCAATTTAAAATTACGGTTTGATGAGTCATTGGAGAGAGATGTAAAAGCTGTGAAATGCAGGTCTGATCTGCTGTCGGAACCTGACACCGAAAGGGGAATAGTGGAAATGTCCAGCTCATCAGGCGGGGTTTGTGCAGGGAGAATAAAGAACAAGTCCTAAACACTACTGATGGATCACCTTAAAGAAGAACTGATCAGTTCAGATATGAATGGGAAAAAGTGTGTTCCCTGAAATTGTTGAATTTGATATTGAAACCTGAAGTCTGGTGGAATATGAAGTGTTATTCGTCAAGCTTTTGTTGGAATGGTGCAGGAGGCCACAGACAAATGGGTCAGAGTGAGAGGGAAATGGAAAATTTAAAGCTTCAGGCATTTGGAAGTTCAGGGTTACACCTGCAGACTAAAAGGTGCTAGTCATCCAATCTGCATTTGGTTTCTCCAATGTAGAAACTCTCTGCAAAACTAACTTGTTTTCTTGCTTTCCCTCGCAGATGCTGCCTGACTCGCTGAGTGTTTCCAACACTTCTGTTCAAAGGCAGATGATGTACTTTGTCGGTGATGCAGTTCTGCTCAATACTTGTTAACTCGAGATGACGGAACTTTTTGCAAAATTCTTTCTCATTAGTACAATACTTAGGAGGCTCTGAAATTGAGATATTTAATGTCTCTCTTTCTGTTTTTGCTCTCTTTCTTGCATCACACAAACTCAGCTTGGCGATAGAATTCGTGTCAGTCAGAATTTTCAACGTGGTCCTAGTTTTCCTCCAGAAAAAGGAGCATTGCACAGGAAATGCTGTGTGCTCTCTGCAGAAACTGTGTTGGGTGTAACTTGTGCCCTGAGGTGCCAGGTCGTATTTCTGGGGTGAAGTGTTGTAGAGTCAGTGTAACATCCTTCTCCAAAAAAAAAGGAAATCTGTTTTCAATGGCACAACGCTGATGTTGATGGCATTTTGTAAATGGGTTTCCAGGTTGATGTTTTCGCAGTACTGAGGGTGTTGTTGTACTACTGTGGCATAACTTGTACCTCTTTGTGTTCTGCTCTGTATAAACCCCTAATTTAACCCTTGGAGCCCAAGTACAATACTGGTATATTGGTATTTTATCACATGTATCGAAGTACAGTAGAAAAACTTTGTTTTGCATGCCATCCATACAGATCATTTCTTCACATCAGTACATCGAGGTAGTACAAGGGAAAAGCAATAACAGAATGCATAATAAAGTGTTACAGTTACAGAGAAAGTGCAGTGCAGGCAGACAATAACGTGTAAGGCTATGATGAGGTAGATTGTGAGGTCAAGAGTCCATCTTATGGTACAGGGGGACTGTTCAATAGTCTTATAACAGCAGGATAGAAGTTGTTCTTGAGCCTGGCGGTACGTGCTTTCAGGCTTTTGTATCTTCTGCCTGATGGGAGGGGGGAGAAGAGAGAATGTCCAGGGTGGGAGGGGTCCTTTATTATGCTGGCTGCTTTACTGAGGCAGCGAGAAAGTGTAGGCAGAGTCCATGGAGGGGAGGTTGGCTTCCGTGATGCGCTGAGCTGTGTCCACAACTCTCCGCAATGTCTTGCGGTCTTGGGCAGAGCAGTCGTCATACCAAGCCAAAACTAAATAGAGTGAGGGTAGGCTTATTAAAAGCTATGGGAAGGTGTAAATAAGACATGGGCTTCTTAGATGTGGCATGATTGGCTGAGAATTCCAGGCCCAAATTTGGGAGGAAGCAATCTGTTAACGGTGAAAGTTTGGGAAGATACATTAACGTAAAACTCCTGTCTCTGCAGTGACTGAGTTTGAGGTCTCAATCTACTATCGTGGCAGAAAGATATGGAAGGAATTTGTGAAAAACACCAACGGCTTCCGTCTTTCCTACAACACGGAGTCCGCCTTCCCCTACCTGCAGGATGTCTGGTTACCGAACACTGCCTCGGTGCCGTTGAGCGACCAGCAACAGATCAAGTACACGACCCAACTACTGGAACGTGTTGACCAAGGGCTGACGTTGGAGGTGCAGAACAACCTGATCTCTGCCCAGCGGTACGGCCGGTGTAAGGTCTTCTGGTCAATAGGGCAAGATCCTACCAGTACCGAACCTCAGGAAATTTCGAATAGGAATTTCACCGTCCTCTATGGCCTGGCTGAGTTTAATAAAGGTGGGTGAAGTGGATGGGGCAGCAGCTCTAGAATGACACCAAGGGAGCCAACTCCCGTCTATTACACCAGTGATTCAAAGGTCACATATCAGACGTCACTCTGCAAAGAGTCACATTTTAAAGGTCACATTTTAGAGGCATTCAGCACGGAAACAGGCCCTTCAGCCCAACCGAGATTCCCATCTAAACTATTCCCATTTCCCCACATTTGGCCCATATCCCTCTAACCCTTTCCTATCCATGTACCTGGCAAACATCTTTTAAATGTTGTTAATGTACCTGCCCCAACCACTCCCTCTGACAGGTCATTCCATATACTGACCGCCCTCTGGGTGGAAAAAGTTGCCCTCAGGTTCAAATTAAATCTCTCCCCTCTCACCTTAAACCTATGCCCTCTAGTTCTTGATTCCCCAACCCTGGGGAAAAGACTGCACATTCAGCCCACCTATGCCCCTCATGATTTTATACACCTCTATAAGATTAGCCCTCATTAACCTACGCTCCAATGAAAAAAGTCCCAATCTGCTCAATCTCTCTCCATAAATCATTCCCTCGAGTCCCGGCAACATCCTCATAAATCCTCCTGCACTCTTTCTAGCTTAATGGCATCTTTCTTTTAGCAAGGTGACCAAAACTGAACACGATATTCCAAATGCATTTCCACCAAATTAATGGACAACTGCAACATAACTTCCCAACTGTAACCGGTTATACCTTGGAAATGGAAACAACTAAAACCAAATTCTCTTTGCTGCATCAAATCAGTTGATTGAGTGTTGTGGTGAAGTGGGGGAAGGGTGCTGTGTTTTGGGTACATTGATCATATTCAAGAGCACACCCTCAGTTTTAAGCCAGCCACAGGTATAACTCGTGTCAGCCGGAGGACCTATTGATGAAATAGCTCCATTATCAGGGCACAAGCCAGCTGTGAGGTGGTATGTTAGGTGAACACAGTTCCAATAACTCTCAGGGAAATTCAAAACCATCTTGGACAAAGCAGTCCTATTGATTGGTGCCTCATCCACCATCTTGAACATTCACTCCCTCCACTGCTGTGGCGGGAGTGTTTACCATCTACTCGTCAAGCACAACCAACCATAACCTCTTTCTCCCAGAAGGACCCAGGCAGCAGATACATGGGACTGCTGTTACTGACTGATTTCCCCTCCAAGTCGCACACCTTGCAGATGTATTGCTGGTCCTTCATCGTTGCTGGTGTAAATGCTGGAGCTCCCTCCCAACCAGACTGGGAGCAGCTTCACCACACAGAGTGCAGTTGCTCACACCTCTTTCACACGGTCTGACAGGGATAGGTGGTTAAAGCCGACATTGCCACTGACACACGCAACCTGGATTGAACAAAACAAATTCTACTTTCCCTTTGCAGAACTGTATGACTTTGTGAATTCCACCGGCGGCTCCCCACAGTACTCGATTTGGCTGTGCTTTGGAGAGCTTTGGCCCGATCGTAATGGCAAATCCTGGAACAAGAAGATGATCATGGTTCGGGTAAGTCAACGTGTGGGCACCACAACGAATTGTTTGCCTTAATGCGGGACCAAGTTCCCCTTGGACCTACGCACCTTGTTCCCAAGGGCTCCTCTTGCTCAGTCCTGCTCCTCGGATACAGCCTGCTCATTCCATCCTCCTCTACAACCATCACTTCGGCACAATAGAATAGCAGAGTGTGGTCCTGACTAGTAAAGTGCACCATAGATCCAGAGATAGAAACATAGAAAACCTACAGCGCATACAGGCCCTTCGGCCCACAAAGTTGTGCCGAACATGTCCCTACCTTAGAAATTACTAGGCTTACCCATAGCCCTCTTGTTTTTCTAAGCTCTGTGTACCTATCCAAAAGTCTCTTAAAAGACTCTATCATATCCGCCTCCTAGCTCTTTGCATTATGAAGGAATGTTGCCTGAACTGATTATTTCTAATGTGAAATATTTATCCAAAGTTAAATCCACTTGGTTATTTTAACATAGCTTTCAGAGATAGGTCCTGGTGGGTCATTATTTGGTATTTAATTAGCTAAAGAAAGTGACTGTACAGTACAATTACTGCAAATGGGACGAAGTTCCTTTATGACATTAAAGCTATGGAAAGCTATGAACCAAGTGCCGGGCAATGGGATGAATATGGAAGAGTGCTCATTGGTCAGTGTGGATGAGTTGGGCCGAATGGCCTGTTTCTATGCTGTACCCTGCTAGGATTCTATGAAAATAAGTACGATTTGAAATATAAATATGAAAACAAAATTAATGAGGTGAAGGTAAAATTGCACATGTGGATAATTGGAATGAGAAGATCAACTGTAAAACAAACAAAAGACTGCAGTTAAGAAACCCAAAATGCAGAAAGGCCTCAAGGAAGAGTATAACTGAGTAATTCAGTAGAATGAAGGTAAAGTTCAATTCATCCAAGGACAAGTTCAAGGCTGGCATCCTGAGGACGAGATTATGGGGTGATCTCTGGTTGAGGTCATAACTCTCAGGAAACATGTCAACTCTGGTGGAAGGACAGGAGGTTGCATGTGACTCTGTACTCGGCAATGTGACAGGCACTTAAAAGGTGCCCTCTGAAGTGGCCTCGAAAGGCCAGTTAGGGATGGACAAGAAATGTTGGCCTTGGCAGTAATAACCGGATCTTAAAAACCAATCAAATAAAAGTACTTAATATTTATATATCTGAACAGTTACACTGGGAGAGTGCAGCTGGGGTGGCAATGGCTGAGCGAGCTGATGAGCAGGAGAGATTGGTGACTGTCGCTGTGCTTGCTGGGACTGAGGCATCAGCTGCTGGGATTGTTGGACTGGCTGCTGGGGCTGCTGGAGGTGCTGATAGAGTGGATAAGGTGGCAGATGTTCCATTGTCATATTACTGGTATCCAAGGCAAATCCTTGTGCAGTTCGAAGACGTGCGAGTTCAAATCTCGTGCGAAATGAGAAATCTAACCTTGTACAATTAATCAATTTTTTTTTAAAGAGGAACTACTTTCAATTCAGAAAGAGAAACAGTGCTAACGTTTGATGAAGGGTCTCAGACCCAAAACATTGACTCTTGTTTCTCTTCCTGCAGCTCCTGCCTGACCTGCTGAGTGTTTCCAGTATTTTCTGGTTTTATTTCAGAATTCCAGGGTCTGTAGTTTTTATGTTCTTATGGTGCAGTGCCTCCCCTTTGGTTGGCTGGGTCCGGACTGATTCGGAGAGGTTTGTGAGTTGGTCCCACTCCAGGACATCGGCACACTGCTGCATCCCAGGAGAAAGGAGGAGGGAACCTGTTGCAAGGGTTAACGTTCAAGGCATGGTATAATGTACACCATGGGAAAAGCAGGATAGCCTGCGTCTCTGTAAACACAGGAGTAACCTGGTAACAAACATTAAAGTCATGAAGGGAATTGATAGGGTAGGCATGGAGAAGCTGCTTCCCCTTGTGGGGACGACGACAATTAATTGTGCAAGATGACCACTAATAAGGGAACTCGGGCGAAGCAGCTTTCTGCAAAGCATTGGAAGGAATGTAGAACTTGTTCCTGCAAAGCTGGATCAACAGGAAAGCTGGATAAACACACGAGGAAGAAAGAAGGAAAATGTGCTGGTAGGAGAGATCAAAACAGCAAATGGTGGGGGCCTTCAGGTCAGACGCCATCCACGGAGCTGATGTACTGGGCTGATTATTTTTCAGAACACGAAGCCTTTGAGCTTCCTCTGTTGTAGGGCAACATCAACGAGTGTGGGGAGCATAAGCCGGCAAGCACGTCTTCCTGTGCTAGTCATTTCCCTGACTTTGGGCTGGTGCTTAAACTGAGGTCTTTGCCTTCCAGCCGGTGCGTTGTTGATAAATTCGAGGTCGTTATTTGAGGAAGTCAATGCTCCAGAGGACTTTTCCCTAGCAACACCGTCAAAAATCCCTTGAAAGGACTTTTGTTTTAATTTCTCTTTGTGTGAACTCTCTGCCCACAAAATCAATTGTAATCTACAGACCTGCAATCTGGAACTTCGAGGCCACTCAACCCATCAGACCCATTCTGCTGGTTGAGACTTCATGCAATCATAGAAATTTGGAGCACAACAGGTGTCCATTCAGCCCACTGTGTGCATGCCAGCCAAAAACAATGTAGTTAATCCCCGTTGCCAGCTCTCGCTCCGTTCATTATCCAATGGTTAAGGCTCTTCAGGTGTTCAACCAAGTATTGCTTTAATGTAGTGAAGGTTTCTGTTTTTATCAATCTTTCAGTCAGGTGAGTTCCAGACCCACATCATCCATTGAGTGAAGAAAGTTTTACTCAAATAGTTTTAATTCTTTATTAATTTAAATCTGTTTCTAAGTTATTGTCCTCTCTGCTGAGGGAAATGTATGCTTCCCATTCAGCTGTGTAGGCCTTTGATAATTTTATTCACATTAATTCAATCTCTATTCTAATGACAACAGCACGGAGTTGCCTGTGTCTCTTAACTATAATTCTCCTGCCTCTTGTCATCCTCTCGGGGATTGATCTGATGTTTGCGGGTTCTGAGGTGACTGTGAGGCCAGTGTGGGAAGCGCAGGCTCTAACGCAGCTGGGGCAGGTAGCTGGGTAGGTTGTGAGGCAGTGCACTCCTTCTGCTGTTTACACTGGACCTCCCTGTGCATGCACTTGAGGTTCCTGAATTCTGCCAGCCAACATAATCACACCCCACGCACCCAGGTTATTCTCTCTTCTCCCCTCTCCCATCGGGCAGAAGATACAAAAGCCTGAAAGCACGTACTACCAGGCTCAAGGACAGCTTCTATCCTGTTTATAGGATTTGAATGGTCCCCTTGTATGATAAGATGGACTCACAATCTACCTTGTCCTGGCCTTGCAACTTATTGTCTGCCTGCACTGCACTTTCTCTGTAGCTGTAACACTTTATTCTGCATTCTGTTATTGCTTTTCCCTTGTACTACCTTGGTGTACTGATGAGATGAAATGATCTGATTGGATGGCACGCTAAACAAAGTTTTTCACTGTACCTTGGACAATAATAAATCAATTTACCAATAGACCATGAGTTTTTATCTTCCCTCTCTACCTTTGAGAGTTGCATTGTCCTGTATGTGAAGAGACGTGCAGAGTTTGAGAAGCAAAATGAAGTGCTTTGTAAATAGGTGGTAATCAATTATTGCCTATATGATCCGGTTTCTGTACTGATGGATTCTTCCTCCCTCGTCCAGGTGACTCCAGTTACCTTCAAACTGTTGCACGAGTTGGCTCTTGGAATTGGGGCCTCGTCTCTGAAGAGCGACGAAGTGAATCTACAGTTCTCGGACCACCTTTCCACGACCAGCTTTTTATCCGTGCTGGAGGAGTACATGGACCTCAGCTAGGTGGGCGGTGTCTGCCGAGACCATTCCGGAGGTGGTGTGAGTGACTGATCCTGCGAACTGAAATTCAAATCCCACCTGGATTGATAAGAATTGAAGTGCAATTTTTTTTTAAAAAAGTAATAAAATAAATCTGAGATAAAATCAGAAAAATGCTGGAAACACTCAGCAGGTCGGGCAGCATCTGTGGAGAGAGAAACAGTTCATGTTTCCAGTCAGAGCCCACTCATTAGAAAATTTGGAATGCTGTTTTGAAAACTTAACTAATTCACCAGTGTCATTATGGGAAGGAAAACCTGTTACCTCCCCATATGTGACTCCAGTCCGACTGTCCTCTGAAGTGGCCAACCAAGCCAATGGGTTCTATTGTGATTCGTGAAAGTGGTTCCTCGCCACCTTCTCGGGATGGCAAAGGATATGGAATAAATGCTGGCCTCATCAGCCAATCCAGTAACCTGACAAAGGGATCAGGAAATGATAGGTTCTCGGCAACTGGATGCAACCAGAAAGAATGGTTGTCTTGGACTCAGAGCCTAAGGGCTATGTAGTGGCTATGTTCACTCTTGTTAGTGGCAGTGGTCATTGTTTTCCCACAGAGAAGGTGGTGAACTGCTTCCCTAATTGGATCAGTTAGTGGAGACCAGAATAGGTACCCGGGAAATGTAACCAATGTTTACCAACAGAGCAATTCCACCTTTCTGTGGAAAATCCTCCTCTGGATTGACTCGATGCTTAGAGAGAGGTGCCGCCTGGTGAAGATGCAAATCCAGCGGCTGCAGTTTATCTGATTCTTGCTCTGGGTGGGGTGATGAGGCACGGTTGGATTGGTGAGAGGCCACCAACGTTTGACAATCCTAACCACGTGTTGAATGGTCCAACCCAGGGGCAGGCTCTGTGACGATGTATTGGCTGTTTCTGTGCTGCGGAGTAACTGGACCAAATGAACCACTGTGCCTGAACTGAAATGTTAGTTTTGTGAATTGTCCGTGAGCTTCCTGTAATGCTTTGTACGCTGCTGATCAACCAACTAAAAGCTGGCTATTCAAATAACCAACTGTCGTCTTGTTTATTAGGTCTGAACAGTTGGAGATCTCAATAATTTTGCATGGTTTCAAATTGGCAAATTCATGGTGCATATTTTCTATCTCTGCCACATTGTGGTACAAAAATCTGCATTGAAACTCTTGTAGTCAACTTGTACTTCATAATGGTAACAACATTCACCCAGTCCTTTCAATTGGGAATTTAGAATTCTATAGTCTGCAAGGGACCTCTCTAACTGCACATTGAATCTGGCTCTATAAGTACATATTCTGGTGTGATTCTAGCTGCACCCAAACTTGAGACTTGATACATTTCTTGCACTTTCTCCCTGCACTTATTTTCTGTTCCTCAGTCAAGTATGGCATGTGCCTCCTTAACCAGTTTATCACCTGTTCTGCTACTGCTGGATGTGCATTCTAGGACTCCTCATCTTCACATTTCTAAATATTCGACAATTTATCAGGTGTTTCCTTGCCTTGTTTGCTGTCCCCAAATGAATTTTACCAACATACAAATTAGGGGTATGAGCCTTCACTGCCCATTTCATCAAATCGTGGCTAATCTGATTATAATCTCAACTCTGCTCCTGTTCCGTACTGCAGAGTAACTGGACCAACTTGACCACTGTCCCTTAACTGAAAGTTTAGTTTTGTGATTCATAAGATATAGGAGCAGAATTAGGCCATTAGGTCCATCGAGTTTGCTCCACCACTGTTTGCTGTCGTTTGTGTATAACCCCCTTCTCCCTGTAACTCTTAACCCCCTCACCAACCAAGAACCTGTCAATCTCTGCCTTAAATACACCCAATGACTTGGCCTCCACAGCCCTCTGTGACAACGACTTCCACAGATTCACCGCCCTCTGGCTGAAGAAATTCCTCCTCACCTCAGTTCTAAGGGATGTCCCTTTATTCTGAGGCTGTGCCCTTGGATCCTAGACTCTTCTAATAATGGAAACATCCTCTCCACATCCACTCTATCCAATAGGTTCCAATAAGATCCCTCCCCATCCTTCTGAACTCCGAGTACAGGCCCAGAGATATCAAATGCTCCTCGTATGTTAAGCCCGTCATTCCTGGGATTCATCTGTGAGGTTTATGTAATGCTTTGTACACTGGTGATTGACTTTCATCCCTTTGGTTGTCAAGTCGAGTTTATCATGTGCACAGGTACAACGAAACGCTTGCTTGCAGCAGTTGTATCAAGAACCTCAGCCTTATCAATATTTGAACAGAGAATTCCAAAGACTCGTGACTCTGATGGAGAAGATTTTGCTTCCCCTCTTTGCCTGATTCCTTGTTTTTAAACGGTGGTCTCCTGGTTCAAGATTCTCCCACAAGAGGAACCCTCCTCTCCACACCCACCGCGTTAAGATCCCTCACGGCCCGCTCAAGTGGGCAGAAAATTTATCAAATAGAGTTAAAGTCAGATCTGTGGAGTGAGACGCACAGTCGAGAAACGGTGAGTTGCAGGTGCAGCAAGCGTTTGGGAAAGCCATCTATATGTTTCAAAAACATACAGCCATTAACTATTCAAACCTTGACAATGAGGGGAATGTGGGGAGAATAAAATATGTGATTAACATGGGATTAGTGCAAATGGATGGCGATGGTTGGTGTGGACTCTGTGGGACGAAGGGCCTGGTTCTGTGCTTTATCTCTCCAACTCCTAACAATGTTATTTCTATTGTAATTGAATAACACTTTAAATCAAGTCCCCTCTCCATTATATCCCAATGGATATAAGGCAAAGCTGTCCAACCTCTTGATGCAAGACAATCTGCCAATTCCAGGTTTCAGTCGAGTAAACTTTTTCCAAAATGCTTCCACACTTTGACAACCTTTGTTACATAAGGAGACCAATACTTAACACCAGATGTAGTCTCACCACTGCCCTACATAACTGAAGCATACTGCTTCTGCTTTTGTATTCAATTCCAATAGCAGTAAGCAATAACATCATTTGCTTTCCAAATTACCTTCTGTAGCTGTATGCTCACCTTTTGTGAATTTTGCACCTCACCCCAGTTCCCTGGCTTGACTTCCACTAACCAATTTTTATGGCCATTGATACCTTCCTGTTCTCTTCCAGCTTTCCTCCCCACTATTGGCCAAGTGGACAACATTGATATTCTAAAAGTCAACCAAGGCTCCTACATTTAAATCTAAATCATTAAGCATGGGATCCATGCCTTTCAACTTTTTTGACCAGCCTGCTTTTGAGATCTTGGTGAGGGCCCCATTGAAGTTCACCTTTACTACATTGAATGCATTAACTGAATTTTTGAGGAGGTAACAAGGTCAAAGAGCTCATCCAGATGCTAGATGAAAAGCAAAAGACAAAAAATGCTGGAAATACTCAGCAAGTAGATGTGTGAAGAGAAACAGTTAATACTTCAGGTCAATAACCCTTCATCGGAATGGTGAGTACAGTTAGTTCCAGGATTGGAACAGGGCTGAATATTTAATATGTCATTAGATTCTGACTGGAAAAAGAATGCTGGAGATAATTAGCAAGTCAGGCAACAAAGGTGCAGAAATATAAATAAGTCACCATTGTTTGGGGATCTGGACATTGCTGGCAAGGCCAGTGTTCATTGCCCGACCAGAGTTGTCTTTAAGAAACTGATGGTGAGCCACTATCTTGAATCATTGCAGTCATTCTGGTGAAGGTGGTGCCGTAGATCAGGGAGTTCCAGGATTTATATCCTGGACCCAGTGATGATGAGGGGACTGGGACATATGTACAAGTCAGGAATGATGTGCAAGTTGGAAGGAACCTGCAGGTGGTGGTGCTCCTATGTGGCTGTTGCCCTTCTCTTGCCTGGTGGTGGAGGTCATGGTTTGGGAGGTCCTGTCAGGGTAGCCAGGGTGAGTAACTCCATGCATTTGGTAGATAGTGTACACTGCAGCCACTGTGTGCCAGTGATGTGGCAAATATCTTTAAGATAATTGATGGGGTGCCAATCAGGTGGGCTTTGTCCTGGTTTGGGTTGATGAAAGGTCATTGACCTGAAACTTTACCTGGTTTTCTTTCTCCACAGATGCTGCCTGAACCACTTTGTTTTCACTCGGACACTGGGCACGTGTTAATGGTTCAACCATGCTCCAATTTAATGACAAAATAGGAGCAGCAAACGGTCATACAGTCCCTGACTCTACTTTCCTGCCTGTTACTCATAAGCTTCCACTTCCTTCGAGACCAAAGATTTATTTTGGCCTTGAAAGTATTCAGTGAGTCTCCATAGCTGCCTGGGGCAGATTCAATGATTCACACCTTTATCTACATCAAGGGTGACACCTCCTGGATCTAGATTCCCTCTCTCATCAAATCCTTGTTAAGCTCCTTTGGAATTTCAGCAAGCTTAATCGACGTGAACACGAGAAAAGGAGGAGTAGGCCACTTGGCTCCTCAAGCCTGCTTCGACATCCAATATGATCATGGCTGATCTCTGCTGGCCTCAACTCAGTTCCTTGAGCTACGTGGAATGGAATGAACGACAAGTCAGTGCCCTGCTTAAAACAAATTAGTGACATAACCAGAGATATAACTGCTATGGACGTGCAATGTGCTATCATGTGAACTTGGTTAGAGAAACGACATCAAACATGAAGGACGTTCAAGCTTCCAAATTCCTGATGTGGCATTGACTGGAAGCTGCGAGCAAGGTTCACGGAGAGCTGGCGTTCTCTCCCTTTGCCTTCTCCTCACCTGAAGTACACACAACTTTCTCCACCAGGCAACAGCTGGGCAGCAGGAGCCCCTCCGCTCTACATCCTGACTGGTTTTAAACTGGAAAGAGTGCAGAAATGATTTACAGGAATGTTGCCAGGACTTGAGGTACTGAGTTATCGGGAGAGATTGGACAGGCTAAGATTCTAATCCTCAGTGGAGGAGACAGAGGTGATCTTATAAAGGTGTATAAAACCATGAGGGGCATAGATGAGGTGAATGCACACAGTCTTTTTCCCAGGGTTGGGGAATCAAGAACTAGAAGGCACAGGTTTAAGGTGAGAGGGGAAAAATTTAATAGGAACTTGAGGGGCAACTTTTTTTAAAACACACAAAGTGTGGCATGCATGTAGAACGAGCTGCCAGAGGGAATGGTTGAGGCAGGTACAAAAACAACTTTTAAAAGACAGTTGGACAGGTACATGGATAGGGAAGGTTTAGCAGGATATGGGCCAAACTCGTGCAAATGGGACTGGCTTGGACAGGGCATCTTGGTCGGCACAGACCAGTCAGACTGAAGGGCCTGTTTCTGTGCTGTATGAATCTATGATTCCAGCGTAGCAGTATTACAGGCTATTCGACTGCAGTGCATCGCCAAACCCCAATCTTGCACTTGTTCGCTGCCTCAATGTGCAATATCCAACAGGAGAGCACCAAACAGCAATCAGAAGCAGCAACCCACTCGTTCACTCCCTCCCCAGTGACACCAAAGCCAACCGCACTCTCCTAACCTGCCAGTCCAGCAGATTTAACCAGACTCAGGAAAAGAGGAAGAACTCGACCAAAGTGGCAGTCCGTGTTTGGATCTGACTTTTTAAAAGAGACTAGTACTTCTGTTCTGTAACAATCTCATTTTTTATTTATACAATATTCTCAACAACAGGCAGATAATTACAATATTAGCACGGCTGAAGGAGCACAGTGGCATTACCATAATCTGACCACAGGTACCCCAGTAATTAGAGGCACATCGTCACTTCAACTCCCGGGGATCACAATAAAATTCACTTAGGCAACCATCCATCTGCCCTGCCCTGCCCTGCCCTGCCCTGCCCTGCCCCACACATTCAGTAGAGGTACCACAGTTTCTATAGTAGCCCATTCATGTCTGTCGAAGAACAAGGGGGACTATTTAAGAATTAAAGATAAAACATGGAATACACAATCCATCTCCCATTTCCTGGTAACTCATGACCTAACGTTGGTGTGCTCCTCGCTTCAACTGTGCTAATACTGTTTTATAGTTTCTTTTCCTTCAGGTTAGAGGTGCAGAAACACTAGGGCGGGCCCCTCAACTGCAAATATAAACAACCCAAATAAATTAGTTGTTTTACAAAACAATTTGTCCAATTTTCTTGAGGCTTATTTTTTTTTAATTAAAAAATGTTTCTTTTTAAATGATGTGATTCTGTAATTTCACAAGAGGGGCTTCTTTGCCTCTTTCTAAATGAGTATTTCGTTATCTAGTATTTAAAATGGCCAGCAAAACCCCAATTATCAATATATATATACTTCCTGGGTGCGTGAAACCCAGTCTATCCCCTCCCTGCCCCAACGCCCCAGTACATACACACACGCACACACACACACCTCATTCAACAGAACAGACACACTTGCAAACCCATTCAGAACCAAATGACACCAAACAATAGTTAGACAAGGGCTTGTTCCAGCAGTACTGGAAATGTGGATACACTTGTCACACTGAATCATTTATATGCCCTCCTCTTGCAATTATACTACATACAAGATTCAGCCTCAAGTTAAATTTTAAGCCTCGCCCCCAATGTAACACTGCCGGTCAAGGCACAAAGCAAGTCACACCGACAAGACAACTGTTCTACCCTGGACCTGGCGGATCTAACAGTGCAGAAACTAAATCCAAAGCGCAGTGGTACATGGGGGTCAGATGTGTCTACTCGGCTGTGAGGGGTGGGGAGCACGAGGGGGAGGGCATATCAGGGCTGCAATGTGATAGGAGAGTGGCCCGAGTTAATCCTATGTCCGTAACATGATTTGGCAGCAGACTGGGAGACGGCGGTGGGTGGAAGGTGGGTATCAATGAATAGTTCTGGAGTTAAAACAGCAGAGGGCTCACGATTTCCCCCAAATCGAGGGGCGAGGAGGGTATTACCAGTTTCCTGACTAGCTCCAAACTTACAGTGTGGGTCAGAAATCAGAAACACTTCCTGTTGGAAAAATAAATTAAAGAAATAACAAAATTAAGGGCAGTCAGGATGATCGTCACATTTGTCTTATTTCCCTGCTGTGGGCGAAGCTAGTTTATGGGAGCAGCTTGACGCGGTTGCAAATTATACGAATAACGTGCATTCATGGGGGTGGGGAAAGGGAGGAATAATTGTTAGGGAGCCCAAGCAAGTCTTCCAAGCCTCTGTGCCTTGCGCATCGTGGTCACAAGTGGAACTGGGAGAGGAAACGAGAGCAGCGGAGGGCTACAGGAAGGTGGACACGTGCGATTAGGCAGTCCCGTGACAAAGAATGGATCAACCTTTTCTGTTTCCCTCCCCAAGAGCCAACACTTAACTTTACAACAGTAATTGCAGTGGATGAAAGAATTCCACCCCGGTGCCTCAAGGGACCAGCTACAGTGTCAGGAGCATGACTAAAAGTAAATACATTTACATAAAGAGAAACACGTTCCAAGGACAGTGGTCACAGGTTCAATCCCCATCTCTTACCTAATTAAAACGTGCAAATGAGAAAACATTGACTCTCGTCTGCTTTCCTTCAAGGTTGAACTATATATATATAATTTTTAAAAAGAGTAACGAATAGCATAGACATCAACAGGACAGACAGGTCCTCTCTAATACACTGCCCTCTCTCAATCACTGAGTGTGTAATATCATTTATTTCTGGTTAAAAGACAGTGCAACCATATAGAATTCACTGACCTAGAAAAGGAACATCATGCACAAAAAAAATGGAGGGGGTGGGGAGTTCAGGGACTGGGATGGGATGTGCGGGAGGAGAGAAAACAAAATATTAACAGAAATGAGAAAGGAAATGAGAAAGCTTGCCAATGGCTCCTATCTTATATACAGTAATTGGGAGATACAGTATACAGTTTTTAAAAGTGTTTTTTTTTTACTTTCCAAGAATATTCTGCCACCCCACCCACCCCCCACTTCTGCATTTCATTAAAAGTGTCCCAAGTTTCTTGCATCTAATTCAGGATCATCAGGCACTGCCACAATGAGATAAACCCAGGAACGTCAGATGGACTTCTAAAGTTTTCGTCGTTTAAAAAAAATGTCTTCACACTTATTAAAATGAAAAATAAAACAAGGAGGTGCTCAAAATTATTGAATTCTGGTAACTCATAAAAACTGTCTCTCGTTCCGGTTTACGTCTGCGCTGAGACTTTCCCGTGTTTTTCTAACTTCCCGGCCTCCTTCCCGTTGCTCTGGAGACTGCCGTCCTCTGGTCTCTTGCTGTGCCTCCGGGCGTACTTGTACTTCTCCACGTATGCTTTCACCAGGTTGGCAACTTTAACGGGGTTGATTTCGCCGCTTTTACTGTGGCAGATCTGGAGGGGGGGAGAAACGGTGCAGTGAGTCATTGGGGGGGTTGGGTTGACGAGTGATGTCACGAGGGGGAGTAGTGCAGAGAGGCAAATCACACAATAAACCCCTAGCCCCCCCCGGACAGAGCCCCCCGCCTTCTCTGTGTCATTTAGCATCCACTTCTAGGCAATTCTCTTAACCCCATCGCTACAGTCGCTTCTCACTGATGCTGTCACATTGCTTTGTAAAATCACAAGAAAGTTACATCACAGAGAAGGCCATTTGGCCCGTCAAGTCCATGCCTGCTCTATCTAAGAGCACTCCCCACTCTCCTTTTAGATATTTAACACTCTCCCTGTTGAATGCTACAGTTACATGTACAGTTACATGCAGGCACAGTAGTGTAGAGGGCAGGCACGGTAGTGTAGTGGTTAGCGTAATGCTATTACAGCACCAGCGACCCAGGTTCAATTCCGGCCACTGTCTGTAAGGAGCTTGCACGTTCCCCCTGTATCTGCATGGGTTTCCTCCGGGTGCTCCGGTTTCCTCCCACATTCCAAAGGCGTACGGGCTAGGAAGTTGTGGGCAGAAGCGTGGCGACACTTGTGGGCTGCCCCCCAGAACACTTCATGCAAGAAAAGATGCATTTCACTGTGTGTTTCGATGTACATGTGACTAATAAAGATATCTTATGTACATCCACAGGTACCCCTATTCATTCATAGGATACAAATATTTACTGCCCATCCCTAATTGGCTCTGGAGAAGGTGGCGATGGTCTTACCTTCTGCAGACCACGTGGGGGAGCAGGGCACTCCACGATTTTGATCAGGAACAGCAATGTAACTCCAAGCAAAGACACTGTGGTGCCGGGGTTGCCATTTACCTGTTGCCCTCACACAACTGCCTCAGCCCATCAAGCCAAAACATGCATCTCTGCCAGAGCCAGACAGCCAGTCCCATTCCCCAGCTCTTCTCTGCCAGCCCTGCTATACCTTTCTCCCTCAAGTGAACCATTCAATTCCCTTTTGAAATTACTGAGTGAACACCATTCTACCTCTTCTCCTGGCAGTGAAACACGACCGCCTGCTGTATGGAAAGGTTTTGCCTCACGTCACCACTCAGCAGAAGGACTGGGAGGTGCTGTGGTGTGTTGCCTTTTGTAGATGGTGCACACAGCAGCCTTGGCGCATTAGTGGTGGAGGGAATGAATGTACAAGGGGGTGAATGGGATGCCAAACAGTGGGCTGCTTTGTCCCAGATAGTGAGGAACATCTTTTTGTTACTGTACCTATCCAGGCATGTGGGCAGCATTCCATCGCACTCCCGACATGCGCTGTGGATGATGGAGAGGGGAGTCAGGAGGTAAGATAAGATTTCTTTATTAGTCACATGTACATCAAAACACACAGTGAAATGCATCTTTTGCATGGAGTGTTCTTGGGGCAGCCTGCAAGTGTCGCCACGCTTCCGACGCCACCATAGCATACTCACAACTTCCTAACCTGTACGTCTTTTGGAATGTGAGAGGAAACCGGAGCACCCGGAGGAAACCCACACAGACACGGGGAGAACGTACGAACTCCTTACAGACAGTGGCCGGAATCGAACCCGGGTCACTGGCGCTGTAATAGTGTTACGCTAACCGCTACACTACGTTAACTGCCAATACCAAGTCTCTGACCACGTATAACTGACTCACTGCTCCTCCTCCCTTTGTATCAACCATTCATTTCTGCTTTAATCTCATCTCAGCCAACAGGGAAACACATATATTAGAGTTTGAAGACTTCTCTGTGCTGTCCAGCTTCCAATGGTGGTGGAGGGGGAGGACAAGGGGAAAGACTCGGGAGTACTCTGGACACACATTAATCTTAAGACATCAGCTCAAATTGCCACCAGCAATGAAGGAGACCAGCAACTCACCCGAGTATTACCCAACCCAGGGTATATGTTCATGTTGCTGAGTAAGTCCTGAAGCACACTCCCCAACAGCGCAGTTGTTTGACACAGACTGCGGCAGTTCAAGAAGCTAGCTCACCACTAACTACTCGAGGACAAATGGGGATGAGGATTACATGGTGGCTTTATCAGCAAGTTCATAAACTCCGGAAAATAAAGAATGTCCTCCCCACACACAAATTGCAAGGAAGGACAGAATCAAGAATTGCGCGCTCTAGATGCTTTTCACGTGGACTTAATTCTATGCTAAGACTGTGCAGTCACACTTGTGACCAAGTTTCCAATTCTCTTGCCTCCATCTCAGCTTGGGGAAGACAGGTGGTGTTGCTTGGATAAGGGCAGCTCTAATAACGTTCGAGGATAAAGCAGCCGGCGTGATTGGCACCCTATTTTCCACTAAACATTCACTCCCTCCACCTTGCCTCTGAGGGCTACAGTGTGTGCCACTTACATGATACAGCAACTCGCCAACTCTTTCAAAACACCCTAATCGGTAACCTCTACCCTCCAGCAGGACCGAGGGATCAGACGCATGGGACGACCCCATCTGCAGGACCCCTCCTAAGTTGTACACCATCCTGACTTCACTGT
The DNA here is from genome assembly GCF_009764475.1 of Pristis pectinata. Taxonomy (NCBI): domain Eukaryota; kingdom Metazoa; phylum Chordata; class Chondrichthyes; order Rhinopristiformes; family Pristidae; genus Pristis; species Pristis pectinata. The sequence goes on from NC_067437.1 coordinate 9,587,703, forward strand.
AGCTGGTGTGAAGTCTGAACCCATCGTGGAAACACTCTTACTGCTTGGACTGCAATCATTTATGAGCACTAAATGCCAGTGACACCCACCATGGGTGAACTGAGGAATAACTCTCACGGGTTTCAGCTCAGCTTCAGTGTGTTTTATATTTGTTGTACTGATTATAGGAGTGGCTTTGGGGCTCTGGAGCCCCTATGTTACACTGCAGTGAGGAAGGGATAAACCCATTAAAGGGTTTCAAGTACCACTCCCATCCACTGCTTACATGTTGTTCTCAGTCTCAGGCTTGGATGTGCTCCCATGTGGGATTACACACACAGGTCTTGAATACAGACAACATTTTGTTAGCTGGGACAACAGAGGTGCATTTTAACTGCTATCACTTACCCAAGGCTAGCGAAGTGGAGGGAAGATACAATGATTCACAGAGTCAGAATCATAGAGAGATACAACATGAAAATAGGACCTTCGGCCCATTGAGTCTATACCGACCATCAAGCACCACTTTTTACACTATCCTACCCTAACCCATTTTATCCCAGTAACCCCCCCCCCCCCCCCAGATTCTACCACTTGCGTACACACTAGGGGCAATTTACAGTGGCCAATTAACCAACCAACCCGCATGTCTTGGGATATGGGAGGAAACCCTTGTGGTGGCAGGTAAAACATGCAGTCTCCATATAGACAGCACCCGAGGCCAGGATTGAACCTGGGTCGTTGGAGCTACGAGATGGTGGCTCTACCAGCAGTGCTACTGTGCTGCCCTTTCCGGGAAAGAGTGTGTGAGGAGTGAAAGAACCTGCTGATACAGCCTTAAGAGTCAAATAAACTACTGAGCGACTGCATGTGGCCTAACTGAATAAAATGTGGCGGTCGTGGAGTTCACGGTGTGGATCTCAGCATCTTCACGAGAGGAAGGGGGTGCACAGAGAGGAAGATAAGAGGGATGAAAGGAAGTGGTATCCAACAAAGCAACTGTTTCAATTCTAGTATTGGAGTCGAGGAGAATAAAGGGAGGGTGAATAACACCGGCTGCAACAATGCTCCACAAACGAACTGCAAGGAATGGAAGTGCTTACCTTATGTACAGCTTTGCGGAGGATGTCCTTGTAATCATCCTTGTTGATCTCTTTCCTCTGATAGAAGGGTTTGATGGCCAGCTTCACCTCCTCCACTGCTCGCTCCTGTGTGTGCAGCTTCTTCAAGTACTGTGAGTGGAGGAGTGACAGAGTCAGTCCCCGTCCACTGAGTGCATTCGGGATGGGGAGCTGATAGACTTACAGGCGCACCAAGGGTGGCAGGGTGATGCAAGTGAGCAAGGAGATGGAGATGAAGTCGGGGATTAGCCCTGATACTGAACCAAAGACCACATGTGCTGCCACATTTTATGCATTTTTGGGTGGACAGTGCCTGGAAATGCATTGCAGATCACATAGACACAAGAGATTCTGCAGCTGCTGGAATCTGGAGCAACACACACAAAATACTGGAGGAACTCAGCAGGTCAGGCAGCATCTAAACAGTCGATGTTTCGGGTCGAGACCCTCCATCAGGACTCAACTATTGAGATCACATAGTTCCCTTAGAGGAGTAAGGTCACAGAGGATCTTTATGAAATTGGCTGCAACTCTCACGTTGCTCTGCCAATATCTGCAGGAGTAACCAGCTTGAGTGTACGGGGTTGGACAAAGGAATAGGACGAGTGACAATGATCCTTCATCTCCCTTGTGTCCAAAATACAGGAAGAGCCTCTTCCAGAGCAAGGTGGTTTAGCAATGACTTAAAAACTTTCACCTGCTTTCAAACCCCTCCAATAAGTCACCTCTCCTATCTTCTCCTGCCCTAAACCTCTCCGGTCTTATCCTATACCCTTTAATTATGGCCTCCTGAATATAACCATTAGGCTCAGGAACTCTCCCTGGGAACCTCTCTATCTCAGAGTCAGGTATATTATCACTATCTTATATGACATGGAATTGGTTGTTTTGCAGCAGCAGTACAGTGGAATGACAAAATTACTATAAATTACAAATAAATAGTGCAAACAAAAAATGGAACGATGAGGTAGTGTTCGTGGGTTTGTGGACCATTCAGAAATCTGATGAGGGGACGAAGCTCTTGCTCCCTTAAAGACACGTTTTAAAACCTACCTCCCTAAAACAGAGCTTGCAGTCACCTGCCCTAATATCTCATTGGATAACAGTTGTGGGAAGTTACTTGGTGACAGTTTTTACTGCTTTAAAGGTCGGGCAAGTATAAATAGAAGTTATAGTTGAGCCGAGGACGATTTGCTGGAGGTCACTCGAGATCCTTACCCGGTCACTGTCCATATTGGCATCGGAACTGGTGGTCCCCTCCATCTTGGCCGTCTCGGCGCTGTCCAACATGCTGTAGAGCTTCCCGGAGGTGGTGGCTGGGGGCTGACTGGCAGATCCCGACAACGTGGGTGGCCCTGCCGAGGTGCCCAACATCGACAAGGAGCCCTGGCGGGGAAACTTGTGTGTGGGCTGGCTGGCAGGGAGGTGGCCAGAGAGGCTGGTCGGCACTTGTGAGGCGGGGGGCTTCGCCTGGCTGAGAATCTGTGGAGCAATCGATTAGTTACCCAGTTGCTCATTTCGTAGTGAAATAGTGCAGGAGGAGGCTATGTGGCCCACCAAGCCCATTCTAGCTCGTTGAAAACCTAACGAGTTAGTCCCAATGCTATGCTCTTTCTTACAACACAGCAAATTCGACATTTTAAATACAGAACTACAATTCCCTGATACTCTGTGAAATTTCTTGTACGATGCTTTTAGTTTGTTCCCATCTGTGGCTCCATTTGTATCACCGGTGAATAGAGGGGTTTGTGGCAACCAAAAATATGGTAGGGAGTGGATGGAGATTCACCTGGAGTACTGTGACTAGTTCCATTCACCTCTTTGGAATTGGTCTTGGAGGAAATGCACTGCAGATTTTTTTGACCGATTAATATAACTCAACAGGTGAAACTACAATGAGATATTACACAAACTGGTAAATTCCCTGGAATTTAGATATGGGGGAGGGATAGGGAAAAAGGAAGGAAGCCCAAGGTAAAACTTCTTTCACGTCCCCCTAAGTGCTTTAGTCATTGAAGTATTGGCACGACTGGAATATAGTAAAAACAAGTTGTTGATGGCAAGCTCTGGCAAAGCGCAATACCACATTATTTGTTTCAGAGAGGCTGTGGTGTAAAATATTGGTCACAGTTCTGTACGGAGAACTCCCCTTCTCTTCATCCATTAGAAGTCATGAGTCCCTTTAATAATTATTAGAGAGAGTTCGTCACCCCAAAAAAAAAACAGAAGCTCGGAACTTCCCTGGAATGTCAGCCTGAATTTTTGTGGTTAGCTCTGGGGAGCAGGGTCTGATCCCAAAGGCACCTGAGGTGAGTGTGGCTCAGAACCATAGCTAACATTAAAAGGGGTTTCAAAGTCAATACCAATGTGAGAGAAATAGCCAACTTTGCCCTAGTTTGGAGGTAGTAGCTGTTCTAACTAAACAGCAGGAAGAATTTCGAGGCAAAATCAGGTGGTGTTTTGGATACAGTACCTGAGTGATTGCTTGAAAAGAGTCCTGGGCCTTTGCTCGGTTGGCTTCCTCCATCTTGAACAGCAGTGCAGTAACTTAAAATTGAAACATAAACGAAAAACCCCAAATTACATTCAAACGTAAGAAACACCCATTGCAGCAGTCAACAACCTGTGGGCTTACTGATACACGCGGTGGCTGCAGCAACATCTAAGTTGAGGCAGAGTGGAGGCTTTGGGATATCAGTGCTGATACTGAGCTGACTCATTGACCTCTCTGTCAAATCAGACCATCTGTTCAGATGTCCGTGGTCAAACCCAGGCTAGACTCATTTAGGAGGCAGAGACGGCAGATACTGGAACACAAATGGAATAAAAAACACAATGCTGGAAGAACTCAGCGGGTCCAGCAGCATCAGGACCGATGCAGGACCTCAACCTATAGTGTCGACAGACTTTTTGCCTCCACAGATGCTGCTCGACCAGCTGAGTCTTTCCAGCATCCTGTTCTTTCATCCCACATTTAGGAGATTGAGGAGGAATTTTAAAAAATGTATGGGGAGACAACATTAACAATTTTGGGGACAGGCTTTTGGGTACTTTAGTTATTAATATGATGTGGCCATTGTTGGCAATCATTGTGCATGTCTCATTGTCCATGAACTGGAAGATCCACCCCCCCACCCACACTTTGGTAAATCAGACCACAAGGCTGTGCTCCTCCCTGCGTACAAACAGAAAGTGAAACGCAAGGATCCGGTACAGAAAGTCGTACAGTGTGCTCTGAGGAAATAGATGAGCTTCTGCGTGACTGCTCTGAGTCGGTAGACTGGTCCCTGTTCAAAGACTCAGCAGCCAGCCTAGACGAGTATGTCACCACCGTCACGGACTTTATCAACAAGTGTGTTGAGGACTGTGTACCAAAAAGGTCAATCCGTGTGTTCCCAAACTGGAAACTATGGATGAACTGGGAGATCCGTTCCCAACTTAAGTCCAGGACTGCAGCATTCAAATCAGGTAACCCTGACCTATATAAGAAATTGAGATACAACCGCTATAAAGCTATCAGGGATGTTTAGAGACGATATCAGTCCAAAATAGAGTAGTCCAAGACCAGCCACCAGTTGTGGCAGGGCTTACATGCTATAACTGGCTACAAAATGAAGTTGGGCAGCATCACCGACAGCAGCGCATCCCTTCCTGATGAGCTTTATGCATTCTATGCTTGCTTTGAACAGAAGGGGACTGGAATGTCACTACCCACCCATCGGCCTCTAGTGCACCTGAACCCACAGTCACCTTTGAGGACATCAGATCAGTCTTCCGGGGAGTTAACCCAGAAATCATCTGGCCCAGATGGTGTCCCTGGCCGTCTCCTCAGATCCTGCACAGATCAGCTGGCAGGAGTATTTGCAAACATTTTTAACCTCTCCCTACTTCAATCTGAGGTTCCCACCTGCTTCAAAAAGACCACTATCATCCCAGTATCTAAGAACAATAAGGTAACGTGCCTTAATGACTAACGGCTGGTGGCTCTGACGTCCGCCATCATGAAGTGCTTCGAGAGGGTGGTCATGACACATATCAACTCCAGCCTCCCAGACAACCTCAACCCACTGCAATTTGCCTACTGTCAAAACAGGTTGACGGCGGACACCATCTCCCTGGCCCTATACTCTGGAGCATCTGGACAGTAGAGACACCCATGTTAGACTGTTGTTTATTGATTACAGCTCTACCTTCAATACTATAATTCCAAGCAAATTCATCTCCAAACTCCTCGATGGGACTCAACACCTCCCTTTGCAACTGGATCCTCGACTTTCTAACCAACAGACCACAATCAGAAAGGATGGGCAGCAACACCTTCGGCATGATTACTCTCAACACTGGTGCCCCACAAGGCTGCTTCCTCAGCCCCCTACTCTACTCCCTATACACTGTGTGGTCAGATTCTGCTCTAACTCCATCTACAAGTTTGCAGGTGACACCACTGTAGTGGACCAAGTTTCAAATAACAATGAGTCGGAGTGTAGGAAGGAGATAGAGAGAGCCTAGTGATATGGTGTCACAACAACAACCATTACCTCAACGTGAGCAAAACAAAAGAGCTGGTCATTGACTTCAGGAAGGGGGGGGGGGGGGCGGTGCACATGCTCCTGTTTACATCAACAGTGCTGGGTCGAGAGGGTTGAGAGCTTCAAGTTCCTACATGTGAACATCACCAACAGCCTGTCCTGGTCCAACCACGTAGATGTCATGGCCAAGAAAGCACACCAGTGCCTCTACTTTCTCAGGGAACCTAAAGAAATTTGGCATGTCCCTGTCGACCCTCACCAATTTTTATCAATGCACCATGGAAAGTATCCTATCCGGAAGCATCATGGCTTGGTACGGCAACTGCCCTGCCCCGAGCCTGCAAGAAACTGCAAAGAGTTGTGGACACAGCTCAGCATATCATGGAAACCAGCCTCCCCTCCAGGGACTCTGTCTACACTTCCCACTGCCTTGGTAAAGCAGTCAACATAATCAAAGACCCCACCCACCTCGGACATGCTCTCTTCTCCCCCCCTCCCACTGGGCAGAAGATACAAAAGCCTGAAAGCACCTACCACCAGGCTCAAGGATAGCTTCTATCCCATTGTTATAAAACTATTGAACAGTCCCGTCATACGATAAGATGGATCTTGACCTCACACTATCTACCTTGCTATGGCCTTCATCTTATTGTCTGTCTGCACTGCACTTTTTCCGTAACTGTAACGCTTTATTCTGCATTCTGTTATAGTTTTCCCTTGTACTAACTCAATGCACTGTTCTAATGGAATGATCTGTATGGATGGCATGCAGAACAAAGTTTTTCACTGCACCTCAGTACATGACAATAATAAACCAATTCCAACTGAGGAGTCATTACACCATTCAAAATTGATTATCAATCGACTTCTGGATATTAAGGGAAGTAAGTGAAATGGGGAATAGCGCAAGAAAATGGCTGAGGTGGAAGATCAGCCATGATCATGATGTATGATGGAGCAATCTTTGCTGGCCCTTCCCACTCTTATTTCTTACGATCTGAATCATTTAAGAGTCAACTACACTGATGGGAATGGAGTTACACATCAGGTACGGATAGTAGATTTCCCTCCCTGAAGGATATTACACCATAACCAAGACAAGATTTCTCTTTATTAAACAAAAATCCATATTTAATTAACAGAATCTTAAATTCCCCAGCTGTCATAATAGAACTAACAGTCCAGAACTCTAGCTGCTCGTCCAGTAACTACTAGGTTACCACATGCAACAGATCTAACAAGCAGAATTATATTGTGGACAAAGGTCTGGCAGCAAAGCCTGTTTCGACACCAGTTTAGTGGAATTTAAGCACCAGCTTCTCACTGATTGAAAAGTCAGGTTCCCAGTGGGGAGTTCATTGCACAGCAGCCTAATTGGGGCATTTCCTGCTTAAATGGGATTTGGATAAACAGGAAGGAAAACTAATTATAGGACTATGAGGAAAAGAAAAAAAAAACTGAGGCTAATAGGAACATCTCTCATTGGCTGGTGTAAATAGCCTCCTCCTGTACTGGACCATTCAACGATTCCATGGAACAAGCAACAGAATATAAGTAGTTTTATTTTCTGGAGGCTAGAGGAAGAGGAGTGAATTCATGGTGGGTGAACAAACTGGACTCTCCCTTACAAATGATGCAGCATAAGCACACAAGCACTTATACAAAGATCCCAATACGTCGAAAATCGGGTTGCTTACGGATGTCAGATCTCTCGCACTAAAAAAAAGGTGCTTACTGTTTTGAATCTAGAGTTCATCCAATACAGGTTTGTCCATCATACCAGGTGATCAAAAGTTCCAATCTTACATTAGAAGCGGCAGCCCATTTTAAAAGTGAGCATTAAACTGCATGGAAGTCATGCCATACCCAAAGATAACACTGAGCAGCAGTAAAACATGAAGCAGATGACATTACACAAGCTAGTCTTAGTCCAGCTGGGAATTATCCAACTACGAGGCAAATAGTAGAAAAGGTCCCACCTCGACTCCAAGAGACTTAAAGAAACGAGCTCTGCTTCCACTCAAAGAGTTCAACCTGACAAGGTAACGCTGCAGTTAATCAGCATTTTCAACAGATGTTGGCCTTTGCTCATTCAGCTGCCTTCCACAAATAAACAGATGGTGGTACCCATATCTCTGACTTGTTGGGCACATATTCACTGAAGTTACATATGGCTTTCCATGTATTTTATCGCTGTTGATTAAATAAGCTTGGATGACGTGTTGTATTCAAGAATAAGCAAGCTGCTGCGAATCGTTCCTCAGAGAGATGTCAAAAATATTAAGTGTTGCCATGAACCCCTACAATGGATACACACAGACCTGTGTGGTTCACAGCCAACAGGGGTGGTTCTATTTTGGATCTAGTCCAAGCCAGGGGAGAGGTGATGTCGTGACCAGCCTCATTGCACAGTATTGGGAAGAGAGATCAACCCTAGTTCCCTCTTCCCAGTCACGATACAATTGTAAGTATGACCAAGGATCAGAATTGGTTTGGAATGGCCATTGAAACTCACACCTAAAGCATGGCATTGAGTAGAAGCTGCCTTTGACTGTTAAATATTTTCCCAGCCTTTTGGGGAGAGCAGGTAGAGTTACTGTCTTATCTTAAGAAGCTCTTCTAGTACTAGATTCAGTTCCAGTCTCAAATATATTATACAACCAGGAAGGTTTGCTCACCATTCAGGCCTTATGAGAATAATTATACCCAATTGTTATTTAGGATTGTGTGATGCACAGACAAAAGCTTACTTATGCTTCTTGCTAAGACTACTTACGTGCTAACATTCCTCCTCCAGTCTGGAGGTCCCACGACAATGGTTTGCTCAGTGTTCTTGGTTTGTCTCCGTTGACTTTTGAAGTGTCAGTGTGCTCGTGGTAATCCTTCGGTTGCTGTGGAGGGGGCGGTGGAGGGGGCTGGTGCTGTGGGGGCTCCTTTGGCACAAAGGCCGGCTCCAGGGGCTGGGAGGTGCTTTCGGAGATCTGCGAGAGGGGCGAGAGTCCCTGCTCCACCGCATCCTTGACGGGGCTCGGGAGGTTCACCTTGTCATCAGATTTCTCTGAGGAAGACCACAGCAGCTCTTCCTTGATCCTGAAGGGGCTGGAGTCTTTGCTGCTGCTGCCGCTGTCAGAGGCGGCCTTCTTCAGGGTGGTTTTGGGCTTGGCTTCCTTCTTCTTCTTCCCGGAGCTCTTGGCCTTCCCGCCAGCCACCTTAGCCTTCTTCGCCGCCGACCGTGGTTTCACTGCGGCCTTCCCCTTTGCCACCCGCAAGGGGGCGCTTTTGTTGTCCGAGCTCTCGGCTCGGTGCCTGCTGGGCTTCGAGTCGTGGATCTTCTCCTCAGTCTTCATGAACGGAGACCTGCTCTCCCTGTCCCGGCTGAACTTCACGCCGATCAAACCTCCCCCCTTCCCTCGGTCCTCCTTCATCGAGGCAGCACAGCTCACTCCGTCTCGGATGAGGACGGCTACTTTTGACTGGAGTTTAACTTTCCGTGGCACCTGTTGCTTGCTTTCCTTGGACGGTGCCTTAACTTTCTTGGTAGACTGGCCACCAATTAAATGTTCTTTTGCCTTCTTCTCCGCCTTCAAGCTGTCTGCCGCAACTGCCCCCTTTGGCCCGTCGGTCAGCTTTTTCCTTCGCTTCTCCTTGGCAGGCTTCTCTTCCGGGTGAGCTCTCTTCCGGTCCTTGACTTTGGCCAGTTTAGCACCAGGTTCTCCCACTCGGTGGCTTTTCTCGTGAACGTTTCTCCTCTCGTTCTTGCCGTCTGGCCCTTTCCCAGGGACCCTGCCCTCCTGCAAGTGGTCAGCAGGCTCTGCATCGGAGAAGCTGTTCTCAAAGCCCAACTCATCCGAGTCATACATGCCTTCTCGGTTTGGGGAAAGGGCTGCCACCTCCATTGAGTCTTCTGGGTCTTCCATAGTCTCCCCTGGATTCACAGTAATGGTTCTGGTGATAGAGCGAGCTTTAATCAGAATGTCATCATCATTCAGTTCCTGAATCGAAGGAGGAACCACTATTCTACTGTCCCGCCTTCCCTTTACAGTCTTCTCGTGTTTCTTTTCACTCACAGGGTTTCTCTCTCTACTCCTGTCTTTCTCTTTCTCGTTCTTTTCTTTTGACCTTCTAGGGGAAGGGCTGGGCTGTCTCTTCTCCCTCTGGGACCTCTCTTTGGATCTTGACCTTGAATGCCTCCGGCGCTTTGTGGCTTCCAACTCCCGATGCTTTTCCTTCTTACGCCTTTCTTTCCTGGACTTGCTGCTCGACCGAGAACGGTGGAACGATGCGCTCTCCCTCGACTGGGGCTGGCGGCCCTTCCACCTCTCAGCCGAAGCTCTCATGGACCCCAAAGCAGATACGCTGGTGCTGATGGAAGGTGACCAAGATCTAGACCTTCGGTGCTCTCTAGAATGGGTGCGGGACCGGGATACCTTATGGCGCGATCGAGAACTCGACCTCCTTCGCTCCCAGGACCTGGATCTCGACCGGGACTTTTTGTGATGGATTCGCAATCTGGTTCGGGACGTGGACCTTTTGCGCTCACGTGACTGGGATCTGGATCGTTTCCGGTCCTTCGATCGGGTCTTCTTGTGTTCCCTCTTGCGTTTTTTCCGGCTGCGGGAGCTGGACTCCGAGTGGGACCCGGACTGGCCTTTGGATTCTGCCGGTGACCTAGAGTGTTTGGGCAGCTTCTCTCTCTGCTGATTTGACACCTTTCTCCTGCGGTCCAACTTCTTCCGTCCACCCTCCGTCGAGTTTTCACCCAGGTCGATCTGCAACGCCCCCTCGTCAGAGTCGGCGTGGAGAGAAATAAAATCATCTCCTTCAACCCCTCTCAGGCGCTCAAAAATTCGCCCCCGAGTGCGGAAGGTCCTGGCGGGGCTGAAGTTCTCTTCGTCCTGCTGCACAATCTCGCCTTCTTCTATTTCAGAATCTTCGTATTTATGTGCATCTTCCGGCCACTTGGAAACGTTCACCGTGAAGACAAGGTTGTCTTTTCTCTCGACGGTACGGTGGGACTTGTGGTGATACCTGGCAGTAGAAGAGGACTTGCTTTTGTGCTCCGCCTTTGAGTGCACCTTGCTGCCAGATTTATCCTTCCGCACTGCTTCAGCTCTCGACCGCTGCTTCGATGCCGACTTTGATCCCACCCGACCACTTGAGCTCATCTTTTCCGCAGACCGGCTCTGGGATTCCCGAGCTCCCACCGTCTCGGACACTGTCCTTTCAGAGTCCTTCGGATACCTGGGAGCATTCTGCAAATCCGAAGCTGCTTCATGTTTGGATGTCTCTGTGGGACCAGCGCTTGCCTTTGCTTTGAGGCTTGGTTCCTTCCCTTGTTCACTTTTCCAGAGGTCACCCTCTTCCAAGGAGTGGGCCTGTTTCTCAGTGACATTCAATGCCTCAGATTCCACTTGCATCTTTGGATCAGGATTATGCACTAAGCTAAAAACCATCCCAGTTGGAGATGACACTGCCTCTTCCCCTTCAAGCATTGCATTGGCTGTTTCGTCTATCATCAGTTCATTCTGGGAACGAGCATCATTTTCTGAGTCAACTGAGTCGGTGTCTGGTTGAGAGATTGAGTCAAGCTGAGCCTCACTCTGGAGTTTCGAATCAGGTTCAATTGTGGAGCTTAACCCTTGCGTAAAACTGTTCTGGGACTCGGGTTCTACGTCTCTGTATTCAGGAGAACTGTACAGGTCAGGCTCTAGATTTGACTTGACCACGTGTCCACCGTCGGCTTGTAACTCCACATCTGACGACACGCACGTCGTCGATTCTGGAGACGGTTCTATCTCGTACTCGGGGCTCATGCAATCCTCCTCCTCCTCCTCCTCAGTTAGTCCGGCATCGCTAACAATTTTCAGCTCACCTTCTGAATCGTCTCCCATTGGGCTCAAATTGTTTGAACTTGCAATGGAACCTGTCGGGTCAAAAGGGTCATACTTCTCCTCGTCTTCTTCCTCAGGTTCCTCCTCCTCATCGTCCAAGCCTGTCCTTTCTTTCGGAGAAAAGTCACCACCTATAAACTCTCCATTAATATTTTCTTCATCAGTTGGATTGAATGGGTCATAGGCTTCAGGCCTCAATCGACTGTCAGAACAACTAATCCGATTAGTGACGTTCTGGTGGCAAGGGACTGAGCTGGACTCTGTCTTTTCAGGACACGTTTGAGACATGCTTGAGGAGCTGGGTTGGTTCCCTGAGTTGGAGCATCCACCTCCATTCAATGGCCGTTGCTGACCATTTGAAATACCACTGCCGTTGCCAAGGACCAGGCCCCAACTGACTCCTTCAGAGGGATGCAAGTCCTGGGCAGTACCTACAAGCCTTTTTAAGGGGGAATTGGCCATCGGCTTTTGATCTGTGCTTGGGTTCACAAGCACACCAAGCCTGTTGCTTCTCTGTGATAGACAATTGAGATCTACTCCCAATGGATCCAGCCTTCTTTTCATTGTCAAGTCTACGTCAGGGGAGAAAACTGGTGCTTTGAAGTCTGTAGTCACTTGCTGGCTACTCTTCTCTGTCCTTGTATAGGGGCTGCTCGTTCTCGAGTCCCCCAAAGTCTCTGTCTGCTCCAGACTGCCCATGTTTCTCAACAACCCTTGCCTCAAACAGTCCAAGGATGCTGGTGACAAAACATACGAATCCAACAAACCCAATCCATCATTTGTCTTTTTGATGCCGTGGGATTCCATGGAACGGTCTCCACTGTTTCTTTTGTTAGACAGTCCACCATTGCATAAGCAATCCCTGTAAGGTAAAGCTTCCCTTACGGTGCTGTGAGATGGTACCCTCTGCGATGGAGATGGAAAGCCAGTGGACACTGCATGGAGAAACAAAGAAAATTTAACACCAATCCTAATTATGTGGTAGGTTTACCTTTCCTCAATCTTATTCTATCCCTTCTATCCACCCCCTTAACAGATTGATCCATGTCTGTTTATAAAGGTTATTATCCAAAGTCTTAGCTCTTCCCATATGACCCCAGACAGTGATAAAAACGGGAGGAGTGGGTCACATGGACCCTCATACCAACTGTGGCGTTCAACAGGATTACTGCTAATCTGATCTTTGATTTCAATTTCACTTTTCTGATCGATTCCCTTAAAACTTGATTTCCCCGTAGTCTTAAATTCTATAGGTCTCACCAAAGGTTTACAACGCCAGCAAGAATTTCAACCTTAAGTAGCTGACACCTTACCCTAAAACAATATCCCCTAGCTCTGGACTCTCCTATAAGTGACAAGTTAGTTAATCTTGAAGAGCAATAGAGCAAATGAGTCTCACCTGATGCAGGAACCAGACAGTGCACTTTATTGTCAAATCCCTAGCTACACTGCTAAACTGAAAGCAGCTAATTGTACATAGACCAGGAATTGAACTGAGATTTTTCTTAAGATTACTTGGTTTACTTCTACAATATGATTGTACAATGGGAAACATAATTTAATAAATAAAAATCCCTTTCCATAGTCTCCCACATGTGTTTAGCCAGAGTAAGTACCCAAGTAAACTCCCTGAAAAATATGTGGAACAGATATTGGAATGTTCTTTTTATATAAGCAATGACAATCATACATCTGTCAGGCATTTGAAGTCTGCTCAGGACGACCTTAATCATATAAAAAAATGAACAGATTACACTCTCTCAGAGAAAGAGGTGAGGGATGGTGCAAAGAAGATGGAGTACGGTGCTTGCTGTAGAGTATTATAGTGCAGCAAGTATCTGACTGTACACTGAACATTGAAACCTTGACTGCAGTAATGTACTGAGCGAGCGAGAGGAAATGTGAGAGTAAGATAGAGAGTCTCACACACAGACAAAAGAAGGAACATTCTCCCACCTGACTTGTTATATCGCCAGGTCTGATCTTTCTTAACAGTAAACCTGGGATGACGGACAAAGCAGATGCCAAGACTGGAAACACCATCTTCTTGCAAATCTGTTGTCTCTTCTGTGTTTTCTGACTCCAACCTGCCACTAGACAAGACATCAACACAGACATCGAAGAAACACAACGTATTGAGTTTTTCCTAGAGCTGACCTCAACCACACGAAAGCAAGTTACGTTAACCTTACCAATCATGTTCACCCGCAGACAAGCAGTTCTTGACCTTGCATCACTTTTCCTGCTGGGAAATGATGGAAAACAATTTCCTCATGATGGACAGGACTGGGGTATCACCCAGCACTGAGCTGGGCCAGACATCAAGGCTACAGGAGTAGAAGGTGACCACTCAGTCTCACAAACCCTGCTCTGCCAAGCAATTACATCTGATCGACACCATAATGCATCTATCTGTTTTGGCTCTATTGTCATTATTATGCTCTTCCAAAGAAAATCCCTCAATCTTATTCTGACATTTTCAGTTGGAACCTAGACCCAACAGTCTTTCCTATCCACAGAGTTCCACATTTACACTCCTCCTCGTGTAAAGAACTGCTAGCAGACGTTATTCCTGAATGACTGGGCTTTGATTTCAAGATCTGCATCTTTGTTTTGGACTTCCCCCAGGGGAAATGGTTTCTGCCTCCTCTATCCTGTCAACTCATCTAGTTGTTCTTCTCACAGGCTAAAGATCTGTAATAAAATGGCCAGTCTCTGTGCTAAAGGGAAGCTGAGTATTCAAACCACTCCATATGTCATGCCTCTCCCAATTTCCATATCTACTCCAGCCCAGAACCCTTTGAGTGATTTAAACTCTTCCAAATGTGGCTTTTTATGCACACCTATTTAAGTTGCTCTACCACTTTCAGCCATAACTTCTGCTGCCGAGAACCTGAGTCTGGAAATCCCCCCCCATAAACCTTCGTACCTCTATTTCCTCCTTTAAGGCTCTCTTTAAAACCAACCTGCCCCAATTACTCCTCGTTTGATTTCCTATCAAATTTTTGTTTGACAACAATGCTGCAAGAAGCCATCGAGCATTTTACAAAGTTGGAGATGATTTATTTTTTTCTTGTGGGAGTCATGCCTATTTGGAACTAGAATGAGGCTGAACAATCTCCTTCACATAAAAGCAAAAGACCAATGATCAACTTTGAGTGGGTGGTTGAGGGAGATACTCTCACAATATTTAAGTATCTGAATGAGCACTTGAATAACCAAAGCACTGAAAGCATCAGACTAAGAGCTGGTAAATGAGATCAATATAGGTGGGTATTAATGGTCAGTATGGACACAGTAGGCTATATGACTCTAACCCAAGGCCCCAAGCATGAAGGTCAGTGCACAATCTAAGTGGTGTCCCATTCTTATTCTTCATTCTACCTCCCCCAGCCAGCGTCTTCCAGTGCGCCAGCTGTCTTAGAGCTGGATCAGACAGTAGGTTCAAATCACAGTCCAGGGACATGACTCCAAAATTCAGTGCCGGGAATCCTGCACAATAAGAAGTTCCTAATTAAACTGTTCTCTCATCTAAACTGTTATTTATCTCTTAATCAACATCACCAAGAAAAAAAAGTCCCAAAACTGCTGGTTGTGGGAGCCTACTGTGCAGTAACTGGCTGTGGCTATTCCTACATCACAGCAGTGCATCCACTGCTGAAGCACTCACTGGTTGAGGCGAGCTTGGCACAATGTGAGGTTCTGAAATGGGTTACACAAATGCATGTTTTTAACTTAATCATCTGAAGAAGACTGAAATACATTGTAGAGGATGGGTAGAAGACAGAGACATCTAATTCAACAAGATTCAGAAAGAAAATATTCTTACAAATAAGAGGGGCCCAGATCTGCCACAGATTCCGGCTCTGGATTCAGCCGTGTCCGCAGGGTGGCTCCGTACGTGGATCCGATATGTTGTAGCGCGCTGGTGAGATGGGACAGTAGAACGGACACCACTTCTTTCTCCTTTGGAGGAGGAAATACAGAGAAGAAAGGTGATCAGTGGAAGAGGTCAGTGTTGCTTCATTCAAAAGCCAAGGGGAATGATTTCTAGGGGGAAATAATGGGATTCAGGTCCTCCTCAAGTTATGAAACCCGACGTATGTACAGCCCATACACATAAGCGAGCGTTTGGGAGACTGGCAAGATAGATTTTGCCAGCTGTTGCGGAGCTGCAGGCATCTTCTGCCACGTGGGAACTCAGTTTGTAGCCGCATTTCTGACTCGTGAACTATCTGGGTTACGAACAGTTCACAGGAGCAGCACCCTGCTGTAACCTGGGGAGGACCTGTATCAGCAATTTGCTATACAGAGTGGCTTCAAAGGAGCAGGCGGCTTAGGTGCCCAGCACACAGGTCTGGGTCTGCTGTGGATTCACTGGTGGAATCTGAGTGCTGTGATTAGTGAACAACTCCACGACTGTCGTATTTTCCAACTGGCAGAACGGTAGCTGGAAAACTGGATAGACAGTCCTCCTGTTCTTAGATCTTTCACAGAAAAGGATTCAATCAACCCTAATTGATCTTCAAAGGGTCCGTTGAAGAATCTTACCGGGTTCCCATTTCCAGGAATACCATGGAGACTGGGCACAGCAGCCTCTGGTGAGTTTCTGGTGGCGACATTGGATTCCACTGGCATGCACACCTTCCGTCTTCTAATCTGTTTCTTCTTCCTGGAATCTAGTGGAACAAGGGCCACAAAAAGGAATCATAGTTTCTCAAAGCACACACCACAAGGCACCCAGTGCACTCAGCTTATACCAGCTCCATGAGAGAGCTGCCAGTTTCTCTTTTTTTTCCCCATAGTACTGTAAACTTTCCCTTTCGACTATCTATCCAATTGTCTTTTGAAGGTTGATATTTTTCTGTGCTTCCACCGCCTTTTCTGACTCATTATAGTAATTAAAAGTCATTTTCTGTTTTTTGGGATTTTACACCTGCATTTGCTGGTTATTGTCCAGTCTGACAGAACAAATTTATTCTTATTTACTTCATCAAAATTATTCATAATTTTGAACACCTACTAATTCTGTCCTGACCTTCACTTTTCCAGGGAGTACAGCTTCTCAAATCTCTTTCCACAGTGAAATATAAAAATAAGGGATTTTGTTTAGCCACCTTTTCCTATATTCACCCCTTAATAGTCCCCACTGGAGTTAGATTCAGCAAGTCCTCCAATTTCATTCATTTCCTCCTGAGTCTAAATCTAGTAGCCACAGGTTGCTGATTGCTGATGAGGGAATTAGGAGAAAAATCTCTAGCCAGAGAGCGGTACGAATATGGGTCCTGCAATCACAGCTAGTAGCTGAGACAAGGACATTGATGTGCTTAAGGAGATGCTAGATAAAATATTGGGGTAAGAAAGGAATGAATAATGGGACATGTTGATGGGGGAGATGATCAGGGTCAGGTTTCTGTACGCAAATACCATGCAATTATTTGCATATGTCCCTATATAGTGAGCTTGGAGGGCATCGAATGTCAGTTTTCTGTCACCAAATGCAGGATGTTTACAAGTGAATATTATCATTCTCCAATGAAACCCAAACAGTTGCACAACAGTGATACTGCAGATCTGTGCAGTGGCTTCAAGTCCATGATGTCCACGTATGCATGGAAGGTTTGTGGATGTGATACAGCTACCTCTACAATGCTACACAAAGGCTGGAAGTCTACAGCAGAAACATATTCCATGAATGAAAGAAAATGGCAAATTTGCACAAGGAGGCTTTAAAAATGAGACCATTAACCACTGTCAAAGGTAGCCCTTTTGTATTGCATTGGCTGTGAACTTCCCCATCTTTCCACCAATCGTCTCCCTCTCTCTTGAAGACACTGACTTTCTACAGTTCCTATGCATGCACCCAATTTAACTGGGCTTGCTCAGGGTTGGGTCACAGAGATCCACTGTGGTGTGAAATGAGAGTAACATAATATCCAGATCCCATCTTAGAAGTAGATTTTCCAACACTTGTACTCATTTGCACTATTTCTAAAACGACATTGACACATACCTCTCTGGCACATCTTCCCACAGTCATTTGGTTCGCGAGTGGCCATGTTCATACCTCTTAAGCGCTGGAGAGAGTTCTGCAATGTAAACAAGTTTTGATTAGCAGAGGCTGGAGTGATGGTGTCAGGTTGTTTACATTCATCCATAAAGCAAAGATGCCACCGTCATTCTGCACGGTAGGATTCTTCCCTTCAACCCACTTCGCTTCACAGTGCCTGATATTACTGTGAATGGACTTCAGTGTCAGTCATAGCTTGAGTGGGAGCACTTTTAACCCAAAACCAGGTTCAAGTCCTACCCCAGAGGCTTGAAAACTCTAGCCTGATGGTCCTTGTCAACTATTAAGAGCACAGTGTACTCCAGGAGGTGCCGTCTTTCAACTGAGGCCTGAACTGCCCCTTCAATTGGTCACATTAAAAACCTATGGCACTATTTTCACCCTGGAGATCTGGTCAATATTCATTCCCCAGTTAACACCCAGAGCAGTTTACCTGATCATTACTTTAGTGCTGTTTGTGCACATTGACTATGCATTTGTCATGTCAAAACATTGAATATACGTAAAAGAGAACTTCATTGTAAAGGGCTTTTGGAGGACTCAGAGTTATAAAAGGTTAAGAAAGTTCCACAAACAGCAATGTTTTAATTACAAGATGACCTACTTTAACAACATTACCTGAAGGACAGCATTGAGGTGGGACGATCAGAATATCAAAGCGCGGGTAGAAACCTGAGACATTAACTGAAGGATAGTAGTGAGCAGAGATAATCAGAATATCAAAGCAGAATATTGTGGGTAAAAATCAGAAGTAAAATTAGGAATATTGGAAACAACCTTTCAATAACCTGAAATGTAAACTCCCCTGGCTGCTTGTCAAAACAGTGCCATTGGGGTTGAGCCCATTTTAATCTCCTGGACTGAGAATGGCTAATTAAGTACAAAGCAAAAATCGAAAACTAGACTGGCAGTTTACTGCTACTCAGTAAACTGACCAACTAAAACTAAGGGAGAAGTCAAGCCATCTGTCCATTGCCTGCTGCATGTCAGGACAAAGCCAAATGTTACCTTAACTTGCTGTCCGCATGGTGAATCACTGCAGTTGGCTTGAGTGGGTGTGTTGCACTCAGGTCGATTACTGTGCATGCTCCGCCCCAGCGGCTGTGGGATCAGGCGTACCTGCTCAGCGCCTGCAAAACATGGAAACAATGCTTGGTTTTAGAATAATTCACACCAAAGTCAGAATTTGATGATGGTCATGTTGAAATAACTCAAGTCCCCTATTTTTCCTATTCATTTTTAAACATTTCATTACAAAAACTGCTGGCCAGCAAAAGATGGGTGAGCAAAACCAATCCAGGAGAATCTTTTTTTAATAAAGAAGGTGTGTTAGGCAAGTTATAGAATATAGAGATGAAGTATAAACTTAACCCTTTTTTTGTAAAATGTACCAGGGAGTATTAGATAGTGCATGAAGTGAGGTTCAGGACAATACATGCGCAAAAATATTGCAGGAGCTGGCAATCTGAAGTAAAAACAAGAAATACTGGAAATGATCATTGATGAAAGGTCACCAACCTGAAATGTTAACTCCACAGATGCTGTCTGACTGAGCATTTTCAGTGTTTTCTTTTTGTTATAGAAACAGGTCATTCAATAAAGCTCGTCCACTACTCTGTGCTCTCTACGTCTTCTCCCTTCAGCATATCCTTCTACTGCTTTCTCCCTGTTGTGCTTATTTAGCTCCCATTAAAAGTACTTGTTTTATTTACCTACCCTACGTGGTGGGAGTTGCATATTCTCACCACCCAGGAGGTAACATTTTTTTCTGAAATCAGTACCTACCCCACATAATTAGCATCAGTCGTGACTCAGCTGGCAGCACTGTTGCCTCCAAGTCACAAGATTGTGGGCTTGAATCTCACTCCAAAGATCAGAGCACAAGAATTCAGGCCAACACTCCAATGCAGGACTGAAGGTGTGCTGCACAATTGCAGTAGCTGTCTTTTGGATGAGATTTTAAACTGAGCTCCCACCTGCGCCCTCAGGTGAACAGAAAATACCTCACTGCATTATTTCAAAGAACAGTACGGTAGCATAGCGGTTAGCGCAACACTGTTACAGCGCCAGCAATCACAGTTCAATTCCCACCGCTGTCTGTAAGGAGTTTGTATGTGCTCCCCGAGACTGCGTGAGTTTCCTCCGGGTGCTCTGGTTTCCTCCCACATTCCAAAGACGTAGGGATTAGTTGGTTAACATGGGTGTAATTGGGCGGCTCGGGCTTGTTGGGCCGGAAGGGCCTGTTACAGTGCTGTATAAATAAAGTTTAAAAAAATCAATGAAGTAATCCATAGAGCTCAGGTCTTCAATCATCATCATGATGCTGCTTGTGGGATTTTTTTTTAAGAACAGTACAGCACAGGAACAGGTCCTACTGCCCACGATGTCTGTGCAAGCATGATGCCAAATTAAACTAATCCCTTCTGTCTACACATGATCCATATCCCTCCATTCCCAGTATATTCATGTGCCTATCTAAAAACCACAATTATTGTATCTGCTTCCACTGCCACCCTTGACAGCGCATTCTTGCAATGTGAAAACTGGCTTCAACTTTTCCTATATTACAACAGTGACTACCCTTCCAAAGTACTTCACTGCCTGCAAAGGAAGGTTCTGAAATGGAAGTAAAAGACATCATAGAAATGCAAGTCTTCCCTCATTAGTCCTCCTGTGAAATGCTTTGGAACATTACAGGTGCTTCCTAAATGCAAGTTTATTGCAACAGTGAGACTGATATTGCTTCCTTTTCTGTTCAAAAATTGGGAGTGAAGACTCTAGCTCTATGGGAGAGAACAGAACTAATACTGGGGGAAAAAAAGCAGTCAAGACAAGATCAATTGGGAAGAACTTGTTAATTCCAAGCATAGGCTGCAAACATTTGCACAGATCTCAGAAAACAATCAGAGGAAGAGAAGGCAGGTGTTCCAGCTGGGTTCTCAACTAAACAATTAAACTACATGGTCTGAGATGACAACTACTCCATAGAAATGGAGACACAAGAGGCTGCAGAGACTGGAATCTGGAGCAACAGACAACCTGCTGTTGGAACTCAGTGGCATTTGTTGGGGGGAAAGGAATTGTCGTCATTTCCCTCCACAGATGCTGCTTAACCTGCTAAGTTCCTCCAGAAATTTGGTTGCTACTCCATAGAAAATTTCCTCACTGCACTGCCTGATACGGAGACAACTGGAGTTTTTTTTTAAGAACAGGAGCAGGAATATCAGCTGATTTCCCTACCAACTCCTGTCCACCCACCCACACTTGCTGTGGATGACAAAACTCGTTGAGGCATTCAAACCTAGCTTGACTTGGAGATTAGCTTCATTATTGCTGGATCTACATCCTGATCATCCTTAACTTACACCACTATGGGAGTCTCTTCACGACAAAAACTGCACCAGTTATAGAAGATGGCTCAGCACCACTACTGGAAGTGGGCAATAAAAGCTGGCCTTGACAGTGACATCCCCATCCCAGAAATAAATAAGGGATAAAATCAGCAAATTCAGCACCAACAGAATCGAACCATCTGGTCTGAATGGCACGTGGCCATTAAGCCAGAAGCGTCTCACATGCAGCTCCTGACAATCCAGACCTGTAGAGTCCAGGTACTTGTTTAGTTGATGCTTAGGTTCTGTTGACATGCTTTGCTTGAATTTTACAGAGCCACAAGTTTGAAAAAGGGGGAAGTTCTTTATACACCATGGAATTTATGGCAAGGAAACAGACCATTCAGACTACTAGGTCCACGTTCTACATGAGCCTCCTTCCACTTTACTTCACGTAGGATGGAATCAAATTCTGTACTAAAGACACAAGAGTTGGCCGCTGAGCCCTTGAAACCTGCATCACCATTCAATTAGGTCACAGCTAATCTGTAACTTTATACCATCTACCTGCCTTCATTCTGTAGGCGAAGAAACATAGTTTTATGCAAAATAAAGTGACTATTTGGAACTCCTACCGCCAATCCAAAATAGCTGTGCTGGCTGGGGATTGATTGAACATTTCAGAATGACATATATGTGACAGGGAAGTATTTTAATGGTTACGGGAACAGAGATGGGCAGATGGAGTTAAAGGTATGATCCAAATTAATCATCTGGCTGAGGGGCTGAAAGCTCCTCTCATCTCTCAACACTGACAGCTAGTTTATCTATTACAGAGTTCCCACTTGAATAAGATACAAGTGGAGAGCTGCATTGGTGGATCTATCCAGGGTGTTGAAGGAAATGCTGAGATAAAGGAAATGATTGTTCCATGGTACCTCTTTCTCTCTGTGATTCAGTGCACTGATCCAATCCTGGTTCATCCCCTGGAGTCTCGTTCTGCTGTGGATCCTGGTTTTCATCTTCTTCCATAATTCTGGATCAGCAGTGGCAGCGCTGGCAAAACTGAAGAGACAGTAAGTAGGCAGTTGAAAGGATGCCATGGAATGAGGAATATGGTGTTGCACTGGGACATGTCCCTTCTGGGCAACAAATTCTAACTGTCAAGTAAATACAGGCTTGAATCAATTACAGAGCTGAACATGTGCATCACTTGGATTGGACAGTTTGGAAAATCCTTGCCAGTTTTTGAGTATTGTTCAAAATCACTCAGCTTTTTAAGATTAAGAAAAATTATCAGATCTCTTCAGCACTGTTCACTATGAGTCAGAGAATATAAATGTGACGGCATAATAGTAAAAGGACTTCAAATCCTTTTACATTATCGAAGTACTAATAAATTGTAGACATTTCAAAAAAGTTAAACCAATACACTCGAGGGTGCGCCAGACTGCTTCTTGGGTGGTACTCACAACTTATTGTCTTACATTACAAACCATTATCACAAATACTTCACTCAATCATTAAACAGGTGAAGCTGCTCTCTCCACACAAAACTTAATTTTAGATGAACCATGTTTAAAACTCTACTGCTGGTTATTTTGCATAATTCAGACAATCAAAGGTTATTGATCTTTACTTAAGTCATGCAGCAACATTGTTGTTGACAGTTATGTTTATTGGACTTACTCTATGTCACAACTGTAATATGTCAGCTTTGAGGCCCCCAGTACATGTTCAGCTCTGTAATGCAGCAGTGGTCTTTTGCTGCCACTGATGATTTCTGGTAAGGAGTACAGAATGAGCATTGGCACCCTAACCTTAGGAACATCCCTGTGTTTTCTCTACTTGGGCCACGTGGAAAGTTGAAATCCACATTCCTATTAATTTGCATTTACCTCAATTTGTTAATATGAATGAGTCCTGGTGCAATGATTTAGGAATTATCTACCACATTGTTAACAGCAAGAAGGTGGCTTTCTTTCAGATGTCCACATCCATTGAAACCCACATGAAATACAAGATCAAATATGACAGTGCCAATACTAATGGAGACTGCACTACCGCAGATCTTTCATGTCTGATTGACATAAAATATCCCATGAGCAGGGGAGTTTTCTAGTGTCCTGGTTGATATTTATAACTCAAGAAACCATCTAACACAGTACAACTGGTCATAATCTCATTGTTATCTGTGGTAAAATACTCTGCTCAAAAATGCTGTGTATCCCTATAGTCTACAGTGTCCTGATTTCATACTGTATTTTATTAGTTGTAATGACTTGAAATGCAAACACTTTGCATTGGCCGAGTTCTGGGAAGCAGGTAACATGGGTTCAGGGAGCTCAGTTAGTGACCTAAAGCATGAAAAATAAATAAATTATCAAGGATCTAACCACAAATCTGGTGTCCAATGGACAACATCAGCGTCATCATCATTCCTGCTTCACAGGTTGGATGGGATAGATAAATTAACCATCTGGAAAAATTGTTCAGCTCTTCTTTTTTTGTGCATTCAGCTCTTAAGTTACTGAAGTTATTACCTTCACTTATTAATGTTAATCATACAGTATTAAGAAATTCCTGATGCCAGTCCTAAATTTTCCTTTCAGCAGTTTGAACATGTAACCTTACCCATCCCATCACCACAGAGTGAGTAATTACCACAAGCTATATGATAATCTTTCCTCAAGACATTTCTATAGCTTCGGTTAACTTACTTTGGCTCCTGGAACTGCAATATCTCAATTTTAAATGTCTCATTCTTACTTTCAAATCCCTCTATGGTTTACAATGCTCCAAGATCTCTGTGCTCCTTTAATTCTGACAACACTGATTGCAATCATTGGTATCTGTACATCCAGCTGCTTGGACCCAAGCTCCAGAATGGCTTCTATAAATCACTGCCTCTCTCCACCCTTAAGCACCCACCCCTTGACCAACCTCTCAATCACCCACACTAATACTTCATGCAGGTTGGGATTAAATTTTATTTGATAACATTCCTGTGAAACAACTTGAGTCATTTTTTTTCACAATGTTAAAGGTGCTTTATAAATGCAAGCTGTTGTACACTTAAGCTGTACCCTCTCCTTTGAGTTAAGCCTCTAACTTTTCCACTTGTTTATTTTTTTTCCGGTCAATTAATGTATATTTGTAGGATTGCAAAGGTCTAATCATACTAGTGGGTTAATCCTCACATCAAAGCATCCAGATCTACAAACCTCCCATTACCACCACTGACCTCATTGTTTTCTTTGTGTCTCAATGTTTAAGGTATGATCTCACTAGGGTTATCAAGGCTTGTCCACCTATACCATTAACTGCAGAACTGTTACATTGTGGTTACATTATTGTACTCCCAATCTAGTGGCCTGGACTGATGCCTGGAGACACAAGTTCAAGTCCCACCCTGGCAACTGAAGAATTTAAATAAACTTAATTAGCTAAATTCTGGACTAAAAAGATGTTATCAGCTATGGAGATCATAAAACCAGTGGAGCATCAGTAAATCCCATGTAGTTCCGAGCACGAGTCTCTGAAGTGTAATGAAAGTTAAGAGTAAGGATTAGGACAGCAAACTTCCAGCAGTACAGTCCCTCAGCTATAGGAAATAGAGCTATTATTTAACTCAATACAACGTAGCAGGGAAATTTTAAACTCTGGTAGGGCTGCTTTGCACAGGAACATACCTGTACTCTCAAACATCACCTGACACAATGAGTATATCATTGAACAGAGGCTTCAGAAGCTCTTCATAAGTTCAGGTCACTAACAGAGGACCGAAAAAACTAATATGTACCCAGGAGCAAAATAGACTCATTAAGAGATAGAACTAGACCAGAGGAAAGACTATTACAGTCAGCCACACAGTAATGCTGCATTGTCATGGAGTTGGTCAGTCACATCATGACAATATTACACTTTCACAGGACAAGTCATATCAGCAGTGTGTCTTGGCAAGGTGACATTACTGCTGGGTCAATTAGACTCAAAGCAATTGACTATACCATTCAGCAACCTGTCAGAAGCTACCTGCATGAGTCCTCTAAAGGAATAGAAGTGAACAGCAAATGGTTACAATCCCATGATCCAAAATAAAGAATGCTCCATGATCAAAACAAGTCTGTCAGCAGAGAGTCAGATCCTTTTGCAAAAAGGAGTAATTACAACCAAGGTCCACCGATGGCCAGACAGGTGACACAGAAACACTTGAATCAAGAAGGCCAGACATTTGATCTGTGAACAGTTAGCTTATTTCAGCTCTGGCAGGAATTCAGGTATTGCAGCTGGCCTCAACATCAATAGAATAGGAAGCAAATAGAACAGCTCGAAAAATGTGTCTGGGGAATCCAGTGTAGGTAGCAGCAGGCTACACTGTGATGTTCCTTGTGGTCAAATAGCTGTATCAGGTCACAGGTGGAAGATGTTCATTTGGCTGAGGCATCAGAATCCACTGCCGGCTGTGCAGTCACCTCTTCCAGAGAGGGCAGGAGAAAATGGAAAAAACGAAAGCTAGATAAATAATTGAAAAAAACTCACGACAAATGACAGAAAATTGCAGTGAAACAACAGCAGTGAAGCAGGACATTATGCCCATCTACTCCACATCAGTTTTGATTTCAACTCACCTATCAACATGTCCTTTCTTTTCGGTCTCACATGTTTATCCAACTTCCCTTTAAGTGTGTGATTGACTGCAATTACTCCCAAAAGGACTAAGTTCCACATCCCTGACACGGTTGGGTGCAGAACTTTCTTCTGAATTCTTTGTTGGATTTATCAGTGACTGTCTTATATTTATGGCTTCTTGGTCTCACTATCTGGAAACATCTGTCTGACCCAGAGACATTCACAATTTAATTTCACTGCTTAAAAATAACTCTCAGTGTAGAGTTTTAAACACACACTGCTGCATTATTAATCTAATCTGAATACAGTAGCCCATCAGCTTCCTTCAACTTGGCAATATTTGAGTAAAAAAAAATCCCTTGAGTGTATTGCATCTGCACCTTAAAATCAACACAGTGCCTGTGAAGCCCATGCCACAGGAGCTGGTGGGTGGGAAGGGTGATGGAGAAGCACTGGCAATTCCAGTCTTTACCCAGAAGGGTAGATCAGGCTACATCAGAGCAAAAGCTGCTATTTCATCTTCCCTCAGCCCCTTCTGATCACAAAAGCTCACCCTACAGCTGTGAGCGCAGTTTAAAATAAATGTCACCACCAGCCACCAGAGCAATGAGACGCACTTCCTAGTTCTGGCTCACTTGTTAACGGTACCACTAGGTGTGTTTACTGACACAGATCAGGAAGGTCTCAGGGTTTGGTCTGTGCTCTCTCTTTGAGCAGCCTAATCTGGGGGGGGGGAAGAGGGGGAAACAGTGGGACACAAAAGGAGAAGCAACCAGAGCTCCAACCATGTACCTACCGTCTAACATGATTAGCTAAAAAAAAGGCTGCATGCCCACTATCACATCAATGCTCTTGGTCTGGGTTTCAATCTGCAAAACTGTCACTGCAGTAAAATGTCAGAAGATAGTCTGTTGGAGAGGGGGGAGATTGAAGGGATAGAACCAGCTCCTCACAATTAGCTTCATTTCAAGTACTTTATCACCTACTGTGTCACCTTGCAAGAGAAGTTTGCACATCAAGAGAAGTTATTCGTCACATCTTGGCCTATTTCCCCACATTCTTAGGATCATTCACTGCAAATATAACGTGGCATCACAGCAGATCGAGCTCAGGGAGAAAAGTGTAGTAACATCAACAAGGCATCACAAGATAAAAGTACAGAAAAAGCTTGAGGTGTACAAGGTGGTAGTGGGGGAGAAAGAGAAAGGACAAGGATTTTGTGCCAGTGCAAATTATAAAGGGGTGCCAAGCAAAGAATTCTGAACGGTCTGAAATATAAATCTTCCTCCAAATGGTCTGCATTCCCCCTCAGTAGGGTTCACCCCTCCACAGGAAAGGGTAAGGAAAGGAGGGAAATATTAAGCATCAGTCTCAGCACTTGGTTCTAAAGGCCACCCAGTGAATTCCATCTTGGAAAATATACCCCTAGCTGGGTGAGATCAGGACTGGACCATGCATGTGATGGTGGTAGGGGTATGTCCCACTAACACTCACTGAGTTTACACAGGTGAAAATAACTACTTGGCTAAGATCAAGGACACAACCCACTATAAGCCAACATGCAGCAACCTGAATTTGAAAGGACACCCGGGCTTTTACTTTTATTTATTCATTCACAGGATATGGGCATTGCTGGCAAGCCAGGCAGTCAATGTCCATCCCTAATGGCTCCTGAACAGCAGAGGCATTGAAGAGTCAACCACGTCAGCTAAGCTAGATAAAGATTGCAAATTTTCTTCCCTGAAGGATACTAGTGAACCTGCTACAACAATCCAGTAATTTCATGGTCTCCATTACTTTTATTCCAGATTTTTTTAAATTACTTTCTGTTTGCTACAATCTGGCTTGTTAGGGATGTGAAACATTACTTAGTTTCTCAATGGAGTTTGATAAGGAATTCCTTCTCATCTTCTGTTTATTTAGACCTAAGGGCCACCGTGCAGAACATCAAGGATTGGGAGGTGTGGTAGGAGAAATGAGAAGACAGTGAAGGAGAAGAAGCCTGTTCATTTTAGCTGAAGAGGAATACTGAAGGAAGAAGGCCTTGAGGAAGAAAGAATTAAAGTCAAGGATGGTGCACTAGGTCTCCATTTCAAAGTGTAAAGATAAGAAGAAAGCTTTCTTATTTTATACACAAGGTTCTCTATCAACATCCCCCCCCCGGGCTATGAGAACTGGACTATCATCCTCTTGGTTGACAGTGTGTTAGAAAGATGTCGATCTTCTTCCCTGATGTCTTGAACTGAAGGGTGCAGCTCCATACCTGTGCTGTGACCATTTAATTAATAAGTGCGCTGAGATGCAGCCTCAGTTTGCAATACCACAGCTCTCCAATCCAGCCCACACTGCTGAGGCAACTCAGCCCTTTTTGCATTTATATTTCAGGCTTGCTGGTTAGCAGGTGCTTGAATTTAGTGAAGCTTGATTTTTGAAAGGCGCTGTAGCTCAACTGGTGGACAAATCCTAAATCACAACATGAAGATCAATTAGCATCAGCCCAGGATATAACATCAGCATGACAAAAAGGAAAATGCAATTTAAACTTTATATAAAAAAAGGCTGGCAGTTAAATATGGTCTACCTCAACATCAGGATCTCCAGAAGTGTCATATAGATGATGCTTAGCTTCTCCTAGCTGAGGCTTCAGTCAAACGCCTCAGACTTAAGCTTATGATGACCAGCAATCAACATTTGAGGGAAAAGATCCACCTTAGGAACCTCTCAGTTTGTGTAGCTTACGTCAAAGATCAAACCGATTTGTTTTCCAGCCCTGGGTTCTACACTGGAATATTTATTCCAAAGTGCTGGTAAAACCTGCTGCTCCTAGTTAGCAAGACGTTCATCCTCCTTAGCTGAATGACATCTGCCATTTTCAGTTTTGGCCATTCTCAGATGGGCTGCTAGCCAGAGTGGCTCCGAACTGCAGGACACTGCAATTCGTCCGTCCTTCAGCCCCTCATCCCTGCCCCTGTTCTCTTATGCCAGCTAGACTAGGTAGGCTTATAGACCCTAAAACACAAGAAACAGAAGAGCAAGAGGCCAGTCAGCCCTCTGTCTGTTCCCCCAATCCAAAGATTCTTTGAGGGAATAAATTTCTTCTCCTTTCAGTCCTGAATAGCTGACTCCTTATTCTGAGACTGTGACCCTGGTTCTAGACATCCCAGTGAAGGGAACATTCATCCCTCAAACACCCTGTCAGGCCCCATATGAATTTTGATGTTTCAATGAGAAACCTTCTCATTCTTCTAAATAGAGCTCATCTCTCTTCACAGGACAATCCCCCTATCGTAGAAATCAAGTATGTCATTTCTGAGGATGGGAGATCAGCCCTTTACACAACATTCCAGTTGTGGTCTCAACAAGAGTCCCACATAATTTCAGTAAGAATGGCTTCCTGTTCAACAAAATCATGGCTGACCCAACCCTATAAAACAACTTCACCCAAATTCTCCCAATACCTTTGATTAACAAAAACCTATCAATCCCTTATTTAAAACTAACAATTGACCGGGTATCAACTACAATTTGTGGAATTTACAAACCTCCACCCCTCACTGCATATAGAAATGTTTCCAAACTTCATCCCAAGCAGCTGAAAGAGCTTCTAGTTACCCTTTCAGTGCCTGATACTACCTAAAATATGAACGGGTTTATATAAACAAACCTCCAGCTTTCAGGATTTTCTTTTTTGGGACCAGCACATATTATGAGATTTACTCTATTTTATTTCACAATGGAAGGATTCAAGTTCACAAACTTTGAGATTGTTAGCCTCAACTGCTACCACACTCTTATTTCCAGTGAATCCATTTGGAAAGTATGTATGCTGGTTGAAAGCTTCACCTTCTAATCTGTGCTACTTGATGTGGAGATTAGCTATTTGGGGGAAAGAATTAGGATCTCCCGATAGGGAGAAAGATCAATCCGGTTGTACTCTCAGTAATGTATACAATTCTATAATTGCCCCCCACACCTCCAAAAAATCCCTATACTGGATATGAAGCACTCTATGTGCATTGGATGCAAATCAAAATTCAATTATGAGAAACAAAGAGTGGTACAGAATTTGTAAATGCTGCTCTTCCCATACCCACCACCCTAAATTACTTCCTCATTAAAGTCCTTTTTTGATGTCCATTTTACTTTCACCTCTGAAACCATGATTCAATGACTAGCTCTTTGAGCAAAACCTTTAAACCGTGACATCTGCAATCATATTCAATGAAATGAAGTATGAAATATCTTAATCCAATCTCTAAAATATACAGGGTACAATATTGCCACAGCATTACTTAGTGAAGCTACTATGAGTTGCCATGAGAATTATCACAGAGTGAAGAATGCACTAAGTTCCAGACTGTGACACATTGCAAAGCACAAATGAAAAGCATTTACTGTTCATATAACATTGCCGAGCAAGCTCAATATTTAAATAGAAAAATGTTTCATTTTCCCAAGACAGTGACATCTGTTTAACCAACCAGAGAAAATGCACAAAAAGTGTACAGGAAAATGAAGTAAAATCCATTTTAGATCTGGCACTTGCACAGAAGATCAATTCTACTAGAAATATTTTAACTCACGTATAGTTTTTACAAGTGCAATAGAGATATGCGTAGTCTTCAATATTTTTGACAGGTATACATGATACAGGTATGCAGACCCAAGGCCATCATATAGTGATAATTTTCTGAGAGAAACCTGGCCAAAAACATTAAAACCTTTCAGTGATTAAAAAAAATTATAAATGTTGCCCCAAAGTTGACAGACAGAAGCGCAGATAGCAACAGGGTGGGGGCATGATCTGGTCACCCTGTTGACTGTGGAATGATGCCAAGTGCTAGCTTGTGTTAAGGTGGGTGGGGAGGCTCATGGTAGTAGAGAGGGAATGCTGGAAAGTGGAGGGGAAGGGATGATGCCTATTTCACCCACCCCCAAGTTGGATCTTGATAATTGGGAAGGAGGGAATGGGGAGAAAACAGGAGAGGGAACTGATTACCATGGTATAAAAGCCGTATATTGCTGTGGACGGCACTATTTTACCCTCTTTGGTCAGAAATACCCATTAATGCCCTGCTGCACTGCTCCCACTGCGATTAATAGATTCTTAATCCATTATAGTCAAAATTCACTTGCCCCAGATCCCGGCTACTCCCGTTTATTTTTGCATAAGTGGGTTTAATATTACCTTACATGTGAATTTCAGGCCTTATTTCCTCCACTGATCGCTTTCAGGGGAATTTTTCCTCTTGCAAACACACAGCTGAACAATGGAGAAGCCACCATCTTACCACAATGCACTGTCCGCTCTCCCGCGCAGTGCGCAGGCGCGGGCGTCACCCGGCATGCCGGAAGTTGTAGTTTCTTCTCTCCGGCAGTTGCCATGGGGCCCGAGGGCGCCGCTGCCGGCCAGGGGACTGCAACTCCCAGGATGCGCGGCGCGCCGCCGGACCGGCTCCGGCCGGGAGGGGGGAGCCGAGCGGAAGCGGGGAAGGACGAGGGGAGGACGGAGAGGCACGGAGGTTGCCGAATGCTTACGGAGATTAACGAATAGGAAACTAGGGGCGGCGGGACCGCCGAATTATGACGGAAATTCACGAAGCTGCAGCGTGGTTTCTTAAAGGAGAATGCCCAGTATTTTGCAACACGGTTACCCCTTCAGGTGCAATTGGAAAATCACGCTTCAAAATGTGCTGATTGCATCTTTTTTTTGCTAAAATCCCTTTGTACAGATAAAACTCTCTTTGTGTCAACATAATTTGAACGTAACCATTTCCTTTTCATCAGTAGTAAAAAATTAATGTAGTTGACAGAGGTGCTGTCAATGCAATTGAACACACGTTTATAATCAAAAATCTGAATTTTAATAAATGCGCCCAGTATTTTACCTGAAGGTCACTTTAAATCACTGAAACTGCTGAATTTAGAACAAAACAACTCTGTGTTTTATTGATGAACATGAGTTTCTCACCAAATTAAATATTTTTGATCAGGAAAATGTTTTAATTGGATTTGGGTAAAGCAATGTCGTCACATTCTCACTGTTTGACACGGAGGCCGGTGTTGCAGACATGACCTAATTTGGGTCGAAAACCTGCATCAGGACCCGAAACGTCGATAATTCTTTTCCTCCACACAGATGCTGCTTGACTTGCTCCATTCTTCTAGCAGATTGTTTGTTGCTCAGTATTCCAGCATCTGCGGTTCTAGAGTCTCCATGGCCTAATTTGAATCATTTTAATTTTTTAACAGGTGTTAAAGAATGTGGAAAACACAACTGTATTTTTCATAGCACACAGAATGACATAGTACAGCCCATCATCCCAATTCCAGCAGTTTGAAATAGTTAAGAAAGAATCAGAATCAGGTTTATTATCATTGACATATGACAAGAAATTTGTCATTTTGCAGCAGCAGTACAGTGCCAAGACATAAAACTCTATAAATTATAAAAATAAAGGTGCAAAAAAGAGGAATAATGAGGTAATGTTCATGAGTTCATGGATCGTTCCGAAATCTGATGGCAGAGGGGAAGAAGCTGTTCCTGAATCATTGAGTGTAGCTCTTCAGGCTCCTGTACCTCCCAGTAGTAACGAGAAGAGGGCATGTCCTGGGTGGTGAGGATTCTTAATGATGTATGCTGCCTTCTTGGGGCACCACCTCTTGAAGATGTCCTCGATGGTGGGGAGGGTTGTGCCCATGATGGAGCTGGCTGAGTCTACAACCCTCCGCAGCCTCTTGCGATCCTGCGCATTGGAGCCTCCATACCAGGCTGTGATGCAAGCAGTCAGAATGCTCTCCACTGTACATCTGTAGAAGGACTTGGAATTCTGTAATAGAACATAAAGAATGTCTCTTTTAAATTTTAGTTACTGTGTACTATTTGCTGCATGAAACTCTTTGTAACAATGCTTCATTTATAAGTCGTCCTTGTTTATTGGGGCTGGAAAAGCTGCCTGAGAGCCCTGTTAGTGAGACACAAGAGACTGCAGATGCTAGAATCTGGAGCAACAAACAAAATGCTGGAGGAACTCAATGAGTTAGGCAGCATCTGTGGAGGGAAACAGACAGTCGAAGATATGGGACTTGCAGATGCTGCTTGACCCGCTGACTTCCTCCTGCATTTTGTTTATTGCTTGAGAGCTCTATCATTCAGAGCTGCAATACAGCATCCTGTTAGCAGGTGTCGCTGTTGAGGTGGGGTTCTTTAGCATCCCCACTAGAAATTAGTTAGTACTACAGCTGGAAAGGACCGAATTAGAAAGAGGAGAAACACTCAGAAGATCAGACAGCATCAGTGGAGAGAGATTTAGGTTGATGATCTTCCATCAGAAATAGGAAAACCGTGTTGCATAGAAGGGAGGGAAGTGGAGAGAACGTTGGTGATGGGTGAAGACATCAGAGACTAAATGACACAGATGGAGTTGATACAGGATGAGAGGGCTTGGTCACTTGGAATCGGTTCCATTATGTATCATTTTTGCATTGTATTATATTTTTCACACCACCATTGCCAGCTGTACCTCCAGCTGTCTGGGGCCTATACACCTGCTCCGCTTTCCTCTTTGACATAACTTCTAGGAGCAAGCATTGTCATCGGGCCTGATATTTCCTCATGTTGTTTAGTGTCAAGCTCAGTCAGAAGCTCCTTAGCCACTAAAATACAAGCTGTTCTTGTGGTGGACAACATACCTGTGTCTTGAGTCTCAGGGCTCATAGATTTGCAATGGAGAAGGTTTAATGGAGCTTTAATGAAGGTTCAATGGAGAAGAATGGCTCTTCCATCAGGTAGAAGACACAGGAACCTGAGGGCACGTACCACCAGGCTTAAGGACAGCTTCTATCCCACTGTGATAAGACTATTGAACAGTTCCCTTATACGATGAGATGGACTCTGACTTCACAATCTACCTTGTTGTGACCTTGCACCTTATTGCACTGCACTTTCTCTGTAGCTGTGACACTTTACTCTGTACTGCTATTGTTTTTACCTGTACCACCTCAATGCACTCTGTACTAACTCAATGTAACTGCGCTGTGTAATGAATTGACCTGTACGATCGGTATGCAAGACGTTTTTCACTGTACCTTGGTACAAGTGACAATAATAAACCGATACCAATACCAATAATTTTTTTAACATTCTGGACTTAGTCCACATAGATTCACAAATTTTTAGCCTCATTTTCAAGGAGGAAATAGTCCCACGTCAATGCTAAATTTTTAGTAATGTATGAAACTGAGATAAATAAAATCTCCCCACATTCTCCAAAGAAGTAATTGCACAATCTGCCTCTTAAACCCATAAATGTATTACATAAGGTGATAGATTGATAATCAAAGGACTGCAGGTTCTGGAATCTAGATGAAAGAAGGGTCCTGACCCGAAACGTTGACCGCCTGCTTTTCTCCACGGATGCTGCCTGGCCTGCTGAGTTCCTCCAGCATCATCGTGTTTTTCATCTAGATTCCAGCATCTGCAATCCTTTATTTCTCTCCGATAGATTGATAATCTTCAACCAGAATCTTCATTACCTATCAATAAACTCCATCCTTTTCAATGTCCAGACTGGTTCAAACTTTGGTGTCATATTTGACACCGAAGTGAGACTGGAAGGTACAAATCTGTTTTAGCTCTGGTCCCAGTTCTGTAGCATCACTCAGTCCAGACCCTGCCTCAGCTCAGCTGTTGCTGAAATCCTTGCTGGCACGTTTGTTAACTTTAGCTGTGACTAACTCAATGCACTTTTGCCCACCCTCCTCTGCTCTCCTCTGTTGGCATAATCTAAACATCTGTTGCCCATCCACTACCTTCATTCATTAGCCCATTATTTCTGTGCACTGGCTTCCAGTTAAGCCATGCCACAATTGTAAAATTCACACCCTTGTTTCCAAATCCCTCTCTGGCCTTTCTTCTGTAATTTCCTGGAGATACTCTGTAAAGGGTGCAAAGACGGTGTAGATTTAACACAGCTGTCTCACAGCTTCAGTGACCCAGGTTCAATCCTGACCTCAGGTGCTGCCTGGGTGGAATTTGCATGTTCTCTCTGTGATATGTGGGTTTCTGCTAAGTCATATGGCTTCCTCCCACCTCCCAAAGACATGCTGGTAGGTTAATTAGCCACTGTTTGTATTGCCCCTAGCATAATTAGATTGAACATAGAACATAGAACAATACAGCACAGGAACAGGCCCTTTAGCCCATGATGTCTGTGCTGAACATGATGCCAATTTAAACTAATCACTTTACTAACAGTTGTACAAGACGTTGGTGAAGCTGCCTTTGGAATACTGTGTTTTGTTTGGTCACCCCACTATTGGAAAAATGCCATTAAGCTGGAAAGAGAGCAGAGGAGATTTATGAGAATATCTCCAGGATTCAAGGGTCTGAGTTATGGAGAGAGGTTGAGCAAGTTGAGACTTCATTCATTGAAGCGTAGGAGAATGAGGGGTGATCTTATAGAGGTGTATAAAATCATGAGGGGCATAGATAGGGTGAATGCACACAGTCTTTTTCCCAGGTTTGGGGTATCAAGAACTAGAGGACATAGGTTTATGGTGAGAGGGGAGAGATTTAACAGGAACCTGAGGGGCAACTTTTTCACCCAGAGGGTGGTCAGTATATGGAACGAGCTGCCAGAGGAAATGGTTGGAGCAGGTATCTTAACAACAACTAAAGGGCACTTGGACAGGTACATGGATAGGAAAGGTTTAGAGGGATATGGGTCAAACGCAGGCAAATGGGACTAGCTTAGATGGGAATCTTGGTTGTCATGGGACTGAAGTGCGTTTCTGTGGGGTGTGACTATGACTCATAATCCCATCTTCCTATACATGGTCTATATCCCTCCATTCCCTGCCTGGTCACGTGCCTTACTAAATGCCTCCCTGCCAACCCGTTCCAGGCACCTACCACTCTCTGTGTAAAAAAACTTGCCTCATAAATCTCCTTTAAGCCTTCCTCCTCTCACCTTAAAGCTATGCCCTCTAGTATTTGACATTTATACCCTGGATAATTTTATAGACTGTATATATAATTTTATCTACTTTTATAAGGTCTCCCCTCAGCCTCCAATGCTCCAGAGAAAATAATCCAAGTTTTTCCAACCTCTCCTTTTAACTAGTAGTCTCTAATCCAGGCAGCATCCTGGTGAACCTCTTCTGCACATTGCAAAAGAGTTAAGAGGGAGATGCGAAGCACATGAAAGAGAATGGACTACAATGGGATTACAGGACTGATAGGAGTTTCTGTTAGTAGATGACATGGACAAGATGGGATGAGTGGACTCTTTCTGTGTTATAAGTAATTTCCTCCAGTTCTGCAACCTGTTGGTGATTCTGGAGCAACACACACACACACACAAAATGCTGGAGGAACTCAGCAGGTCAGGCAGCGTCTATGGAGAGAAATGCTGGTGTGTCGGTGCTCTTTCATTCTCCCCTCTTCAGCTACTACTGACAGCCGTGCCTTCAGCTGCCTGCGTCTAAGCTCTGAAATTTCCTCTCTTAACCTCTCCTCCTTTCTTAAAATGGTCTTGAAACCTATCTCTTTAACCAAGCTTTGACTTCCTGCCCTAGTGTCCTGTTATGTGGCCTGGCACCTAGCTTGGTCGTGCCTTCATATGTTTTGTTACATTAGAGGTGAAGGAAGGTGGTTTCATTGAAATGTACAATACTGCAAGGTCTAGAACCAGTCTCAGGGACAACACACAAACGTTCTGGAGGAGCTCAGCGGATCAGGCAGCATCTATGGAGGGAAATGGACAGTTGACCTTTCGGGTCGAGGCCCTTCACCGGGACTGGACAGAAAGAGGGGAGATAGCTAGTTTAAAAAGGTGGAGGGAAGGGGAGTCTCAGGATTCAGACATTGAGATGAGGGAGGGAATTCCTTTGCAGAAATTTTTTGGAACCCTCTTATCCTTCAGCATGCAGAGAGTTTCATTTCCAATGCTTAGGCAATTCGAGGATCTGGGGACCAAGGGGAGGTTGGCAAAGTGATCAAGGTGGACGGTCATCCATAATCTTATTGAATGACAGAACGGAACCGAGGGGCCAAATGGCCCACTCCTGCTCCTATTTCTTGTGTTTTTAAAGGTGCTATGTAAATAGAAGTTGTTGAGTGGTGTCACTGTTGGTAGACTCTCCCTGATAAGAAGATTCTTGTGAGGAATTCTAAATGCTTCTGCATGGTTCCAAAGTGAAAAATACAGGCAGACTTGGTGGTGTGTCAGTGTGTTGTGTTAAAAGCACAAGGAAGTCTGCAGTACAATTCTAGACCAGGGTTCAGATTGATACCTGTAACCTGGGTAAATGATTATATCTGTAAACATTGATGCAGTTCCTTTATAAGTGATCAGATACACACATTGCTGGTCAGTATAATGAGGACACCATACTGCACCTTTATTATCTTATACACTACTGTGCATGCTTGCAACCTACACTATGTATTGACAGGGAAATATATACATTTTGTAATAGGGAATTAAAATGATTCTCAAAGTTCATACAATAACATCATTGAATGTGGAAGGAATAAAGTGGAATTAGTGTGGGAATAGTGTAAATGGGTGTTTGAAAGTCATTGTGGACTCGACGAGCCAAAGAGCCCATTCTGTGCTGTAGTTCCTATGGACTATTGAACAGTCCCCTAGTACAATAAGATGGACTCTTGACCTCACAATCTACCTCATTATAGCCTTGCACCTTATTGTCTGCCTGCACTGCACTTTCTCTGTAACTGTAACACTTCGTTCTGCATTCTGTTATTGTTTTCCCTTGTACTACCTCAAAGCACTGATGTGGTGAAAT
Organism: Pristis pectinata; assembly: GCF_009764475.1. Lineage (NCBI taxonomy): Eukaryota > Metazoa > Chordata > Chondrichthyes > Rhinopristiformes > Pristidae > Pristis > Pristis pectinata. The sequence continues at coordinate 9,625,068 of NC_067437.1, forward strand.
GATCTGTATGGATGGCATGTAAAACAAAGTTTTTCACTGTACCTCGGTACTTGGGACAATAGCAAACCAATTTACCTTTGAGCTCAGCATTTCTGGGATACAATCAGCCAGGTATGTCACACCACTGATTCTAAGTATTGGTATTGGTTTATTATTGTCACCTGTACCAAGGTACAGTGAAAAACTTGTCTTGCATACGGATCGTACAGGTCAATTCATTACACAGTGCAGTTACATTGAGTTAGTACAGAGTGCATTGAGGTAGTACAGGTAAAAACAATGGCAGTGCAGAGTAAAGTGTCACAGCTACAGAGAAAGTGCAGTGCAATAAGGTGCAAGGTCACAACAAGGTAGATCGTGAGGTTGGAGTCCATCTCATTCTATAAGGGAACCGTTCAATAGTCTTATCACATTGGGGTAGAAGCTGTCCTTAAGTCTGGTGGTACGTGCTCTTAGGCTCCTGTGTCTTTTACCTGATGGAAGCAGAGAGAAGAGAGGATGTCCTGGGTGAGTGGGGTCTTTAATTATGTTGGCTGCTTCACCAAGACAATGATCCCACTCCCTTCTCCTCTCTCCACCACCCCACCACTGAATCTTCAGAAAAGAGAAAGCAAATGGACAGAATTGAACAGAATGAACAGAAGAATTGAGAGCAGGAGTAGGCCATCTTCCCCATTCCTCAAGACCACAGCTGACCTTTTACCTCAGAACCATTTTCCTGCACTATCCCCACCCACATCCCTTGATTCCCTTAATATCCAGAAAGCTGTTGCTCTCCGTTCTGATCAAACTCAGTGACTAAGCTTCCACATTCCTCCAGGGCGGAGAATTCCAAACATTCACCACCCTCTGGGTCAAGACATTTCTCCTCATCTCGGTCTTAATTAGCTTCTCCCTTATCCCGAAACTGTGACCTCTGGTTCAAGGCTCCTCAGCCGGGAAAGACGTTATCCCTGTGAACCGTCTCGTTAAGTTCTGTAAGAATTTTGTACATTTCAAGGAGATCATTTAAACTCCGCAGAATACAGGTTACCCTATTCAATCTCTCCTCATGTGGCAAATCAGCTGTGCCAAGAACCAGACAGGTGAATCCTTGTTGCAATTCTTTTAATGCAAGTCTATCATTTTTATGGATAAGGAGACCAAAATACTCCAGGTGGTATGTAATTGCACCAAGATGTTTTTATTCCTGTACTCAAATCCTCTCATAATAAAGGCCAACACACCATTTGCCTTCCAAATTGCTTGTTGCATCTGGATGTTGGCTTTCAGTGACTTGTGCATAAGGACACCTAGATGTACGAGAATGTTGCCAAGACTTAAGGGCCTTTGTTATAGAGAGAGGTGGGGCAGGCTAGGACTTTATTCATTGGAACGTAGGAGATTGAGGCGCTTAATGTCATGAGAGCCATAGAAAAGGCGAATGCACGCGGTCTTTTTCCAAGGGAAAGGGAATCAAAAACTCGAGGCCATAGGTTTAAGGTGAGAGGGGAAAGGTTTAAAAGGAACCTGAGGGGCAACTTCTTCATGCAGAGGGTGGTGCGTATATGGAATGAGAAAGTGGTTGAGGTGGGTACAATAACAACATTTAAAAGACATTTGGACAGGTACGTGGAAAAGGGATATGAGCCAAACGCAGGCAGATGGGAGTAGCTTAGATGGACATCTTGGCTGGCATGGACGAGTTGGGCTGAAGGGCCTGTTTCTGTGTTGTATAACTCTATGACTCCAGGTCCCTTTGAACATTACCCAACCTCTGATCATTTGCTTTTTTTGTTCTGTGCATCACTTCACGTATTCCACATTCTACCCATGTGCCACTCTCACCCAACCTCCTGAAGCCTCTTCACATCCTCTGCCCTGTTCACAATCCCAGCTGGTGTTGTACCATCCTGTGGAATGGATGGGGAGGTTAAAGGAGAAGGAGGTGAACGTGTTTGGCTAAAGAGGTGAGTTGAGGAGAAGTTCGGTGAGTTGTGATTCAAGATCCAGATTCAACTGGAGCACTCAATTAGCTAGTGATGGCTACTTGAAAAGGAAGTAAAAAGTCAAAGTCGAGGTTATTGTCACCTGCACGTCCATGTGTGCACAGGTGCAATGAAAAACTTACTTGCAGCAGCATCACAGGCACATAGCATCAGATAAGCAGCATTCACAAGAAAAAAAACATAAATTAAACATAAATTATACACAATTTTCACAAGAACACAACAAGTCCGTTGTAGTGTAAAGTGATCAAAATGGTTATAGTGTTGCTAAACTATAGTGATTAGGGTTGTGCCGGTTGGTTCAAGAACCGAGTGGTTGAAGGGAAGTAGCTGTCCTTGAACCTGGTGGTGTGGGACTTCAGGCTTCTGTACCTCCTGCCCGACGGTAGCTGCGAGAAGACAGTATGTCCTGGACGGTGGGGATCTTTGATGATGGATGTTGCCTTCTTGAGGCAGCGCCTCCTGTAGATACTACCTGGTGATACAGACACAGGGCTTTGGGAAAGAGTGGGGGTGGAGAGCCCTTTCAATAAGCTGGCACAGTCACAATGGGCCGAAAGGCCTCTTCTTCTGTATCACATAGCTAGAATGCTATGAAAGCAAAAAATCACTGCCTCTGCCCACACTCAGTGCTCACTCTTGCTGTAGTAAATGGTACAGCAGGTACAAGATTGCCTTCTCCTGCTCCTATTCCCTCAGGCTATGCCTGAGATATTTTGCCCATCCCCATTTTACCATGAAGATGTGGCTTCCAAAAAATTCTGAATCTTCTAACTGGTCCCTAACCATACTGGAAGTGGTCAGAATGAGCCTAGGAGAATCAGAGCAGAAACCTTGCATCTAATATTTTGAAATCGCACCTAGCATTTTGTCTAGGTACTTTCCCTTTAAGAGGAATTCATGCTCCGGTGACAATTTGGCAAAATGAAATCTTCCACTTGCCCTTAAGTCGTCCTTTTAAGGCTATGTCCATCATTGGTTTCCATGGCAATTGATGGATCAGCTGATTTCTTTTGTACCAGCGTCTCTCCTGCTACAAGCCTGTGTTCTTTATATTTTGTGGACCAACCTTCTACGAGGGTGTACGGGAATAAATAATCTTTGTTCCCAGGTGAGGCTGGGGGAGTCCTTGAAGGCGAGTGATGCAGAATCAATGCATCTGAAATCTCACCGATCAAATCAAGTGCAGCAACACACATTCTGCTTTTGCATTTGAGGTGAGTGGTGTTCTGATTTTAGTTCATTGAAGTATATGGGAAATTAATGCAAGGAAAATCAAATTAATTTTGTACTAGGCTCTCTCCATGTTTGTTTCGTGTGGTCAGGTGATGAGTGCATTATTAATGCAGCTCACATATACCAGAACTTGACCTACTGAAGACACCACTGTAAATTTTGAATGACATTCAAAGTTAATTTGGGTGGATTTGTTATTATCTCACTCCCGTCCTATGTTCCTTCTTCAGGAGCCACCCTCCCATTAGTTATCCCCTCAAATGTTTGCATTTCTTTTTGTGTGTAGCAAAGGGTGCACTGCCCAGAATTTCTGTCTTTCTCTTGGCCCACTCTGAGATCTTAAAGTTTCACGGCCCTGCAAGTTCTTGTTTAAGCGTTTCCTGCCACCAGGTCTGAACCTGCACAAAGTGTTAACTGCACTTCTTCACTCCCTGCAGATGCTGCCTGACCTGCTGAGTGTTCCCAGTGTTTTCTGATTTTATTTCAGATTTGCAGCATCTGCAGTTCTTTTGATTTTTCACACCTGGAACTGTGGCATCTCCGCTTGAGCTTGTACTTGTGTGTGCACCACTGTGGGCCCCACACTCATTGTGATGTAGCCCCATGGACTTGCTTCTCTCTCATAGCTGGCCATGATTGGGTCTGACCCCTGCCCTCCTGCCCCATCCATTTCTTTTTTTAAGTTAGTAATCGGTTTATTATTGTCACATGGAGATTCTGCTCTAACTCCATCTACAAGTTTGCAGATGATACCACCGTAGTGGGCTGTATCTCAAATAACGATGAGTCAGAGTACAGGAAGGACATGGTGTCATGACGACAACCTTTCCCTCAATGTCAGCAAAACAAAAGAGCTGGTCGTTGACTTCAGGAAAGGAGTCGGTGTACATGCACCTGTCTACGCCAATGGTGCTGAGGTCGAGAGGGTTGAAAGCTTCAAGTTCCTAGGAGTGAACATCACTAATAGCCTGTCCAACCACGTGGATGCCACAGCCAAGAAAGCTCACCAGTGCCTCTACTTCCTCAGGAGGCTAAAGAAATTTGGCATGTCCCCTTTGATGCTCGCCAACTTTTATCTATGCACCATAGAAGGCATCCTATCTGGATGCATCATGGCTTGGTACGGCAACTGCTCTGCCCAGGACCTCAAGAAACTGCAGAGAGTTGTGGTCACAGCTCAGCACATCACGGAAACCATCCTCCCCTCCCCTCCCCACACTGTCTATACCTCTCGCTGCCTTGGTGAAGCAGCCAGCAGAATCAAAGACCCCACCCACCTGGCTTATTCTCTCTTCTCCCCTCTCCCATCAGGCAGAAGATACAGGAGCCTGAGGGCACATACCACCAGGCTCAAAGACAGCTTCTATCCCACAGTGATAAGACGATTGAATGGTTCCCTTGTATGATGAGATGGGACTCTTGGCCTCACAATCTACCTTGTTGTGACCTTGCATCTTATTGTCTACCTGCAATGCACTTCCCTGTAGCTGTGACACTTCACTCTGTATTCTGTTATTGTTTTTACCTTGTACTACCTCAATGCACTGTGTAATGAATTGATCTGTACGAATGGTATGCAAGGAAGGTTTTTCACTGTACCTTGGTAGAAGTGACAATGATAAACCAATACCAATACATGTACTGAGATACAGTGAAAAGCTTTTTGCTGGCATGCTATCCGGACAGATCTTTCCATACATAAGTACATCGAGGTAGTACAAAAGGTAAAAACAGAATGCAGAATATAGTGTTACAGTCGCAGAGAAAGTGCGGTGCCGGTACACAAAGGGCTACGACAAAATGGATTGAGAGACCAAGAGTTCATCTTCAGCCTGTAAGAAGTCGGTTCGAGAGTTTGATAACTGCTGGAGAGAAGCTGCACAGGGCATTTTCAGGGCTAGTTGGTTCAGCGGATGGGTTGTTACACTGTCCTTGGTGGTTTTGGACTTCCCATGGACATCATCCTGCTGTCTACGTCAACCAGCATCTTCAGTGGTGTCAGATCACTGTGGGCTTAACCTGGCACTCATCTCATCTCACATCTTACCCAAAGTGTCCCCTGTGGGTACTTGCAATCCACGCCCGGCTCCAAGCCAGTGGGGCTTCTCACCCATTTAAAGTTTGAGGTCGATTTGCCCCACTGACTATTCACCTTACCAGGAAAAGCTGCATGGGGAATGGGTGCCAGCTATCCTGACGGAAACCAGGAACAGATACAAACCGTCCACCTCCCCCAACCCAAACTGTGCTACAATGAATGCGTTACTGCTCTTCTCTCTCCCAACAACTATGCCTCCCAAGAGGAATATAGGGCCCTGTGTATCGGCTATCTATGGATTCTTTCTCAGGAATCCAGCCAGTGAACATGCGTGCAAATGTACCAGTTGTGAGCAGGAGAAGGCCACTCGGCCCCTTGAGTTTGTTCTGCCATTCAATAAAGTAATTGTACTCTAATTACTGCCTTCTCCCGGTAACCTTCCACCCCCTTGTTTATCAAGAAATGATCTCTGCAAAGACTCTGCTTCCACTACCCCTTGAGGAAGAGCGTTCAAAAGTCTCATTGCCCTTTGAGGGGAACAAAACTAGTCTCATCTCTGTCTTAAAGAGGAAAACTCTTATTTATAAACTGTGACTCCTAGTCAGCATTGGCAGACTCTTCATGACTGCACTGCCCAGTTTTGGGTGACCTGGGCAAGGGTCTCCAGCCTGAAAGGTTGACTGCTTCTCTTTCCACGGATGCTGCCTGACATTTTCTGTCTTTGTCTCTCTCGGCCTCAGTCTGATTCTGTGCCTGCTTTCCTCCTTCCCGTCTTTTTTGCGAATTTGCAAGGATCAAGTAATCTGTACGCAGTAGGTCAATGGGTTTTCCTTTCCAAGGGCAGTGGTGTAATACCATAAAACGCATGGTATTTTCCACTGTCCAAACAGACAGAATCCAAGTTATCCTGTTCCTTCAAAGCCATTGAGTAATATTGCATACCTGCTTGTTGATAGGCCATTCCTTCCATCCAGTCCATCTTCACAGTGCGTTGCACCAGGAGGGCTAGAACTATTGCCAAGGATGCCCGCCACCCTGGCCGTTCCCTTTTCTCTCTTCCACCTTTTAGGGGAAGGTGCAGGAGCTCGAAAGCCCAGATGACTAGACTCAAGGACAGCTTCTTCCCCACTGCTGTCAGACTTCTGAACCAATCACCTCTTTCACATCCCCTTCCCGTTGGGGGTGCCATGTTCTTGAACCCTTAATTCCATCTCTTCCGTTATGTCACTTCAGCATTTCTTTTTGCACACCTCAGTTTGCACGACTGTACCTTGCACCTTTCTGCTGTTTTTTGCACTCATTGTTGTATTTATTATTACCATGTATACTGTTTACCCCGTGAGCTTCAGGCGAGCAAGGAATTTCATTGCACCCTGGTGTATATAACAATAATGTGAATCTGAGGGGTCAAGTTATTTTCACTGTTCCCTAGAGTTTTCTCCAACCTTTCGTTTTATTGGAACAGTATTTTTAAAACAAACTCTGGCACCCAGTGGTCCATTTTGTTTGATGGACAACAAATGGGCCTCAAATTTTACTTTGTGGGATTGGCCGCGGCAGTAGTTTGCTCTTTTTGAGATGCTGGTCCAGATTCTACAACCAGTGTCATTTTCAGACTTGTGTCCCAATCCCACCAAGTCCCTCCACCGTTCCCCATTGAGTGCTCTGATCTTGGGCGAAGCAATGCCTGAATTTGAAAGTCCTCCACTACCTCCACGGCCTCCCTCATCTCTGTCCCCACCTCCATTGGGATGGGCTTCACCCGAATAGTGCTGGGACCAGAGCCCCGGCGAATCATGTAAATAGGGTTGTAGACAGGGCTTTAAACTAAATAGGAAAGGGGTAGGCTCCAAGAACAGGATGTATTGGTTTATTATTGACACATACCAAGGTACAGTGAAAAACTTTTCTTGCATACCGATTGTACAGGTCAATTCATTACACAGTGCAGTTACATTGGGTTAGTACAGAGTGCATTGAGGTAGTACAGGTAAAAACAATAACAGTACAGAGTAAAGTGTCACAGCTACAGAGAGAGTGCAGTGCAATAAGGTGCAAGGTCACAACAAGGTAGATTGTGAAGTCAGAGTCCATCTCATCGTATAAGGGAACTGTTCAATAGTCTTATCACAGTGGGATAGAAGCTGTCCTTAAGCCTGGTGGTATGTGCCCTCAGATTCCTGTATCTTCTACCTGATGGAAGAGGAGAGAAGAGAGAATGACCTGGGTGGGTGGGGTCTTTGATTATGATCTTTAATAAATCAAGAGGAACTGAGAGCACAGTGGCATGGGATAATGAGGGGGAATTGACAAGCAAAGCACAGGCTGGGGCAGAAAATGTAAACCAAAAGAATGCAGCACAGAGCAAATTGGAGTTAGTGTAAATTGTAAAAAAAATCAAAGCTTAATAGCCTTTAGTTGAATGCATGTAGCATTTGCAATAAGAGAGATGAGTTGGAGACACAAGACACTGCAGATGCTGGAATCTGGAGCAACAAACAATCTGCAGGTGGAACTCAGTGGGCCGAGCAGCATTTGTGGGAGGAAAGGAACTGTCGATGCTTTGGGTAAAAACCCTGCATCAGGACTGAGAGAGAGAGATCGAGATAGATGAGTTTTCAGCACAGGTGGCAACATATGAATATCATCTAATAGCTATTACTGAGATTTGGTTGGAAAAAAAACAACAAGATGCTGGAGGAACTCAGCAGGCCAGGCGGCATCCATGGAGAAAAGCAGCCGGTCAACGTTTCGGATCAGGACCCTTCTTCAGGAATGAAGAGGGCTTTCCCTTTTCCTGTCTTCAAACCTACCTCTTTGTCCAAGCATTTAATCATCTACCCTTGTATCTCTGTGGGTTGGTGTCAAATTTTGTTTGTTAGGAACATCTTGAAGTGTTGTGCCACTTTAAAGACACCACAAATATACAGTATATTGCTGATGTATGTTGGTTCAAAGTTTTAACAGTTCAGTGTTAAAATAACACCTACGAGGTAATTCTACCTCTGGATGAAAGCACTTGTATAACGTGTTTCTGTGCTGTTCAAGGTGAATCTCATCAGCCGACTCTCCTGAGTCATTACGTTGTAGGATTGAGTCCCACTCCAGAGACCTGAACACAGTAGGTCAACACTATGCTAGGCAGTGCTGTCTTTCAGAGTGACTTAAACCTGCTCCCTCCAGTGGATGTGAAGGACCTCATGACATTATTTTGCAAGAGAGCCAGGGAGTTCTTCCCATTTTCCTTCAACAAGCATCCCCATTGCAGGTCAATTAGTTATTTATCTCATTCCTGTGTCTGGGATCTTCCTGTGCACACCTTGGCTCCTGCGTTTCCTATATGGTGCTATGATTCGAAATTACGCAATTGGTCGAGCAATGTTCTGGGATGTCCTGAGGCTAGGAAAAGTACTACAGAAATGTGAACTTTGCTTTAATCTTGCCTTCCCCAAGGAGGTGCTATTTGACTGTAGTTGGCTTCCCTGATGATAGAATCACAAAGTCCCCAAAGGCACCAGTGAAGTCTTAGTTCCTGTCCTTCATTAGTATTGTTAGTCTCATTTAAACCTGTGTTGAAAGGAGAGCTGAAGGTCATGCAGATAAAAAATATAATCCGTCAGATTTTGTATCCTTGATCTCTATCTATAATCTCGACTGGGGAATGTCAAACTCCGTTTTAATGCGTGCCTGAATAACCTGGCTCTGATTTACTAAACATGGGTGGGAGGAAGCTATTTTTCTGCAACCATCAGGCTCTTAAACTGACCTGCACAACCCTAATCCTACAGTTCACAGACTCGCAGCTTGGATATTGTTTAAAGTCACTGGAATTCAATAGTGTAGCACCCCCTCAGTCCTGCACTGGAAGTATTTAGCCTAGATAACCATCAGGTGCTTGAACAGACCTGCACAACCCTCGCCCTACCTCAGCAACAGAACACTACGGACCACCTCTTGCACTGCCACAGACCTGTCTCTGATTGTGGGCTTTTTTGCACTAATGCCTTGTTTTGCACAGTCTTTCTTTTGTTTTCCGTCGCTGTCTTGTATAATTTATGCATAATGTGTTCAGTGTGTTGTCTGAACTATGTGATGCTGCTGCAAGCAAGTTTTTCATTGTACTGTACCTCACTGTACTTGTGCACAGGACAATAAACTTGATTTGATTACAGGGATGGAAAAATAATTAGCAAATAATCAATAAGCAGCAAACAAAAGAAATTGGTTACCTAAAATATTGTTAGGTACAAGTTGCCATAGCAATGTTCCAAGATGGCAGTCCATTGAACAGAACATAGAGGCCCTGCAAGTTGGAAAATAAGCTAACCCTTGCCCATGTTTCTAACTGGTCCCATAGGTGGTTGTCGACACCCGTGGTACAATGCTAGCGAGGAAGGGGATCATTCCGGAAGAGTACCTGCTGACCAGATTGGTGGAGGACAACCTGTCGCAGCCTCGATTCCGCGCCAAGGCGAGGAAGGCCCGCTTCGTCTCCAAGAACGGAGGCTGCAACGTGGCCCACAAGAACATCCGAGAACAAGGGCGCTTCCTTCAAGATGTCTTCACCACCCTGGTGGACCTCAAGTGGCCTTACACGTTGGTGATCTTCACCATGTCCTTCCTGTGCAGCTGGATGGTGTTCGCCATGTTGTGGTGGCTCATTGCCTTCGCCCACGGAGACTTGGACTCTGGGCAGGACGGCGCCGTGCCTTGCATCACCAGCATCAAATCTTTCACCTCTGCCTTCCTCTTCTCCATTGAGGTGCAGGTGACCATAGGGTTTGGCAGCAGAATGGTGACAGAGGAGTGCCCGATGGCCATCACCATCCTCATCATCCAGAACATAACGGGCCTCATTGTCAATGCGGTCATGCTGGGCTGCATCTTCATGAAGACTGCCCAGGCCAACCGGAGGGCGGAGACCATCATCTTCAGTAAGCACGCGGTCATCGCGCAGCGGAACGGTCGGCTCTGCTTCATGTTCCGGGTGGGTGACTTGAGGAAAAGCATGATTATCAGCGCCACTATCCGAATGCAGCTGGTCAAAAAGACCATCACGCAAGAAGGGGAAGTGGTCCCCATCTCCCAGATTGACATCCAGGTCGAGAATTCGGTGCACACCAATGCCATCTTCCTGGTTTCCCCTCTCATCATAAGCCACGCCATTGATGAGAACAGCCCACTCTACGATCTGTCCGAGTCTGACCTCCAGCAACAAGACTTTGAGGTGGTGGTCCTGCTCGAAGGTGTGGTGGAGACCACGGGCATTACCACCCAAGCGCGTACGTCCTACCTGCCGGAGGAGATACTTTGGGGCCATAGGTTTGTGCCCATTGTGACTGAGGAAGAGGGTAGATACTCGGTTGACTATTCCAAGTTTGGCAACACTGTAAAGACTAACCTCCCACTGTACAGCGCGAGGGAGCGAGAGAGGCAGGAGAGAAGCCAGCACCGTAGGGACAATGGGCCCAAACTTCTGCTGGGCACCCTCCACAAAAGAAGCTCCTCAAAGATCGTTAACTCATCAGAAATGGGCATGAAGTCATCTGTGCGATTTCAGTCTGTCAATTCGTTATCAGATTTATAGTTGTGAGACTGGATTTGATCGTAGTCTTCGCTCCACAGAACCTTGTTTTCCGCCCCCCCCCCCCCCCCACCATGCCTGCCCAGCTGAAAGTTTATAGAGTTGTATAGCACAAAAACAGACCCTTCCGCCCATCCTGTCCATGCCAACCATCAAGGACTGGAGCTGAAACAATACTCATTGACCTCCCTCTTGTTTATATTAAAAGGGCCAAGGGATAGATTGAGAGTAGCAAATCAGCGAGGATCTTATTGGATGGTTGGGAGTCCAAAGGGACCCCGTGGCCTTCTTTCTGCTTCTGCCTCTTAGAATATTCATCCCCAGGTCCTTAAATTATAAATCTCGTCACCTTTCTTAGATGTTCCTTCCTCCCACAATCCACAGTGTTGTTGTTCAACAGCAGTAGTGTAGTTACTGGAGTAGTATCCAGCAGCCTGACTGATTTATCTGGAGACATACATTCAAGTCCCACCTTGATGCCTGGGAATTTTAGATTCGAGTAATATTCCCAATATTCCTCGATATTGGAGTAATATACTCGAGTAATATTCGAGTAATATTCGAAGCCTCCAGATCACCGTAATATTCCACCTGGTTTACTAGTGCCCTTCAAACAAGGAAATCTCTTCTGGCCTCTATAGGACTCCAGACTTACTAAAGTGCTGGCTTCTTGTTCATGGGGTAACAAGGGATTGGTTATAAATACTGCTCTTGCCAGCAACGTCTACATTTGGGGAACAAATAAACGAAACTACTGCTTCCAAAGTTTTCATTCGCTTCCCAGTCTGGGTAATGTCAAACCTTGTCTTCTTCTGGGTTTCTAATTTAACAGAGCAGAGGAGGTAGATGATACATCATCAAAGGAGTCTCCTCCATGAACAGACAGTAAGAGCCTTGTACAAATGTGGTGAATAACCTGGATCTTGTGGGTGTGGAGCTATGGTGTATTTAATCTTGGCACCCGGGCTGATGTAGGTAGTCCCCAGGATCAGAATCAGGCTTATTATCACTGAGATATGTCACTGTCACTGACAGGATTCTGTTCCTGAAAACGGTTTGTAACCTGAACCGTTCGTAAGTCAGAAATGAACAGTGGGGAGGATCCCAGAAACAGCGGGGACAGGAGATTGTGCAGGCACGAGGAGAGAGCTGCCACCAGCCGGCTTCACTGACTCGGTGAGTGAGTCTGCTCAGACCTCCCAGCTCAGCTTAACCCAGCCCCTGATTGTTGAGTCTCGGGAGGGAGGGTGGGGAGAGAAGGCACCCGGAAATATCCTGTTCTCACCCGGCGGAAGATGCCTGCAGCCCCAGAGTAACCAGAAAATCCCTCCCACCGGTCTCCCAAGAAATGAATATCACCAATGGCTACCAAGCTTCATTAAACCCTGAGACTGACACAAAAATGTTGGCTTGTGTGTACGGGGTGTCCATAATTCGGGCATTCGTAATCCAGGGAGAACCTGTGATCACATGCAAGGCAACTTAAATGGGTGAGGAGTAGAAAATGTTACCATGGGACATCCCAATACAAGCATTTAGTGTCATAAAGTCTTGCAGCACAGGAACAGGCCCTTCGGCCCACCAAGTCCATACCAACCATCAAGTACTTATCCATACTAATCCTGTTTACCAGCATTTGGTCCATAGTCTTCCATGACTTGGGGTAGAGGGGAATATTTATCTGTCTCTGGCTGTGTTGTTGCTGCCTCTGAGTTCCCTGGTGCTGCACACGTCACATTGATGAGCATAAGATTCATCAAGCATAGTAGGAAATTAAAGCACAAGTTGCATTTGGGTCATTGCAATGTCACTCGGGTACCACATCCAGTTTGGGAGCATTTGGCAGCAGTTTGGTGGTCATGGTTTCCCTGTCTGTCTTGTTACAATGTTTGGGGGACAGGGAGGGGAAAGGGCCCACTGAGCTTTCCCGGGACCCAGCAATTGAATTTAAGGCTGCAAAGTTGGGCAAGGTAGATGGCAACATCACGAGGAGGAGGAGGGTGGTCATAGTTTCTGCTTTAGACAATGAGAGGTGAACCGTTTGAACTTCTCATGAGGTGGATGATGAGAGGCCATTACTCCTGGCAAGAGAGATCACTAGAAACATAGAAAACCTACAGCACAATTCAGGCCCCTCGGCCCACAAAGCTGTGCCGAGCATGTCTGTTGATGAGGCCTGGACATTCGGATGAGGATGAGGAGAAGTGTTATAGTTTACAGGTCTTTGCGTCTTTGGTCACTAATATTCATTTGGAGTAGGGATAAGGTGAGAACATAAAGCTGTGGTAAAGTGTTCTTGTTGAGTGATGGAACAGGTTTGAAGGGCTGAATGGTCTCCACCCCATTTGCATTTGTAGTTGAGGCCCAGGTCCCTTCATAGATTGGGATTAACTGGTGTGAAAGATTGGGGAGATGAGCACAAGATCAATTATTTCCAATCTTAAAGCCAAAAGTACTGGTGGGATAGTAGGGGACCATTCAGCCCCTTGAACTTGTTCTGCCCTTCCATGAAACTAATGGCTGATCTGTGACCCGACTCCTCTTACTTGCCTTGTCATACCTCTGGTGAACAAACATCTCTCACTCACAGTTAAAATTAGTTAACCCAGCATTAATTGCTGATACAAGAGATTTCAGGTGCTGGAACTTGGAGCAACAGATCCTGATGTAGTGTCTCAAGCTGAAACATCGACAATTCCTTTCCCCCTACGGTTGCTGCTCGACCAGCTGATTTCCTCCAGCAGATTTTTTGGTGCAGCATCAATTGCCGTTGGTGAGGAGCGTTCCAAATTTCTACCACCACCTACATGGAGATGTTGATGGAATGGGACTTCAGAAGCAGAGTTGGCTCAGCATACGATATCTCAGTGCATGTTTGGCTGCTTACACGAAGGTTGAATTTCCACACCTATGGCTCTTGGTACCAGTGGGTACCAACTTCCATTTGTACTGTGCCCTCAATGAAGTAAAAATGTCCAGAAGTGTCTCCAAGGAGAGTTATTAAACCGAAAGAAAATGCTGGGAACATGTGCCTCCAGGGTTAAAGCTTTGACCCTGACCTCGGTTGCTGTCTATGTGGAGTTTGCATGTTCTCCCCTGTGTGGTTCCCCCTGGGTGCTCCGGTTTCCTCCCACGTCCTAAAGATGTGCTGGTAGGTTAATTAGCCACTTTAAGTTGTTCCTTAATGAGTGGAAAAGGGGAGTTGATGGGAGGCGACGGAGAGAATAAGTTGTAGGGCTACGGTTCAAGTTTATTGTTGTCATAGACACACATACACAGGGTCTAAATGCCATGAAAATTAGCCTTCTGCAGCAGCAGCGCGGTACGTTACAAGACAAGGACAAACATAAGTTAACATAAACAACTTAATATTATACATAATTTACACGTGTGCAAAATAAGCGACAAATGAGGGGAATTAGGAGCGGGAGAATGGGATTGAAGGGAGCAGGCATGAACAATGGGCTAAATGGCCTCTGTCATATTATGTAAGTAAATATTAAGGAGGAACCTTAAAGGTATGGGCAAAGGAGGAGAGAGGCAGAGAATTTCAGGGAGGGAATTCCCAAGCTGAGGGCCTTGATAGCTGTAGGTGAGGCTGCCAATGATGGAGAGATTAACATTAACAGATGCTGAAGAGGCCAGACTAAGTGAAGTGTAGAGATTGCAGGGTGTTGTAGCGCTGGCGGAAGTTAGAGTGGGGATAGAGGCAACGGAGGGCTTTGAAAGCAAAAGGCATGGTTAGTAAATTTGCAGATGACACTAAAATAGCTGGTATAGTGAACAGTGCAGAAGGTTATCAAAAGTTACGGGGGGATCTTGACCAGCTGGGTAAGTGGGCCAAGGAATGGCAAATGGAGTTTAATTCTGATAAGTGTGAGGTGTTGCATTTTGGAAAGTCAAATCCAGTCAAATGGTAGCTCCCTGGGGCGTGTTGTAGAACAGAGGGACCTTGGAGTACAAGTAATGGTTCCCTGAAAATGGAGTCAAGTGGGCTGAATGGCCTGTTTCCATGCTGTATAACTCCAAGAAGTTTAAAACTGAGGTGTTGCTTAACCGGGAGCCAATGTAGACCTGTGAGCAGAGGTGTGCCGGGTGAATGAGACTGGCTTTGAGTTAGGCTCAGGGATACCATAATTTTGAATTACTTCAAGTGTAGAACGAGGAGGTGGCCCCTGAAGTGTGTTGGGATAATTGAGCTTGAAGTAACAAAGGCCCATCTCCCAAACAGCAGAAACAGGACAGAGACTGAGAAATAATCAGGTCTCCTTATTCCCCTGAAAAGTTCAATCAAATCACCATTTAACTTTCTAAATTCCAGGCAATCCAATCCAGCTGCTGTAACCTCTTCTCAAAATGTTATCCTTGAAATTCAGATATCATTCGGGTAAATCTACATTTCACTCCCTCCAAAACTGATACTAAGGTGTGGTGTGGTTTGCCCTGCTGCTTGCAGTGTTCCAGGCTGGATTGTCCAGGCTATGCACTGCTGAAGGATAACTTCCAGTCCTGATAAAGGCCAGCTTTGAATATTGTCTGTACCTCTCCCTGATATTTATTCTCTGGCACATGGACCAAAGTCCCTTTGGACCTCTGCCATTTCCAACTTTTAACCATTCAGAGAAGTACCCCTTCACAGACTCTCGGATTAAAGTAAACAGGGTGTGTAGCCAAGCCTTTTTTAGCACAACATTGGCTTAAAGGAGAGGACGACGCAGCGGATGATGTTCACTCCGATTCCCGTCCACACCCATTTCCTTCTCCACCCACCATCACGTCTCTTCTAAAGACACAAAACAAGAATCATAGAGAATTTCCAATACTGAAACAGGCCATTCAGCCCATCATGTCTGCATCAGTTGAGGAAGAGCTAGCCAGCATAATCCCTCCTTCCAGCACCAGCTCCTTGTGCTGGCAGCTCACAGCTCTTCAAGTCTATGCCCAAGTACTGTTTGAATCTGATGAAAGTTCCTGCCTCCACTGGCCTTTAACCCTCTGGGTGAAAATAGCATTCCTCATATTCCCTTCTAATCTTTCTACCAATTACTTTGAATCTGTGAGTGAGGTTGTTGACCCCTCCTCTAATGGAAATATCCTTCCTATTTGCTGCACCTCAGCCCTTCATGCTTAAATACCTCAATTAAGCCTTCCCAAGTTCCAAAGGAAACAGCCACACCCACCCACTCTTCCCTCATTGCTAACCATTTGCTAGTCCTGCCAGCAATGAAACCTCTGCTACCTCACCCATTTCCTGCAATGTAGTGACCAGAATTGTGCACAATACACACCCACGTGAAGCAATGATGGTCTAAGTTCCAGCTTGCTTTGTTAGGTAGCTGACTGCCCCTCTAGGGCAGAAGGAATTGGGTTCAAATCTCCTTCTAGGAAACAAGGGTGCTGTGGGTCAGGTTGGAGTTAAAGATCTTTGAAGTGGAACTGACTAGCAGCAGTCCCTCGATCAATGCCAAAAAAGATTAACAAAGAACATTTTGTTGATGTTTCTTGGAACTTATTGTGAATAAAATGGCTGTTGTCTTTACCGACATAACAATAACTACAAACTAATGTGGGCATTTCTGATAAAGGTCTTTATTGATGATCAATGGACTATAAACAGAAATTAAGACCTACTACCGTTGATAATCAGGCAGTTAATAACAGTCAGTATTATAATTTTATGAGCTAACTATGCTTTTTAATCATTTTGTTTGCGAAGGGCTATTTGTACAACAAGAGGTCCATTTTGTGAACATAGTCATGCACCATTGAGAGGGTCATTGGAATTGGCAACCTCGAACTCCTCTCAGTGAGAGACACTTTGTCAAAACATAAATCTCAAGCCACAGTTCCCAACCAGATTTATTCAAAAGTAAAATTACACCGATGCAAGAGCAGACAAACTTTTTGACTGAAACTTTGCAGGACTTGTAATCCATGTTTCAAAACAATAAAGTATTCTGTTGTTCTTACAATTCTGTCAAGCTTTTACTTAGGCCTGTGATGCAATTTACTTTGTGAAATCAGGCAGTTATGGAGTCCTCCATTAGCCGCAGTTTAATAGTTGCGTTGTGTCGCTGAAATTCACCAGAAAAGAAACCAGACACATTATGCACACACTGCTTCAGTCTGAAGTAAGACCAAGGAAGATCAAAGGACATATTTTGCAACTGAATTAAGCTGTCAATTACAAAAGGTAACAAAATACACAGGAAAATTGTCTGCCAGATTTCCTGGGCACTTTGCCCACATTTGTGAAGCAAAGCAACTCTCGGATGTAGCATACATTAGACAAGTGTATGCACTCTGATATAACAACTGCAAATTTCTTGTCAGTTGTAAACAATTACTAGCCCGGTGATGCTTTTTCATGAAAAAATGTCCTTTATTTATAAAATATACAGTTACACTATAGTGGACTTTGCATTTTATCATTCGCTGCACCAAGTATGTCTTTATACTTGCTTACCATATTTGCAGAACATTGAACGAATTTTTCATTCCCAACCATTCCATCAGTAATAAGCTTGAGAAATTATTACAGAGGGGCCCAGCCCATTGGTGATCTGCAGAGGGAGGTTCCTATGCAGTCGTCTATCCTCACAAACCCTTTGTGTAGGCAGCACCCAGCTTCATTGCATCCCTCAGCACATTCTTCTGCAGCCTGGAATGTGACAGTTGGCAGCATTCATTTGCAAACATCTCCTTGCACCAGAAGATCAATAGGTTTCGGGCAGACCAAAGCGTGTCATTGATTGAATTGATGATCTTCCACCGTGCATCCCTGGGAACAGCCTGCAGAGCACGAAGAGTCCTGTGGTACGTAATGACTTAATTCCATTAGTTTTAAGATAATTATGGAGAAGGATAGGACTGGTCCTAGGGTTAAGATTCTAAACTGGAGTAAGGCCAATTTTGATGGCATCAGAAGGGATCTGGCAGGCATGCATTGGGATAGGTTGTTTATCGGCAAAGAGATGCTTGGTAAGTGGGAGGCCTTCAAAAGTGAAATATTGAGAGTACAGAATTGGTACGTTCCTGTTAGAATAAAAGGCAAGGCTAATGGGTTTAGGGAACCTTGGTTATTGAGGGATATTGAGGTAATGAAAAGAAGGAGGCGCATGTCAGGTGTAGGCAGTTAGGATCAAATGAGGCGCTCAAGAAGTTTAAGAAATGCAAGAAAACACTTAAGAGAGAAATCAGGAGGGCAAAAAGAGGTCACGTGGTTGCTCTGGCTAGAACTGAGGCAAAAGAGTAGTGAGGTCATGGACCATATCTGGATTACGGAAGAGGAGGTATTTGCTGTCTTGAGGCAAATTAAATCCACAGGGCCTGGTGAGGTGTCCTCTTGGACCTTGTGGGAGACTAGTGCAGAAATTTCAGGGGCTCTGGCAGAGATATTTAAAATGTTCTTAGCCGCAGGTGAGGTTCCGGAGGAATGGAGGATAGCTAATGTTGTTCTGTTGTTCAAGAAAGGCCCTAAGAATAAGCTAGGAAATTATAGGCCGGTGAGCCTGACGTCAGTTGTGGGTAAATTATTGGAAGGTATTCTGAGGGACAGGATATATAAGTATTGGGATAGACAGGGCCTGTTTAGAGATAGTCAACATGGTTCTGTGCGTGACAGGTCATGTCTATCCAATCTTACAGAATTTTTTTGAGGAGATTACCAAGATTGATCAAGGGAAGGCAGTGGACGTTGTCTACATGAATTTTAGCAAGGCCTTTGACAAAGTCCCGCATGGGAGGCTGCTCCAGAACGTTAAGTTGCTTGGCGTTCAGGATGAAACAGTCAATTGGATTTAACGTTGACTTAGCGGGAGAAACCGGAGCGTGGTAGTAGACGGTTGTCTCTCTGATTGGAGGCCTGTGACTACTGGTGTACTGCAGGGATCGGTGCTGGGTCTGTTGTTTATCATCTATACTAATGATTTAGGTGATAATGTGGTAAACTGGATCAGCAAACTTGCGGATGGGGGCGTAGTGGACAGCGAGGAAGGCTATCAAAGCTTGCAAAGTGATCTGGACCAGCTGGGAAAATGGGCTGAAAAATGGCAGATGGAATTTAATGCAGACAAGTGTGAGGTGATGCACTTTGGGAGGACAAACCAGGGTAAGACTTGCACAGAGAATGGTAGGGCACTGAGGTGTGTGGTAGAACAAAGGGACCTGGGAATACAGATCCATAGTTCCTTGAAAGTGGCATCACAGGTAGATAGGGTCGAAAAGCGAGCTCTTGGCACATTGACCTTCATAAATCAGGGCATTGAGTACAGGAGTTTGGATGTTATATTGAAGTTGTGGTGAGGCCACACTTAGAGTATTGTGTCCAGTTCTGGTCACCTACCTACAGGAAAGATATCAATAAGCTTGAAAAAGTGCAGAGAAAATTTACACAGATGTTGCCGGGACTTGAGGATCTGAGTTATAGGGATAGGTTGAATAGGTTAGGACTTAATTCCCTGGAGCGCAGGAGAATGAGGGAAGATCTTATAGAGGTATACAAAATTATGAGGGGTATAGATAGGGTGAATACATGCAGGCTTTTTCCCCTCAGGTTGGGTGAGACTAGAACTAGAGGTCATAGGTTCAGGGTGAAAGGTGAAGTATATATGGGGAATCTGAGGGGGAGCTTCTTCACTCAGAGGGTGGTGTGAGTGTGGAATGAGCTGCCAGCGGAAGTGGTGGATGTGGGCTCAAATGTTACAATTGGACACGAAGTTTGGATAGGTACATGGATGAGAGAGGTATGGAGGACTATGGTCCAGGTGCAGGTAGATGGAACGAGGCAGAAAACCAGGCTGGCATGGACTAGATGGACTGAAGGGCCTGTTTCTGTGCTGTAGTATTCTATGACTCTACAACACTTGGGATGAGTCCTGACAAAGACCACTGCATCCCTTTCCAGAATTCCTGGGAAATACACATTCTAGTAGAAGATGGTTGACATCATCCCACAGCACAACCACCTCCAGGCAGTGTGCAGAATTGTTAATATTTCAATGGTGGAGATACAAGAGACTGCAGATCCTGGAATCCAGAGCGACAAACAATCTGCTGGACGAACTGAGCGGATCAAGCAGCACCTGTGGGAGGAAAGGAATTGTCAAACTTTCGTGTCAAAATTTGCAGGGCTTTGACCTGTAATGTCGACAATTCCTTTTCCCCCACAGATGCTGTTTGACCCGCTGAGTTCCTCCAGCAGATTGTTTGCTATTTCAGCAGTGCCTGAAGAATCTGACAGGGAGGTTCCTTCTCACCACCGGCTAACCGAGGGCTTGGTGTTTGTTTGAAAGTACTGGTGGTGAGGCATTCTGCCAAATGACTCTGACAGGATCCACTGTCTGCTTCTCCCGCAGGGCCTCGAAGACTTTCTGTCAGACCATTGCCTGATTGGCTTGTGGTCAAGGTTATGTCTACTAGAGGCAGATGGGATGGCATGTTCTAAACAGACCCTGCTGCATTAACACACAAAGCTGGCCATTGGGATGTGTACATCCGTGCCTCCTTTCTCTGGAGGTTTGTACATCACACAACCTACTTTGCATCTCCAGATGAAACGGAAGACAATCTGGGTGACTGTTACAGGCAGGCGTCAGGTATGGGCCACACCTGCACCACGGACAGCGACACTGGAAGTCCTTGCACCTGAATCACCAGGTTCTTTATTAGGTTGGAGAGGGGCACCCCTCCCACAATCCCAGTCTCTGCTTTACCTTGGCCATATTCTCCCAACAGTCCTCAACGTAGGTCCCGGTTCCTCTGAATAATTTTCCAGCACCTTCAGATAATTGGACCTTATGGGTGTAGGGTACAAAGGACTGGTTGGACCAAAGACCATGGTCTTGCTTTTCCTGCGATTCACTCTGGCCCTCCCAGTTCGAACCGTGCGCAGATGTTGATCACCCTGCAGGCGATATGGATCCATGGGGAAGACGGCACCGTTGTCTGCAATACAGGGAAGTTTTGACAAGACATCTTTATTAGTCACATGTACATCGAAACACACAGTGAAATGCATCTTTTCCATAGAGTGTTCTGGGGGGCAGCCCGCAAGTGTCGCCACACTTCTGGCGCCAACATAGCATGCCCACAACTTCCTAACCCGTACGTTTTGGAATGTGGGAGGAAACCGGAGCACCCAGAGGAAACCCACGCAGACACGGAGAGAACGTAGAAACTCCTTACAGATGGTGGCCGGAATTGAACCCGGGTCACTGGTGCTGTAATAGTGCTACACTAACCACTACACTACCATGCCTGCCCTTAGGAATAGTACAGGGAAAAAATAACTGGTGGGCATTGTCTAGGCCACCAAATAATAACATTACAGTGGCACAGGCAATAAACCAAGAAATAGATGTAGCAGAGGAATTGGAGAGTCTACAGAGAGATATAAATAGGTTAAGTGAGAGGGCAAGGGTCTGGCAGATGGAGTACAATGTTGGTAAATGCAAGGTCATCCACTTTGGAAGGAAAAATAGAAGATCAGATTGTTATTTAAATGGTGAAAGATTGCATTTTGCTGTTCGGAGGGACTGGGGGCAAGTTGCAAAGGGACCTGAGCTCCCCCACTGCCTGGATCAGTCCTCTTATTCCTGCATCCTTCCTGATGGATTTGGCAAAAGGCTCGACCCAAATGAGACGAAGGAGTGAAGGCAGTCTTTCCTGACTCCAGGAGCCACAAGAAGTGCTGGAATCTGGAGCAACTACTGGAGGAACCCAGCGGGTCAGGTGGTACCTGTGGGGGGAAAGGAGTTGTCGACATTTTGGACTGAAACCTTGCATCAGGAGTAAGAGTGCAGCGGGGAGATAGCCAGTGTCGGGGGGGGGGGGGGTGGAGGGAGGGAGGGAGTCGTGAGACAGTGGCCAGAGGTGATTGGCGGATCGAGGAAGAGTGGAGGATGATGGGAAGAGAGGTGAATAGTGGGCACCATTGGGGAGGGAGGTGAAGGCCTGGTGGAATCACAACCGGATGGAGGGAGGTGGGGAGAGCTGGTGGGTGAAGTGTGTGGGCGATAGGTGGATGGATCCAAGATGGTGAAGGGGACAGAATAAGTGATGGGAGGGAATGGGAAAGGAGAAGAAGATAGGAGGACCGGAGAGAGGGGAGGGAGAACACATCAGAGATAAGGTCTACCTGCAATTGGAAAATTCACTGTTCATACCATTGGGTTTTGGTTCCAACTGCCTTTACCTCCCCCCCTAATGGTTTCCATTATCACCTGCCTTACCCATCACTGGAAGCCTTTGTGTTCCTGCTTATCTCCCTCCCAGCTGTCTCCACCGTCCCTCCCCTCCCCTTACCTCACTCCATCTGCCTGTGTTTTTGTCTGCCTCCATCCATCATCCACCCCTCCCCTTCCTCGATCTGTCCGTCATCCTTCACCCCTCCTCGGTCCACCACTCACCTCTGGCCCCCGTCTCACCCCTCCCCTTCTCCTCTTTATACCAGTTATCTTCCCTCTCCTCTCTCAGTCCTGATGGCGGGGTTCCCACCCAAAACATTGACAATTCCTCTCTCCCCACGGATGCTGCTCGACCCGCTGAGTTCCTCCAGCAGATTGTTTGTTGCCTGACTCCAGATCCGATTGGCAAGCTTTTGTTTTTCACCTGTGAAATTGATTTAATATTAACTTTTATCAGTGCCTGAGTAAAACTAATGTCTAACCTTTGTTAAACTTGCACCTAGCCAGAGATGACTCACCTTCCGGTGAGGTGACAACAAGGAAGGCGGATATTGTGCAACACGCGTGTACGCGTGTCTGAGTCTCAGAGCGGCGAGGTTTACTATGAGGAGAGATTGAATAGGAAAGGTCCAGATAGCCTAAAGTTTAGATCATCCCATTGAAATGCACCAACTCCTAGTGGGTGGGTGGAGTCCAGACCTGAGGCTTCATTGCCTCAGGATAAGGGGTTGGACATTTAGGACTGAGACAAGGAGAAATTTCTGACCATGGATCTGTGCCAGAAGGCTGATTGTGCTCAGTCCATTAGTATATTTAATTTTGAGATCAATACACATTTGGAATCTTGTGAATGGGACTCAATCTAGGGTCCGTGAGGGCTAAGGTAATGTTGTCTGGAGAGGGCAGTGTGGTGGATGAATGGACAGAGGTGCAGTGATAGGTGAAGCAAGGCAAAGTGGTGGGTGGATGAAGACGGGAGAATCTGAGTAACAGGTGAACACTGGCTCCACGCAGATTCTATTGAACAGCTCACCTCTGCAGGAGCCGGTCACCATGCTGAAACACTGAAAGGCCTGGAGTAGAATGGTACGTGGAAAGGTGAACACATTACAAAGGCAACTCAAACTTGGCAGAAGGATTCACATGAACACTCCACGCTGGAAGTAACATTCAGTGCAAACAAGGATGTTGGCTACGTATTCTACAATGCACCAGGATACACTGTCCATATACATTTTGGAACCTTGCCCAAAGTTGAATCAGGCACGCTTGGAGACAGGGAAACTTTGATTTTCTCTTTAGATTTTTATGCAGATATTTCATTGCATGTTTCACATGCTGTAATTGATTCTTTACTGAAATTTATGGACGGATGAAATAATGGTGCTGGTCCTGTAGAAAATATGGTTCTGTCTATTAAAATTGTGTCACTTTGTGAAAAAGTGTTTGCTGGGACATCAGAATCATAGACTCATACAGTAGGAGAGTCAAGGATCTGAGCGCACAGCCTCCCCTTGTCCCTTTAAAACTGAGATGAAGAGGAATTTTTTTCGGCCAGGGGGTGGTGCATCTGTGGATTTCGTTGCCACGGAGGGCTGTGGAGGCCAAGTCATTGGGTGTATTTAAGGCAGAGAATGATAGGTTCTTGATTGGTAAGGGGGTTGTGGATTGATGGGAAACAGGCAGTCTACCAGTTTAACAGCACAGCTACAAGTCAGCACAACAAGGCACATCTTACCATCAAAGATCCCCACCATCCGGACCATGCCATCTTCTTGCAGCTACTGTCGGGCAGGAGGTACAGAACTGAAGTCCCACACCACCAGGTTCAAGAACAGCTACTTCCCCTCAATCATTCAGCTCTTGAACCAACCTGCACAACCCTAATCACTACCTCAGTACAGCAACACCATGACCACTTTGCACTACGTGGACTTGTATTTTTTATTTGTTCTAATTGTGTTCTTTCTTGTAAAAATTGTGGATAATTTATGCTTAAGTTATGTTTTTCTTGTGAATGTTGGGTATCTGATGCTCTGTGCCTGTGATGCTGCTGCAAGTAAGTTTTTCATTGCACCTGTGCACACATGGACTTGTGCATGTGACAATAAACCCGACTTTGACTTTTTAATCACTACCTCAGTATAGCAAAACTATGACCACTTTGCTCTACCATGGACTTTGTTTTTTTTCTAATTGTGTTCTTGCTTGTACTATTTTGTATCATTTACATTTTTCTTGTGAATGTTTTCTCTCTAATGCCATGTGCCTGTGATGCTGCTGCAAGTAAGTTTTTCATTGCACGTACACACATGTACTTGTGCTTATGACAATAAACTCGACTTTGGACTTTGCACATCTGCTGCCTAGTGAAACTGTACCCCAGCATAGAGTCAACGCTGGTATTTCAGTGACCCTGGAATGAAAGAGAGAAAAATCAGAAAAGATTCCAGCAGTTGTTACCTAGTGCCTGAAGTGGGCATGTGACACGGGGATGGCCATAGCGGTGACACTATTCACTTTCAGAGAGGCTGCTGACGCACTTTGTTTAAAGCCATACATGCTCACTAGGGGGAGCACTGGAAAGCATCAGCTGATCTAATACAATAAATGTTCAGGAAGAATGAGCAAACAGAACAGGAGCAAAATGCGGAACCTCTTTCATCATTGCAACAGCAGGAGACCATTCAGTCTCTTGAGCCTCTTCCTCTATTTCAATGGATCTACACTTCAAAATAGGTCAATAGATTCACTGAGAAAAACGGAAACCCTAATCCAGATCACCCACAGGCTGCTAATACTACTTGGCAGAGACCAGTAAAATCAATAGAAACCAGGAATTGATGCCAAAATCCCTCTGTGTGTTACTCAATGCCATGATGCATTTGTGACTCATTAGGAAAGTTTCCAGTTATCTGGACATGACAGGCCTCAAACAAGAGCTGGGCATCTCTGAGTAACACAGCAATAGGTCTCCTTCAATGACCATCAGCAAGCACAAACCAACCAGTCAACCAATCCAGTTTTGCTTGTGGGATCTTATTGTGCACAAATTAGCGAGTGCCTGGCTTGGATGAGGTCACAGAAGTAAGATGTCCTATACCGTCATTTTATGAGAGGTTGCAAGGGTATTCCCCCGATGCAATAAATAATCTGTGGGAGGAACTCAGGGGGTCAAGCAGCATCTGTGGGTTGGGGAAAGGAATTGTCGAAGTTTCGGGTTGAAACCCTGCTTCAGGACCCACTGATTTCCTCCAGCAGATTGTTTGTTGCTCCAGAGTCCTGCATCTGCAGTTTCTTGTGTCCGTATTCTCCCCGATGTTCTGGTAAATATTTCTCCCTCAAATAATATAACTAAAAGAAGGGACTATCTTGTCATCTCACTGCTGTTTGTGAGATCTTGCTGTGCAAAAATTAGTCGCTGTGGTTCCCACGTCTGGGCAGCAATCCAGCAGTAGTACTGAAGACGTATAGCTATCCAGACTACACCAGCATTTGTCTGACAATGTGGAAAATTGCCCAGGCATGTCTGTTCACGAAACAATGCAGGACAAATCCAATCCGGCTAATTACCACCCAACAGTCTCCTCTCAATCATCAGCAATGTGATGGAGGCTCTCATTGACAGTGCTATCAAGTGGTACTTGCAATTATCCCGTTCAACTATACCCAGTGCGGGTTTCACCAGGATCAAGTAGATCCAGACCTCATTACAGACTTGGTACAAACGTGGATCAAAGGCTGAATTCTCGACTGAAGTGACAGTGACTGATCTTGACATGGAGGCAGCATTTGACTGAGCAGGGGATCAAGGTGCCCTAAACTGAAGCCAATTAAATTAAATTAGTAAATTGGTTTATTATTGTCACATGTACCGAGGTACAGTGAATATCTTTGTTTTGCATGCCATCCATACAGATCATTTCATCACATCAGTACATTGAGGTAGTACAAGGGAAAAACAATAACAGAAATGCAGAATATGGTGTTACAGTTACTGAGAAAGTGCAATGCAGGCAGACAATAAGGTGTAAGGCCATGACGAGGTCATGAGTCCATCTTATCATACAAGAGGTCTGTTCAATAACAGTGGGATAGAAGCTATCCTTTAGCCTGGTAGTACGTGCTTTCAGGCTTTTTGTATCTTCTGCCTGATACTAGAGGAGAAGAGACAATGTCTGGGGTGGGAGGGGTCTATGGCCATCAAGGGGAAAACGCTCCAGTGTTTGGAGTCATCCTTTGCACAAAGGAAAGTGGTTGTGGTTGTCAGAGGTCAATCATCTTAGGCTCAGGATATCGCAGCAGGAGTTCCTCAGGGCAGTGTTCTGGGCCCAACCATCTTCAGTTGCCTCATCCGTCCACCGTAAGGTCAGAAGCAGGGATGTTTGCTGATGATCGCACAATGTACAATTCCAGCTGCTGAGCAAATGGAGCAGTCGATGCCTGCAAGCAGTCTACATTGTTGTTTAGGCTTGCGCCACACAATTGGCCGCCAATGGTCATCTCCAACCCTTGATATGGTATCCATTGCCCTTATCAATGTTTTACCCCACCACCAATACCCTGGGGAGTCACCATTGACCAAGAAAAAACCAGCTGGGTATTCCACGTAGACAGGGGATGGGTATTCTGTAGCGACTGACTCACCTCCTGACGCCCCAGGTGCCTTCATCAGAATGCACTGGCTGATGGAGGCAAAGCCTCTCGCAACAGTATCTGAATGAGCAATTGAACTGTCAAGGCATAGAAGTGCTAGTAAATAAGATTAGATAGATCAATGGTTGGCAGAGATGTGATGAAGGGCCTGTTTCTGTGCTGTATAGCTCTACGACAGCTCACCACCACCTTCTCCAGGACAATTAAGGATGGACAATAAATGCAGGTCGGAGTCACCGAACCATACAGGATGGGCACAGGTCCCTTGGCCTGCAGAGCTTGTGGTGACCATCAAGGCTTCACTTACACCAATCCTACACTAATCCTATTTCACTCTCCAACCTCTCCCCCAGAGTCTACCACTCACCTACGCACCAGGGGCAATTTACAGCAGCCAATTACCCTACCAACCTGCACGTTTTTGGGATCCCAGGTGATCAAACTCCACACAGACCACACCTGAGGTCAGGATCGAACCCAGGTCACTGTAGCCATGAAGCAGCGGCTTTACTAACTGCGCCACTGTGCAACCCTAATCCCATAAATGAATTAAAAGCATTTTTGAAGTGTGATGTTGTAACATGGTAAATTGAAGATCAAATTACACACAGCAAGCCCTCACAAACATCACACTAAAAAGTTGTAAAATCCTTTCACAGTTACAATAAAAAAGTAAGAAAAAAAACTATTGCAGTATCTACCACTATTTTGTCTCTTCCTTTAATTTGGATTTAGTCCTTTTTTTCTCATTTTAACACAATGTGTGCATCTTACTTCCCCTGCTCCTGGTTCCTTGTTTATAGAGAGCACTAGGACCTCGAGGGCAGCTGCAAATCTGGGGAGGTGCTGCATTGTTGACATTCCTGTGGTATATGTATGAGGAAGTGATTCATGCCTTGCTGCCAATCAAGCCCATGTTTAATAAAGTGGCCTCTGGGCACGTACGTGGATGGGGGTGGGACTGGCGGGTACCTTTCCAAGGCATGTCCTGGGGGAGTGTCCAGGGCACCAGTCAGTGGGCTGTGAGCTTGTGCAGGCTTGAGGATCAGGAGTTCGTCGACTCTCTTAAAGATACAGTACCCCTTTACTGGTCAGTACACTGGCTGGAGTCACACAGTCATACAGCACGGAAACAGGCTTACTAAGACCATCAAGAACCATCTTACACCAATCCTACACTAATTCTATTTTACACTTCATAGATTCTTTCAGAACTGGTGGAATAGATACACTTGGCACTTGTAAGAGACATTTAGATGGACACTTAAATATGCAAAACATAGAAAGATGCAGACCTAGTACGGGCAAATGGATAAGTGTAGATGGGCAAAAAGTGTGAGGTGACGCATTTTGGACATTCAAACCAGTGAATGGCAGGGCATTGACGAGTGTTATGCAACAGAGGAACCTGGGGGTACAAGTGCACATTTCGCTGAAAGTGTCTGCACAAGTAGTCAGGGTGGTGAAGAAGGTGTTTAGCATGCTGGCCTTCATCAGTCAGGGCATTGAGTTTAGGAGTAGGGACATTATGTTGCAGTTATATAAGTCGTTGGTGAGTATCGTGTACAGTTTTGGTCACCCTGTTATAGGAAAGACATTGTCAAGCTGGAGAGGGTGCAGAAGAGATGTTGAAGCATGCTGCCTGGACTGGAGAGCCTGAGTTATAGGGAGAGGTTGGCCAGGCTGGATCTTTATTCCCTGGAGTGCAAGAGAATGAGGGGTGACCTCAAAGAAGTTTATAAAATCATGAGGGGTATGGATAAGGTAGACGGTCATAGTCTTTTCCCCAGGGTATGAGAGTCCAAAACTAGAGGGCACAGATACAAAAGAGGGGAGAAGTTTAAAAGAGACCTGAGACTTCTTTACACAGAGGGTAGTGAGTACCTGGAATGAGCTGCCAGAGGAAGTGGTCAAGGTGGGTACAATTGCAACATTTAAGAGGCATTTGGATAGGTCATGGAGGGGAGGGGCTTGGAGGGTTGTGGGCTGAACGGTGGCAACCGGGACTAGCAGGGAGGATGCTGTAGTCGGCATGGACCAGTTGGGCTGAAGGGCCTGTTTCCGTGCTGTATGACTCTATAAGAAAGTTCAGTACGGCTGCAGTGGGCCAAAGGGACCACTTCTGTACTGTATGACAGTATTTTAAAGTGTCGAATTAATCTACCAACCCATGTCTTTGGGATGTGGAAGGAAAACGGGTGCACCTTCAAGCCCACATAGATCAGTGTATGACACCTCTTGCTTTGAGTCTCACTCCTTTAAGAATGCGATTGCACTGGAGGGAAGGTGGAGGAGGTTCACCAGGATGTTCACCGGAGTAAAGTCCTCTTTAGTTATGGGGAGAGATTGGATAGGCTGGGCTTGTTTTCCCTGGAGCGAAGGAGGATGAGGAGCGACCTGATAGAGGTGTATAAAATTATAAGAGGTATAGATAGTTCAAATCATTTTCCCATGGTAGGGGTATCAAATCCAAGAAGGCATAGGTTTAAGGTGAGAAGAAGGCCTGGTATGGGGATGAGGGGTCAAGCAGGGCCATTGAACCCCCAATAGTCATCTGAGAAAATCTAACACAACGTCATGTTCTCCCCATAACGTAAGGGATGCACGTGACTGTCCCTCCAAAAACCAGCATACGGAAATCCCTGCACACCCATTGAGGCTAGATGGCTGGATTCAATAAGGCACAGGTCGAATGCAGAGTGAAGCCTCTTCTAATCCCAGGCAACCTTTCTCCTCATGCTCAAAATGTCCCCGGACTGTGTCACCGTGACCTTTCCCACATCAGCCATCCCTACACACTTTATAACGGAGTCTACTAATTCACTGCCCATCGACTTTTGCACATGATGGTCTCAAACACAGCAGAGACAGATGGTCAACTGAGGCTCAGAGGTGAGTTGAGTTTATTGTCACATGCACAAGTCCAGTGAGGTACAAGTACAATGAACATTTTGTAGCCGCATCACAGGCAGGTAGGTACAGACAATACACAGAATATAACTTATACAGGCATTATACCAGAAAGTGAAGAAAAAAAAGACTGTGGAAAACAACCAATCAGTACAAAAAGAACAGAATCAGACACAAGGCCATGGTAGTGCAAGAGGTGGTTTGTAGTGTTCTGTTGCTGAGGTAGGGTGAGGGTTGTGCAGGTCGGTTAAACTGATGGTTACCTAGGCTAAGTACTCCCAGTGCAGTACTGAGGGGATGCTACACTGTTGAAGTCCGATTATTCATTTCTGGGATCTGAGTGTCACTGGCAAGGCCAGCATTTATCGCCCATCCCTAACTTCACCTGAGCAGGTGTACTTGAACCAAGCAGTTCTTCTGTGAAGGTGCTCCCGCAGTGCTGTAGGGGAGGGAGTTCCAGGGCATGGACCCATCAACAATGAAGAGCTGGTGAGGATGGTGTGTGACTTGGCGGGGAACCCATAGGTGGTGGTGATCCAAGTGCAGGCTTCCTTGTCCTTGTCCTGAAAGATGCTCGACCTCTGCTTCCTCCTGAGATCCCCGCTGCCACAGAAGCCAATCTCCAGCCAATTCAATTCACTTCACATGATTTCCAGAAATGGCTGGTGATACTGGATACAGCAAAGGCTACAGGACCAGACAATATTCCAGTTGCAGTACTGAAGACAGGCGCTGCAGAGATGTGTCTCTGGCCAAGCTGTTCCAATACAGTCACAACATTGGCATCTGCCCAGCAATGTGATAAACTGCCCAGGTATGTCCTGTTCACATGAAGCGGAACAAATCCAGTCTGGCTAAGGAAAGTCGTTGGCAGTGCTGTTAGACGGCACTTACTCAGCAATCGCTTGCTCACCGATACCCAGCTTGGTACAGACATGGACACTTCTAGCTGAACATGGTCGCAAATGCTTCAGCCTCTTTTTCAGCACTCATATACTTCGAACATCCTGAAAGGTGCTACAGAAATGCAAGTACATACAAACACATGAATTAGGAGCAGGAACGGGCAACTCAGCCCTCAGGAGTCCCTCAACATTTGATAAGGCCATGACTGATCTGATTCTAACATCGACTTCACAGTTCCATCCATTCGAGGTAGCCTTTCACTCTCTTACTTATCAAGAACCCATTTACCTTTGCCTTTAAAATACTTAACGACTCCACCTCCGCCACCCACAACCCTCTGGGAGAAGAAATTTCTCCTCATCTCTGTCTTAAATGTCCTCCCCTTATTTTTCAACAGTGATGCCTTGTTCTAGATTCTCCCACAAGAAGAAACAAGCTCTTCACATCCACCCTGTCAAGACCCCTCAAGGTCTTGCATGTTTCAAACAGGCTCCCCACCTTTGAGGACATCTACAAGAGGTGATGTCTCAGGAAGGCGACATCCATCATCAGGGACCCCCACCATCCGGGCCACGCCCTCTTCTTGATGCTGCCATCAGGCAGGAAGTACAGGAGCTTGAAGACCCATACCTCAAGGTTCAACAACACCTTTGTCCCCACTGCCGTCAGGTTCTTGAATTGACCTGAAAAACCTTAACACTACCTTCGACTATATTTTTTTCCCTTTCAATCTTGCACAAATGTCATTATGTTTATTCTGTTGTTTATTTTGCCTATGTGTAGGTTTTGTAAAACTTATGTTAATTTAAGTTTATGTTTGTCCTCATCTTGTAATGTACTGTGCTGCTGCAAAAAAGCTAATTTTCATGGGATTTAGACCCTGTGTATGTATTGCCTATGACAACTGAGCTTGAGGAACTGTTTGCTGAGGTGTAGGGCCCACAGAGCTTAGAGAGGTCAGACTGAGTGTGAGGCCTGGAGATGAACACAGCCACAGCCCTGCTCTGAGGCATGGACAAGAGGATGATGGCACAGAGTCATTGGCTCCTTGATGTGAGCTGCAGCTTGGTCAGTAGCACTA
This sequence comes from Pristis pectinata, assembly GCF_009764475.1. Classification (NCBI taxonomy): domain Eukaryota; kingdom Metazoa; phylum Chordata; class Chondrichthyes; order Rhinopristiformes; family Pristidae; genus Pristis; species Pristis pectinata. The sequence goes on from NC_067437.1 coordinate 9,656,653, forward strand.
AGCCAAAAGTCATGTTTGAGATTTACACACTAATATTCAGCTGATTATTATTATTGATTTATTATTGTCACATGTACCAAGATGCAGTGAAAATCTCTGGTCTGTGTGCTGTCCAGGCAGATCACGCCATGCATTAATACAGAGTTAAAAGAAAACAGAATGCAGAATATGGTGTAGCAGCTACAGAGAAAGTACAGCACAGGTAGACAAATAAAGTGCAAGGGCCACGACGAGGTAGACTGGGATATTAGGGATTCGACGTTAGCATCTGAGACGTCCATTCAAGAGTTTGATAACTGTGGGATAGAAGCTGACCTTTGAGCCTGGTGCTATGTGTTCTCAAGCTTTTGTACTTTCTGCCTGACAGGAGAGGGAAGAAGAGAGAATAACCACGGTAGGAAGGGTCCTTGATTATGTTGGCTGCTTTCCCGAGGCAGCGAAAAGTGTAGACCAAGGTCCCAGTGATGAGTCTCTTTGGAGCTTGTTGAGAGCGAAATAATCAATCTATATGTGGACATGTCAACCAAGAAGTTGGTATGATTCTTTTAGACCCATCTTTAAGGGATCAAAGATGGTGATCGTTTTCAATTAAAGGCCATCAGGCCCAACACTGAACCGATCATCAGCTACATCTACGACCTTCTTCCAGGCAGCCCTGAGCTGCTCAGGCTGTGGATTAATAGTGCACTCATCCACCTCTGCCCACAGGTGCTGGGATGTAGGTGAAAGAGTCTTGGGAAGTAACCAGGAGACACAAACAGACCAAGCACAACGGTGATTAATAATATCTTTAAACTCCTTGATACACTTTATTCCATACACAATCACTCTTCGCAGACAGTGCTAGTATCAGTCAGTGACCATCAGTTAAACAGGAATTTCAAAAGAGGAAGACTACTAACTCACCTTTATTTACATTGCCCTCCCCTGGAACCAGCAAATAGTGCAAACTGATGTACAATTTAACCCCTTAAGATCCAGATTTGTTTCCCAGTACTTTAGGGACCAGCTCACAAAGTAGGTATATTGTCCAGGCCGAGTTAAGGCAACCGATTGGGTTGCCTTGGAGCTGTTTCTGAGCACCTGCTAGCCTAGTACTTGGTCTTTCCACCTCTCAGTCCTGGTATCTGCATGTAGATAAGAAAAAGGGTTTGAATTTCTGTAACACCTTTTACAACCCCAAAACACATTATAACCAACTGACTACTTTTGAAACGCAGCGCTGCATAGCATGGGAAACACAGCAGCCAGTAGGCACACAGCAATGTGATAGTGACCAAATTAATCCACTTTCAGTGAAGTTGGTTGAATAATAATATTTGAACAGGACACCGGGAGAGTATTTGGAACATTAGTTTAACATTCCACCTAAAGGACATCACCTCCAACAGTGTGGCAACCCCCCCCCCCCCCCCCGTATATTGACAAGATAAAATGTTTGAGCATTGTCTAAAGATAAGATATCTTTATTAGTCACGTGTACATCGAAACACACAGTGAAATGCATCTTTTTGCGTAGAGTGTTCTGGGGGCAGCCCGCAAGTGTCGCCACGCTTCCGGCGCCAACATAGCATGTCCAAAACTTTCTAACCCATACTTCTTTGGAATGTGGGAGGAAACCAGAGCACCCGGAAGAAACCCACGTAGACACAGGGAGAATGTACAAACTCCTTACAGCCAGTGGCATGAATTGAACCCGGGTCGCTGGTGCTGTAAAGCGTTATGCTAACCGCTACACTATCATGCCTTGAGCATTGTCTCCAAGCCACTATTGTTACCCATCTCTGCTGGGTTTGAGTCTATTGCCCAATGGTACAACATCAATGGGCAATAGAATTGATGGACTCCATGGTACGGTTGGCTGATGAGGGAAAGGTCACACTGATTGAGTCGTGTCTACTACCTGAGTCCTTGGAGGAAGGTTGTTTGTTGAGCAGCATTAGATGGAGCTTCACTCTACATACAGCCAGCACCACAGATAGCTAACTAATAACAGGGATCAAACAGTCCATCGCGTGAGAAGTTTGTTGAAATGAATCAAGGAGATAATGAGGTGTTTGTATGAATGCAAATGTTTAGAATGCCTGATAGGGATGTTCAGATGGAACGAAGGACCAGGGCTCACCGTCAAGAAATGTCAACAGACACAGTGGCAATGTGGAGAAAGATGCACTAATGCAGAGAGATCCTCTCCCTCCAAGGGCAGCGGAAATCAGGGCTTCCCAAAGGAATAAAACAGGCACCTTAAGGAAAATCATTTGCAGGTTAAAGGAAAGAGAGGTGAATGAGACTGACTACTTCCTCTACACTGAGCTAACATGGATTCAGTGGGCCAAATGACTCCCTTCTATTATTCTATGATTCATGCTGAATTAGACTATTCAGTCCCTCAAGCCTGTTTAGGTGTTTACTGGGATTGTGGCTGTTCTATGACCTAACCCCTTAATCACAATTTTGACCATACTTCTTAACAATTTTGGTTAAGGAAAGACTATTCTGCTTCTGTCTGACCTATAATGCTTGATTGGGTAGTTCAAATGCAGTTTTGTATCTAACCTGTTTCTTTTCAATCACTTCAAATATAATTATTGCATCATATGGTATTTACATGTTGATGCAGTTGAGTCATGAACAAAAATGATGGTGGTTTAATCTATGTGCTACTAGTCTTCCTCACGATGTATTGACATGCCTTCTGAGTGCACTTGTTAAATTTTGTGGGTACAGCCTGCAAGAAAGATATACTCCAATTCCAGTATTCCAATTTTTGGGTTAGGGGCAAATTTGGCTTGGGAAGATCTGTTAGCCCCATTCTAAACATTTCATCTACTGGTACACAGCATCCTGTACAGTGACCAACACCTTGTTCAGTACGTGGCAGCTTTGCTTGGCATTTTCCAATGAGCCCTGGTCTTAAGAAGGTACACATTGCCTTCCATTATCTCAGTCTTTGTAACAAACCTGGCAGATACCAGCAGCTGGGTCACAACGAGCAGGTGAAGTGCAAGTGGTGGCTGTGTCAACCCCGGAATTGTGTGACAGGACGGTGCAGAGGGTGCTCTACTCTTTATCTAACCCATGCTGTTCCTGCCCTGGGGGAAGTGTGTGATGGGACAGTGCAGAGGGAGCTTTACCAGGTATCTAACCTCTGCTGTTCCTGCCCTAGGAGTATTTGATGGGACAGTGTAGAGGAAGCTTTACTCTGTATCTAACCCGTGTTGTTCTCATCACCCTGGGAGTATTTGATGGGACAGTGTAGATGGAGCTTTACTCTGTATCTAACCTGTGTTGTTCCCATCACCCTGGGAGTATTTGATGGGACAGTGTAGAGGAAGCTTTACTCTGTATCTAACCCGTGTTGTTCCCATCACCCTGGGAGTATTTGATGGGACAGTGTAGAGGAAGCTTTACTCTGTATCTAACCCGTGTTGTTCCCATCACCCTGGGAGTATTTGATGGGACAATGTAGAGGAAGCTTTACTATATACCAACCCATGCTCTACCTCCTGTGGAATTGTTGATGGTCAGTGTGCATGGGGCTTCATTCTCTTTCTAACTCGCGCTGTCCCTGACTTGGAGTGTTTGATGGGGAAGTGTAGTCCCACCTATGCCCATCTCCAAAAGCTGAGCATATTGTTCAAGGTGACAGTCCAGTGCAGTCCTGACCATCAGAAGCACCAAACGAGGCAATAAACGGATGCCCTTCCCGCTGAAGGTCCCATTCCATGATCTCTAATGGAGCAGTTGTCCAGGCTCTGCCTATTGTTTCTCCAGCAACCACGACCATCAGAAACCAGGAGCCTGTTTATTCATCTCGGCACTGTTTTTGTGCCTTAATCTCCCACTAACAGCATGAGTTTGGAATTCTTATCCTTGTGTCCAACTCCTTCCATGGCTTCACTCTTTATACTTCCATTGCCCCTGAGATCTCTGGGCTCCTCCAGTTCTGGCTACATGGAGCTCTCTCAACTCTTCTCCTCGTCCTCTAGTCCACAATGCCTGAACGTTGGAATTCCCTCCATAACATCCCACCTCTGTCCCGCTTTGTCCAAACTACTTGTCAATTCTGCTGTCACTGGTAGATCTTGTGCTGAAATCTCACCATAGTCCCTTAAAGGGTTCTTTTATGTTAATCTTCCACCACCTCTACAATGCCTTCTCTACAACCTCCTCCTGCACCCCCACCCTTTACCAGATTAGGCAATGTATAACTCCGTCCCAGTAGATATGTAAGTCAGTTCACTGCCTTTAGGTGCTAGACAAATGCACCTTAATGCATTTAAGGTACATTAATATTTCTTGTTGATGGAATATGAAGGTTCAGATGAGAAGTAAATGAAGATTTGAAAACATTTCTTTCTGAACCTTTAGTTGGAATGAGGAGAGTCTCTTGGGCTTTGTTCACTGTTGGAGCAAAGTCTCAAAGCTCTGTCTTGTTTTACAAACATCTCGAGTTCAGTTCCTTTCCAAGATATGTTTTTAAAAGTATTTAATTTGCAGGTCTTCAGACAAACAAAGGAGTGGGACTAATTGGAGAGTTCTTTTAAAGAGCAAGTAACAGAGGGATCTTGGGGTCCATGTACATAGATCCCTCAAGGTTGCCGCGCAGGTTGATAGGGTTGTTAAGAAGGCGTATGCAGTGTTGGCCTTCATTAGTTGGGCTAACTGAGTTCAAGAGCCGTGAGGTAATGTTGCAGCTCTATAGAGCTCTGGTTAGACCACACTTGGAGTATTGTGTTCATTTCTGGTCGCCTCATTATAGGAAGGATGTGGAAGCTTTAGAGAGGGTGCAGAGGAGATTTACCAGGATGTTGCCTGGATTGGAGAGCATGTCTTATGAGGATAGGTTGAGTGAGCTCGGGCTTTTCTCTTTAGAGAGAAGGAGGATGAGAGGTGACGATAGAGGTGTACAAGATGATGAGGCATAGATCGAGTGGACAGTCAGAGACTTTTTCCCAGGGCGACAATGGCTAACATGAGGGATCATAATTTTAAGGTGATTGGAGGAAGGTATAAGGGGGATGTCAGAGGTAAATTTTTTACACAGAGGGTGGTGGATGCATGGAACGCACTGAGGGCAGAGGTTGTGGGGGCAGATACATTAGGGACATTTAAGAGACTCTTAGATAGACACATGAATGATAGAGAAATGGGGGGCTATGTGGAAGGGTTAGACAGATCTTAGAGCAGGATAAAATGTCGGCACAACATTGTGGGCCGAAGGGCCTGTACTGTGCTGTAATGTTCTATGTTAAAGCATGATAGGCTGAATGTCCTCCACCTGTGTTGTGTGATCTTAGATCTTTGTTATAGAGTTATACAGAATGGAAACAGGCCCATCGGCCCAACTCGTCCATGCTGACCAAGATGCCCATATAAGCTAGCCCCATTTACCTGCGTTTGGCCCATATCCCTCTAAACCTTTCCTATCCATGTACCTGTCCAAATGTCTTTTAAGTGCTGTTATTGTACCTGCCTCAGCCACTTCCTCTGGCAGATTGTTCCCCTTGGTTTCCTATTAAAAAATTGCCCCTCAGTTTCCTTTTAAATCTCTCCCCTCTCACCTTAAACCTACACCCTCAAGTTCTTGATTCCCCAACCCTGGGAAAAAAAATTCCTTGAAACAGTCACAACTGAATGTCGCATGATCTTTTACTTGTGGGTTAACACAGGCAAGCAGTCAACCCATGGGACGCAGTTGGAGAGGCCACAGATAAGGGAGACAGTGAGAAACTTTTCCCCATAGCAGAGGTGTCTAAAATCATAGGGCATATGTTTAAGGGAAGGGGTAGGAGGTTTAGAGGGGATCTCAGGAAGATCTTTTTCATCTGGTTGGAATCTGGAACACACCATCTGAAGGGGTGATGGAGATAGGGAGTCTCACAATACTTAACAAGTAACTAAAGGTGCATTTGAATTGTCAAAGCATTGAAGTGCTGGTAAATGGGATTAAAATAGTTGGGTACTTAATGGGACAAAGGGTCTGTTTCCATGCTGTAAATCTCCATGAGTAATTTGAGAATCTGCTTAACATGGCTCCACCCTCCAAGTTTGTCTTGAGGTTTCATAATGACCGGAACTGTGTTGTCAAAACTGTCAAAGGAATCAAAAGATGTGCAAGTCATTACCGCCTTTCCTCGCCATCCTTGTCTACCACTTGAGAGTGTGAGTTTGTGATTATCAGCTCGAATACCACAGAACACTGGGGAGAACTTTTGAGAAATTGTGGCTGGAGGATCTTTGACATCCAGTTAAAATTCTGATGGGGACTTGTTTAATGCCTCATCTGTAAGACTGCTCCCCTGTCTGGAGTTCTGGTGCTGACACTATGTGCATACCAAAGGACCTCATTTGTAAAGGAGCAGCAAACTAGATGCTGGAGGAACTCAGTGGGTCAGGCAGCATCTATGGAGGGAAACGGACAGTTGATGTTTCAGATCTCAACCTGAAACATCGACTGCCCAATTCCCTCCACAGATGGATACCTTCCAAATGACACCTTCCAGAATATTTCAAGGTGCCCTACAACCAATGAAGTATCTTTGAGTTGCATCCACTTATAGGAAATGTGGCAATTTATGCACAGCAAGATCCAAGAAGCAGCAATTTAACGATATAGAAACAGCTGGAAGCACTCAGCGTCCGTGGACAGGGAAACAGTTAACGTCTCAGGTCCTTGGGTTAACTCTTGTTTCCACAGATGCTGCTTGACCTGCTGAGTGTTTCCAGCGTTTTCCATTTTTTAGTTCAGACTTCCAGCATCTGCAGTTTTACTTTTCAATTTTTGGCAAAGTAATGATGACCAGATAATCTGTCTTCTTTAGTAATGTTGTGGAAAGCACTCGATTATCTGGCTCAAAAGTTATTCCCCATCAAGAACCAAGCACCACAAGAGCTAAACGACAATGGAAATGGGGCGGTATTTAGGACCCCGCGGAAACCTCGTGATCTCCGGCGGGACGCCTTGAGAAGCTCACCAAATAAGGGAAGCGCCGGGCTGAAACCAAACGAGTTTGAGTCGCGATTAATATTTATGTATAAATTAGCATGTATTTTGCATATGTAGGGGACGTTGGAGTTTGTGTTTGAGCCCAACCCCAGAAGCAGCGGCCCCGGTGTCCCGGCTTCGTTCTGCCCGCTTCCCCTACTTGGCTCTTGTGTCCCAGGACAATGGGCAGCAAAGACAGCGGCCCGCTGGAGAAGTATAAACTGGTGGTGGTCGGAGGCGGAGGTGTAGGCAAGAGTGCCCTCACTATCCAGTTCATCCAGGTAACTTGTGTGCGGACAGACGCAAAGGGGGGAGGAGTGGGGGAAGAAAAAAAACTTCAGAGAAACTTTGAAAAAAGTTTGGAAAAGTTTTGTAAAGTTTATTTTCTGGGGCTGAGCTGATCTTATTGTGTTATGACCACTGTTAGAGTGAAGTTTTATGGATCTATTAGGTTTCACAAACACTTCAAATTCACTTCCTTTCTCAAATTTATTTTTAATAAGGCACTTTATTCGTCGCCTGCAGCTTGTAGTTATAATTGCGTGCGGTAGGGTTTTCTAACGCCTTAGGTAACAAAGTTTTAAACTTTCTTTAAAGAGGCCTTCTCTTGGTCTCTAACTTTAACGTCGCTTTTTATTCTGCTCTCACTCAAAATGTAATTTTATTCGATTTAAAAGTGAAATAGTAATTCAGGGTTGTAGGTTTAGGTTGGAGGGGAAAATTGTTATTGTGTAGTCTTAGGTGGAATGAGGCTGGTTGTGTTGGAGAGAGTGGGTGAAACTTAGAGGTTCCAGCTGATGCCCTATGTTGGGCAAAGTATCTGTTCATGCAAACTGGAAAGATGTGTTGGTTAACTATGTGCCAGTGTAAGTGTTGACTTGGTTGTGAAACTTCTCAAACAACAGAAATAGCTGGAAGTACTCAGCAGGTCAGGCAGCATCTGTGAGGAGAGAAGCAGAATCCATGTTTTAGGTCAGTGACCTTTCATCAGAATCGAGAGCCGTCTCACCTGGACTCGCCTATCACCTGAACTCACCTATCCCATGCCTGTGTATACTCCTCCCTCGCGCCCCCCCCCCCCCCAACCTTCTTATTCTGGCTTTTACCCTGATAAAGGGTCTCAGCCCGAAATGTTGACCGTCTATTTCCCTCCATAGATACTGCCTGACCTGCTGAGTTCCTCCAGTACTTTTTGTGTATTGCTCCCAGATTCCTCCCTCGCGCCCCCCCCCCCCCCCCCCAACCTTCTTATTCTGGCTTTTACCCTGATAAAGGGTCTCAGCCTGAAATGTTGACCGTCTGTTTCCCTCCATAGATACTGCCTGACCTGCTGAGTTCCTCCAGTACTTTTTGTGTATTGCTCCCAGGTTCCAGCATCTACAGAATTTCTTGTGTCTGTGTATAGCTCCTGTTATCTTCTGTTTTTTGTTCTGGATTTTCAGCATCTGCATTTTTTTGCTGTTGGCTAGGTTCTGATATCTGTTGGGGAATAGACAGGGTGAATGCACACAGTCTTATCCCCAGGGTTGGGGAATCCAGAACTAGAGGGCATAGGTTTAGGGAGAGATTTAATAGGAACCTGAGGGACAACTTTTTTTTTCACCCAAAGGATGGTCAGTATGTGAAATGAGCTGCCAGAGGAAGTAGTTGAGGCAGGTACATCAACAACATTTAAAAGATATCTGGCAAGTACATGGATAGGAAAGGTTTAAAAGGATATGAGCCAAATGCAGGCAAATGGGACTAGCTTAGATGGGTGTCTTGATTGATGTGGACCAGTTGGGCTTGTTTCTCTGCTGTATGTCTTTATGACTCCATGTTGTTCTATGTTCTCCCAACCCTTTCTGCTCCCTATAGTCCTTCACCTTTATTGTGTATCCTTGATCGCCCTTGTTCTTCTGACGGTGACTGTGCCTTTAGCTGCCTGGGCCCCAATTCTCTCTTTTTCCTCTTGAAAACTTGTTCATCTTTTGGGATTCAGGCATCGCTAAGAAGGTCAACCTTTTGTGCCCGCAGAGGCATTGGTCACGTGCCACCTTGTACAGTTGCATTTCCTCTGGCGAAGGTGCTCCCAAGTGCTATCAGTAATTAGTTTATTATTGTCACATGCACTGACGTACAGCGAAAAACTTTGTTCTGCATGCCGTCCATACAGGTCACCTCACAACATCAGTGCATCGAGGCAGTACAAGGGAAAAGCAATAACAGAATGCAGAACATAATGTTACAGAGAAGTTGCAGGCAGACAAGGTGCTAGACCGTGATGAGGTAGATTGAGGTCAGGAGTCCACCTTATTGTACTAGGGAACTGTTCAATAGTCTTATAACAGCGGGATAGAAGCTGTCCTTGAGCCTGCTGGTACGTGCGTTCAGGCTTTTGTATCTTCTGTCCGATGAGAGGGGGGAGAAGAGAGAATGTCTGGGGTGGGAGGGGTCCTTGATTGTGTTGGCTGCTTTACCAAAGCAATGAGAAATGTAGACAGTCTATGGAGGGGAGGCTGGGGTTGAGGGAGTTCCAGATTTTGGACCCAGTGATGATGAATGGTGTGTGGCCTGGAGGTGGCAGTGATCCCATGCGCCTGCTGCCCTTGTACCTCTGATGGTAGAGGTCATAGCTTGGAAATCTCTGTTAGAACTGCCCATTTTGTAGGTATGCCCTGCAGTCACTGTGCAGTACGATGGAGGAATAAATGTTTCAGGAGGTGTCAATCAAGTGGAGGGTATTTGACTGGACTTTGGGTCACCTCTGCTAATTGGGTGTTGGCTTTTCTCCAGAAATACCACCCCCCCCCCCCCCCCCCACCTCCTCCAGGACTGTTTGACTGAAGTTGCTACATGCATGCAAGTTATTGACTGAGAGCAGCTTAAGTAGAGCCCAATTTAAACAATTGCTTCCTGTGAGGGCAGGCTTGGATTGCCAACGTCTTAGCCGAGAGAGGAGAAGTTGGGGAAGTGCTGGCCACTGTGGGAGCTGTCTGAACTCGGCTGGGAGCAGCAGTGAGATTGAAACCAGGCAGTCCCAAGATGTGTGATCTAAAATAACATCAGGATGTTCAGCGGGACTTGAGCGAGAACGGGCAGGTTTAGACCTTGGGTGGGGACTCTGCATTGCCAAACCTTTATTGCTCCTGAAATTGCCGCACACTTAACCCAGCAAGCCTGCGGAAAAATCTCTTGTAAAGGATTGGCCCCCACCCGAAAACAGCAGCAAGTCTTCTTTTGTCTCATTTTTTAAAAAAACCACTGCATTTCCTGTTTTGCTGTTTTTTTTTCGTGAATGATAACTGTGTATATTCCAGGGCTGGGTTGCACTGGTTGCGACCCATTCAGGATCTGGGCACCTCTCATCAGTTTGGCGGGATGCCAGGCACCTGGGTTCAAAGGTCCCGCTTGGGTGGGAAAGTAATTTTTTTTGTAATGGCCTCGCTCAATAAACAAGATAGCTAAGCACCTAGATAGAAAGAGGGGGTGGGTGGTATCTTAAGTGTTATCATAGTTGACTGTAATAGTTGATTGAAGATGGCTCTGGCTTTGCACTAACTGTAAATCCACCCTGCAGTGCAATTAAATACCCCTAGCGGACTTTGCTTTGTTTGTAGAGATTATTAGGCTGTGGAACAACGGTGGTGAAGGCTGGTCTGCTGCCAGTGAGCTGATAACTTTAAAAGAAGTTGTCGTGTAGAATAAGGTGAGGTTCATGTAATTGATGGAAGGGGTAGAAGGAAGAGGGATGACTTTCTCCAGGGTGGTGGTGGTCTGGAACTCACTGCCCGAAGGAGTAGTGGAGGTAGAAACCCTCGTCACATTTAAATAGTGCCAGGGTGTGTACGGAGAGTTGTGACCTGCAGGGCTTGTAGTTAGTCACATGTACATCAAAGCACACAGTGAAATGCATCTTTTGTGTAGAGTGTTCTGGGGGCAGCCTGCAGGTGCTGCTACGCTTCCGGCACCAACATAGCATGCCCACAACTTCCTAACCCATATGTCTTTGGAATGTGGGAGGAAACTGGAGCACCCCGGAGGAAACCCATGCAGACACGGGAAGAATGTACAGACTCCTTGCCGACAGTGGCCGGAATTGAACCCAGTTCGCTGGCGCTGTAATAGTGTTACACTAACTGCTACGCTTGAATTGGATTGGGTTGCTCTCTTTGGGCTGGCACATGTGTGATGGGTGGAATGGCCGCCTTCAGTGTTGTAACTTTTCCGTGGATGAGGTGGCCTCCTGATAGAATATGTGTATCAATGCAGCATTCCAAATGAGTTTTGGTTTTGCCCAGTCCCATTTCCCCCATGGGACACTGCTTGCCCACTAGGTTTGGTTCCCACTCTGGTGACACCTCAATGTTTAAAATTCTCTTCGGCTACCAAATCCTTCCTAGTGGTTTTTGCCTCCCATCTCCAGCTGTACACACTCCACCAAACCTTCCTCTAGTCCAGTCTCCTGCCAAACCTACATCAGTGGAACCAAACCTTGCGCCGTAGATTCTTAAATTCCTTCCTTGGCAACTTGTCCCCTATCATGGTTATGGTCCCCGTGTTTCTCACCATTCATTTAGTTGCATCCTAATACATGTTTGAGATTTGGCAACAATATTTTGCGGCATTTTGCTTTGTTAAATGCAATTTGTTCTTGATGCCGAGTTTGCACGTTTTCCCTACGACTAGGTGGGTTTCCTCCGGGTACTCTGGTTTCCACCCATGTCCCAGGGATGAGCGGGTTGATGGGTTAATTAGCTGCTGTGAATTGCCCCTCGTCAACATGGGGTTATTTCCATGCTCAATGACCAAGGAGAGAGGAGTTTGCGGGGTTGGATATCTGAGCTGCAAATATCATTGATCAACCAGCCAATTATCCGTGTGTTTCCGGCAGGAACTGTATCCGACAATTTTTTTCTCTTGCTTACCATTGAAATGGGAATGATGGTGGTTAAAGTACCAGGTTGACAGAGGGGAAATATTTGAGGGTATTCTTTAAAACCTCCTTGGGGTGGGGGATAAGGCTGCCCCCTCCTGTGTCCACTTGATCAGCATTCGGGATGGCACAGAGAACCTCTGCTCCACTTGCGGAGATCACACAGAAGCCCGAAGTAAGCAGCAGTTGGAAGGCACCACCTCGCACACTGCCCACCTTGTTGGACACCACCTTCTGCATCCACAGGTCCCACGTCGGCCTCATCAGTCGCCATGGGCCGCAAACAGAAGCAGATCATCCTCGATCCCAAGGGACTGACGAAGATAAAGTGGCAAAGTATTGGTGATGATGAAGAGGTGATCTGTGGGTGGGCAGATATATATTGGCCGCAGGGCAGAAGGGAGAATGCCCCTGCTTTTGTTTTGGAACATAGAACAGTACAGCAGAGGAACAGGCCCTTCAGCCCCCGATGTCTGTGCTGAACATGGTGCTAAATTAAACTAAATCTCTTTGCCTGCACGTGATCCATGCTCCTCCATTCCCTGTATATTCGTATCTAAACGCTACTATTGTTTGTGCTTCCCATTCCAGGCACCTACCACTCTGTATGTAATTAACAAAAATAACGCACATCTCCTCTCAGCTTCCCCAGATGAGTGAACAGCCAGGGCTTGTGTTTAACATTGCTATTTGAAAGGCAATAGCTCTGGTAAAGTTTTCTCATGATATACAAGGAGGTCATTTGTTCCATCTAGTCTGTACCAGCTCATAGGGAAATCCCATTGCTCCCCTTATTTTCTTGTGCATCTTCCCCATTTTCCTGCCATCCATTTACACTAGTGGTAATTTACAGCAGCCAATTCCCCTGAAGAGGCAAATGCCAGCCTTGGTTTTTGAGGTTGCTGTATTGGAGAAGGATTTGAACAGACACGTGGTGCAGTTGGAGGCGAGAGTAACTCGCTGAAGCACATCTGCTCTGATTTCAATTGGTTTTTGAAGGGTTGTTGGCTGTCTTTGGCTTGGCCAGATGGGATGGAGAAAGTTGCCTAGTCCTGTGCAGTCAGGAGATGAGGCTGGCGCTCCATCTAGCTGCGTCTGAATAACTTTTGACTTCCCACCTACCCTTTTGTGTTAGTAATGCGCTGGGTCTCATTCCAAAAGACTGTAGGAAGCCTGGCCTACTCCCAAGGGCTTTGAGACGTCTGTCGGGCTTTGAGGCAAAAACTGAGGGTCAGTTCCTGACATCAAGAATTTGAATTGTTTCTAAAAAGTCTCACTGAAGATCTTTTCATTGAGTTTTTTTTTGGAACTGACTGACTCAGCATGGGTTATCGTACAAAATAATCCAGTTTGTTAAAGACCATTTAAGGAAGGAAATTTGCTGCCTTTGCCGATTATGTGACCCCAGCCCCAATCTGACGCGTGAAGTCCTGGGATGTGTGCCTTATTACCCTCTGAGAAGCAGCAGTGGGCTGCCACCTTCAGCTGCTGTAGTCTGCACAAATAAGATGCTCATAGTATTGTCGTGTAGAGAGTACCAGGATTTAGACCCAGCGACGATGGAAGAATAACAGCTTGTACTTCTGGTTCTGGGATAGTGGCATTCCCATGTGCCTGCTGACCTTGCCGTTTTGGGTAATGTATTGGGAGGGCTGTCAAAGAAGCCCTCCAAAGCATCCTAGCGAGGCACTCCAGGTTCAGCAGACCTCCAGCAGTGGTTCATGAAGCTGGCCTTCCCATCAGTTGGATAGTGGTTGCCCAGCAGTACTGACCCTGTCCTGCTGTCGAAGGCAGGAACTGAAAGAATTCCTTGATTGAGATGCGTCTGCCCTCTGATCTTTATAACGGGATCTTGCTGATTCTTGGCCGGAAAGCTAGTTGGTAGTAAAGGCTGTCTTATTTCAGTTGATACAAGAGGTTTGACGGGGTTATTCACTAGGCTAACTGTTTGTTTCTGGCTAAATGGGAGGGTCAGAGGTTAATACAGAGCACAAGTGGGTTGTTAACTATTGGAGCTTTGCCTTGTGTGTGGAATGTGGAGAGAGACCAGGCTGTGTGGCAGAAATCTCACGGTAATCCTATTCAGTCTGACATTGTTCTGCCCCATTCATGCCCAACCCTAATCAGCAGTGCTCCTGTTCCCCTTTGATGTGCTGTTTTTTAAATGGGTTAGTTTATAACTTGTTTCTCATTGCATTGTGTGATGCAGGTGGAGGCCTTTTGGCCCACTGACTCTCTGCTGGCTGCTGAGAAGACCAATCCATTTGGTCATACTCTCCTTTTTCCCCTTATTGTTAATACCTTCACTACTTCAGATATACTATATCTACCGGTGTGTGTATCCAAGACCATTGTGGAGAAGATATTCCTTGCCAATCATAAAATCTGTGTGCTGGTGATGAGCAACTGTCCTACCTCTGGGAAGCGAGCTTTTGTCTCTATGGGGATGTATCATGATTTTGAACACCTTCCCGTATTGGTTTATTGTTGCCACTGTACTGAGATATGGTGGAAAAACTTTGTTTTGCAAACCATCCGTACAGATCGTTTCAAAGCAAGTGCTTCGAGGTAGTACAAGGACAAAGCAATATAATCATGTAGTGTTACAGTTACAGAGAAAGTGCAGACAATAAGGTGCAAGAGCCACGAAGATATAGATTGTGAGATCGCTCCTGAGAAAAGCAGACCTAGTTTCTCCACATAACATGCATCCACCATTCCTACAATATTCCTGATAATCTCTTCTGTACCTTCGTCGATCTTCCAGCAGGGTCAGTGCAGTGTTTTATATGGGATTCGGCCTGTAGGTTTTCTAGGAATCATTCAGCTGTGACCAATTGTCCACCTCCTTCACACACAACAACCAACCAGACCCCTTTAAAAGGGCAAGTTGACTTTCCTCCAATAATGTGGCCCTGCTGTGTGCAAGTTGGCTGCGGGGTTTCCCCTGCATTCATGTGGGATCTTGGCTGCTTGGTTTCCCTAAACTACAACAGCTACTCCTTCACCCCCCCCCCCCCCCCCCAACTTTGTGGGCCATGAAGCATTTGGGGCATACTGAAAGGGCAATGCAGAGCACTATAGAAATGCTTCCCTTTTCCTTTTTAATGGGGAAGGGAGTGGTAGCTGGAGACACTGCTGGATAGGGTGAGGCGACTGAGCCCATTGGGGAATCTTGTTACAGGTTGTGGGATCTTGCTGTGCAGAAATTGGCTGACATATCTCCTACATTGCAACAGTGTTCTGCACTTAAAAAAAAAGCACAGGTCTTTGCCGTGTTACAAGTGCTTGACTTATTGGCACCCCATGAATGAGCTCCCATAATGTTATTAAGTTTAAAAGTTGAACATTGTACGTATGTTCATCCCTAAGGACTAGTCCCCACATCCCCCTCTCTTCCCCCACTCTCAGTAATTGTTCTTTCTTATCAGTGCATTGTTTTTTGATACCATTCATTACAATACTGTAGAGGTATGGTTACCATATTCAGTGGCTTAGTGTGTGTGTGTGTGTGTGTGTACCTACTGTGGACACAATCAACTGGAGGGTGTCTGTAAAAAAAAGACTAAACCTGTTCATTACTCAGAGACAGCCTGTAGTTAATTGGCTGTGACTTGGTTTAGACATCTTGTGTGGAATAACTGCAAGGTTTTTTTTAATGTAATGCTTAACTTGCTGTATGGAATTTTAGAGCACAAAACAGTACAGCTCAGCAACAGGCTCTTCAGCCCATGATGTTCTGCTGAACTAGTTAAACACCTAACTAAAGTAATCCCTTCTGCCTACACAATGTCCATTATCCCTCCATTCTCTGCACATTCATGTGCCTAAGAATCTCTTGAACATCTCTAATGTATTTGCCTCCACTGGCAGCCTGTTCCAGGCACCCACCACTGTGTTTATATATTTAAAATAAAACTTTCCCCACACACTTCCTTTCGGACTTGTTCTCTCACCTTTTTAAATGCATGCCCTCGTATTAGACATTTCACCCCTGGTGAAAAAGATACCAGCTGTCTGTCTATGCCTCACATAAACTTAAACTTCTATCAGTTTTCCCCTCAGCCTCTGCCACTCCAGAGAAAACAACCCAAGTTTGTCCAACCTTTCCTTGTAGCACATATCCTCTAATCCAGGCAGCACTCTGGTAAACCTCTTCTGCACACTCTCCAAAGCCTTACTATATTGGGGCAACCAGAATTGAATGCAATACTCCAGAATTTTCAGTTTTCCTTCTGGTGTTTTTTTTAGTGGTTTTATCTTGGTTCTCTTTACCCTCAACTGTAGTGAAGATGTCCACCCACTCAGCGAGTGGCAAAGGGGTGGGTTCCCTTCTGTTGGGTGAGAGAGGCTGGAAGTGGTTGGCATCTGTGGAGATCCAAACTGGGTCAAGGCCCCACCCCATCAGAATTTGGGGGTGGGGGGAGTTGAGAGGTTAAAACATGTTTGAAGTTGCAGAGAAAGTGGTGAAGTAGGTAAAAATATCTTGTGTAAACCAACGAGGGAGAAAAGCCAAAAGGGACAAACAAAAAAAAACAGAGGGACGAGCAGAGGTTTGAGGTGGGCTTCCTGGGGAGAGGGGCAGTGAGTTGCACAGGAATCAAAGTAGGAAGCTGCAGATGTTGGAAATCTGAACTAAAACCGGAAAATGCCAACCTTGAGCTTTGGCTCCTTTCTCCACTGGGATTTCAGTTCAGTCCTTGTACCGTTAACCTTGTATAAGATATCTTTATTAGTCACATGTACATCAAAACACAGTGAAATGCATCTTTTGCATAGTGTTCTGGAGGCAGCCTGCAAGTGTTGCCACGCTTCTGGCGCCAACATAGCATGCTCACAACTTCCTAACCCGTACGTCTTTGGAAAGTGGGAGGAAACCGGAGCACCTGGAGGAAACCCACGCAGACACGGGGAGAACGAACAAACTCCTTACTGGTTCCCCTTTCCCTGTGTTTTAGGTTAGATATTTTTACCCCTTGCTTTCCCCCACCTAACTTCTTAAAACCTATTTTTATCTCTGACTTCTCCTAGTTCTGACGAAGCTGATCCATTGTTTCTCGACGGATGCTGCCTGACCTGCTGACTATTGTCATCGCTTTTTATTTCTGATTTTCAGCATCTGTATTATTTTGCTTTTCATTAAAGATTTGGAAGGAGGCCATTCAGTCTTTCAAAGCTATGCTGGCTGTTGGAGCAAATCCATTCCTCCTGACTATTTCCCAGTAGCCTGTTGTTCTCGCTCTCTCTCGCTACCACCCCTCGTGTCTTTGGGATGTGGGAGGAAACTGGAGCATCTGGGAGAAATCCTTGTGGTCACGGAGGATGTGCAAACTACACGCAGGCAGCTCCCGAGGTCGGGATTGAACCCGGGGCTCTGGGACTGAGCTGGCAGTGCTACTTGCTGTGCCACTGTGCTGCTCTTTGGGTGGGATTAGGAATGTTGGATCTGGCTGCTTGATGTCAGGCCACAGGGGAATTGTGCCTGGCAAGGGGAATGGCAAGTTTCCATTTGTGGGATCAGTGTGCTCTGTGAAGTCCTAGGAGAGGTTGGTGGAATCCTTGGATGTAACCTGTGGATGTAATGATCAGGTGCTGGTAGGTGGGATGAGGCTGGCAAAGGTACAGGGGACCATTCAGTCTACATTTTCTGTCTTTCTGAATCTGAGTTCATTGCTGTTTCCTTTGAGGCTTGGAACTTTTTTTTGGCAATATGGCCCAATGGAGAGAGTCCTTCTGTGAAGGCGAGCTTGGGCAGTGAGTGACTATTTTACAGTGGAAGGCAGCTCAATTTGACCTTTGTACCCTGGAAGCCCTGAGTTATTCATGCCTTCACTCTGTTCTTGAATCTGGGATCGCAGGGCACCTGTTCAGCGCAAGTAGCATCTTGTATTTCTGCCTGGATTGCTGGGGATCCCCCAGACCTCACTAAGGCAGGTTAACCATGCATCCACTGGCAGTTTGAACCCAAACTCCTGCCTCTGAGATTCTGTACCAGCCACGTCTGGGAGAATTTCTGCCTCTTGGTGTATTGCATGGTTCCTTGGTAGACCCTGTGACAACAGATTATTGTGCTTTAGTGCATGGTGTTATCAGACTCTTGAATGGACGGTTTCCTCCAGATTCTCCAGTTTCCTCCCACATTCCAAAGATGTACGGTTTAGGAAGTTGTGGGCATGCTATGTTGGTGCTGGAAGTGTGGTGACACTCGTGAGCTGCCCCAAGAACACTCTACACAAAAGATGCATTTCACTGTGTGTTTCAATGTACATGTGACTAATAAAGAAATATTATTTTATTTGTCTACCTGCACTGCACTTTCTCTGTAAGTGTAACACTATTCTGCTTTTTTTTTTCCCTTTTGTACTACCTTGATGTACTTGTGTATGGGATGATCTGTCTGGATGGCGCACAGACAAAAGCTTTTCACTGAATCTTGATTTGTGTGACAATAATAAACCAATTAAATTGTATCGTCCTTGCCTCCAAATCTGAAAGGTTGTGGGATCAATCCATACCTCAAAATTCAAGCTCTATCATCTGGGAAGATGCTCCAGTGCAGTTAAAGGAAATTTGTAACGTGAATCCACAGTCCTTTCTCTCCCATTCTAGAGTGGACACGATGATGTAAGTTTTAAGGAGGAGTGCAGAATTCTCCTTGCACCCGTGCTGAATGTCCCTCCTTGCATCCAGCAACACGTGAGGGGCTGCAAGGTCATTGGGAAGTAATGGAGCCCGCTGTCTACTTGTACGTCTGTCTAAGTAGATGTTAACAATCTTGTTGAAGGGTGCTCCTGCTATTGCCTCAACGTGGGCCAATGTTTCCATTCTGGCACCCCCTCACCTCCTCAACCAAACGGGCATGGGTTGCTCTTTGTGGGATCTTGCTGTGTCCACATTGTGGCCTTTTAACACACAGACCTAATGTGCTTCAGACATGATTCATTTGTTTGCACTGTACTTAAGGACATCACGAGGATGTGATAAGATAAATGCACTAGTGCAACATTCCTCTGGATATGAGTTCTGACAGCAGTGAGCAGGGGGAGGCTGGGTGTGCGGGAGGTGGAGGTTAAACATCTGAGTGATCGCAGCTTGCAGTGTGCCTGCGATTGGGACCCGGAGGCCAGAGATGATGAGTGTGCAAGCCACCGAACTTTGGAGGGGGGAGGTGAATATGGCTCAGCAGTTAAATTACTGGATTAGTAATTGGAGACCTGAACTAACAATCCAGAGACATGGGTTCAAACCCCATCATAGCAGAATTCAAATTCTGTTAGTAAATAAAATAGAATTTAAGGTGGGGGGAAGAAAATCTAGTCTCAACAACAGTGAGGAGAAAGCTTTATAAATGGCCATGTGGTTCACTGATTGCCTGAGGGTGAGGAATTCTGCATTTCCCAAGTCTGGTTTAAGATTAGGGGTCTGGAGTCACATTTAACTCCCATCTAAAGTGACTCGGCATCCCATTCACTTGTATCCTAACTGCTCTCTTGCTCCAGCAGCTCGCACTGCCTTGAGGGTGTGCAGATACCCAAATCTTGCAAACCCAATAATGCAGAACAAATATTGCACCTAGTTTGATTGTCCACTTGCACAACTTGAGAGGGTGTTGCAACATGCTAAATACAACACCAGAGGGAATTTGGAGGAGATTTATGAGGACTTTGTCAGAGCAGAAGAATTTTAGCCATGAGGGGAGTCTGGAGTCGTTTCCTTTGGAACTAAGGAGAGAGTGAATTGCAGTGCATCAAATGGAACAGGTGTTTTTAACCAGATTCTCCTTCAAAGCACCTCCACTTGTTTCAACCTCTGGCAAAACCAGAAATTTTCGTCTGAATTACTTGTTAGTGACTATCTGGTTTTTGCTTGCATATGGATTGGTTTTATTCTTTTACAGGATGTAGGTGTTGCTAGCATTTGATTGCCCACTGCAAACTAAGTTCAACACACACAGTGCTGGAGGAACTCAGCGGGTCAGGCAGCATCTGTGGAGGGAAATGGACAGTCGACGTTTCGGGTTGAGACCCTTCATCTGGACTCTTCACCTATTGCAGTCCAGGTGAAGGGTCTCGACCAGAATCATCGACTGTCCATTTCCCTCCACAGATGCTGCCTGACCTGCTGAGATCCTCCAGTAGTTTGGTTTTTGCTCCAGATTCCAGCATCTGCAGTTTATCTCCACTGGACTAGGCTCATTGGGCCATGGAGAGCCAACCATACAGCTGAGAGTTTAGTCTCTGATCAGAATAGGACAGCAGGTTTCCTTCCCTAAAAGTATATTGGTGAACTCTGTGGCTTTTTGAGAATGATCAGTGTTGAAACTTCCAGTTTTACTTCACAAGTCATGAACTTGTGCCTTTGGTTCATTAATCAGTACCTCTGGATTACTGGTCCTATAACGTAACCACTATGCTACCTTTTTGAGGTGGATCAGTCATGATACCATCGGTGAGGTAGGCTTGAGGGGCCTATTCCTATTTTCTTTGTTCCTTCTACCAGAGCAGTTGGGAGACTGTAGATATTGTGAGGATGTTGGCCCTTGGCAGTGAGAGTGTAGAACCAGTGGCATAGACTCTGAGCAAAGGGTCACCCACTTAGAATGGAGATGAGGAGAAATCTCTTCTGGAGAGTAGTAAATCTTTTTGGAACTCTCTGCTCCAGTGAGCTGTGGATCCAGGTTCTTGCATTCAAGACCATTGTTGGATTTGACTGTTTTAAGTTGTTCTTTTAACATGTATAGTGTTTAATACACCTCAAGTGGCTGTGTGAGGTATAACCGCTTTTTAGCTTAATGGTTCATCCATCAGATGAATATGTGTTTTCTCATTGGTTGATTTAGCTACAGGTATCTAATAGGTTTTCTGATTGGACTATTGTTAGCTAAGGAATACCTCTTTATTGCAGGTATAAAAGATGTCGTTTTTTTTTTGTCGATCACTCTCGTGCCTCTATCCCCCTCTTGCTTATCTTGCAGTGTCTCTTGCTTATCGTGTTCTCTTGCTTATCTCTTGCTCTTCTTTTCTCTCCCTTTCCCCCCCCCCCCCCCCCCCAGCCCTAGCTCATTTTTAGTTCCTTTGTCTCGGCTCATCTAGTAGTAAAGCTAGTGCCATGTGCTCTGTGACTTTATTTCTTTGACTGCAGGGAATTGAGAGAGATGGGGATCAGACAGGATAATGGAATTGACACCAATGATTTTATTGAATTGTGGAACAAGCTACGAGAACAAACATATCATAAGGAGTAGAAGCAGGAGCCCTTCATTTGGTCCTACGAGCCTGTTCTACAATTCAATAAAATCAGTGATCCAAAGACATGGGCTCTTGTTAATTAAAACTGGAAGTTTAGAAACCCTGGTAGTTCTCAAACCCATCAGTGTGTTTGTATACTAAGAAGCCCTTCAGACTAAATGATAAAACTTGGTGTGCAATTCTGTTGGACAATGTGGTTCACTGAAGGATGAGAACACTTTGATGTGGTTCTGTACTATTAAAACCAGGAAGCTTCTAGGTTTAATCTGCCTGATCTATAATTTTGTTTACTATCTTATGCCTGCCTTTGAATATTGCTATTTTCCTACGTATATTCTTGGGCTGTGGTGGTACTGACAAGGCCTTGGTCCTGGGCTGACCCTTAAATGTAGTGATGGTCTTCTGATTTATAGTGATTTGATGCAGATTACCTTTCTTGCTGAGCCACATTTAGAAGCCAATTAAATGCTAAATGTTTTGGTGGGAGACTGGGCCCATGTTGTATCCTGGCATGATGCAGTGTGGAAGGCTGTTCAACCCACCATCCCATGCCCGTTCTTGTCAAACTAACCAATTAGTCCCAATCCTCTGATCTTTCCCATTGTCCAACAAACTATTTCTCCTTCAAGCATTTTCGATCATCGCTTAAATCTATAAGCCCAAAGCAGAAACCTCCTTCTGTAAGAGGCTATTAGTGAACCAGTCAGATTTGTATTACAATCTGATGTAATTAGGTACTTGTTCTCTTTATTAAAACATTGTACCATTGTGCCTGAGGGGATGGTGGAGGCAGGTACACTAAGAAGTATCTGGAGGAGCACCTGAATGGCCAAGGCATTGATCCAACCTGCACAACACTAATCACTACCTCAGTATAGCAACATTATGACCACTGCACTATAACAGATTATTTTTGTTTTAATTGTGTTCTTCCTTGCAAAAATTGTGTATAACTCGTTTTTCTTGAGTGCCGCTTATCTGATGCTATGTGCCTGTGATGCTGCTGCAAGTAAGATTTTCGTTGCACATATACTTGTGCATATGTCAATAAACTTGTCTTAGACTTAGTTCGTAGCTTTCTATGCAAAGTTTAAGTGCTGGTAAGTGGGATTAGTGTAGATGGGTGCTTATTGGTTGGTATGGATGTGGTGGACCCAAGAAATTCTTGCATCTTCTGCAAGACTCGAGCAGGATTCAAACCCCTACTGTCTGGAGCACTGGTCTTGTAAGTTGACTGCTGTACACTTGAGTGAGAGGCCTGATTCAGAGATGCTATCTTGTGGCTCTTGTGTCCATCTGCAGCCTGGTTTTCCAGGGCTGTTTACCTGCTCCAGGCAGCATGACTACCCTTGGGTTGAGACTTCAGCCTTCCTAAGGTTTGAATGGCCAGGGAGGACGAGCTAGAAATGACATTCATCTGATCTTGCAGATAAGGGTTGTATATTTTCTCTTGAAAAAGAGCTTTAGTTCAACTGTCCTCTGGTTATTAAAGTAAATGATGGGAAGTGCAGTGTCTTGGGGGCCAAGTCCCGAGAGGTTTTGTTCCTTCC
This sequence comes from Pristis pectinata, assembly GCF_009764475.1. Lineage (NCBI taxonomy): Eukaryota > Metazoa > Chordata > Chondrichthyes > Rhinopristiformes > Pristidae > Pristis > Pristis pectinata. The sequence goes on from NC_067437.1 coordinate 9,679,354, forward strand.
GATCCACTTGTGAAGTTTTCCTTGTGATACAAGCAGCGGGGATGCTGGTTATCAGACATGCAAAAGCTCTGAGTGGAGCAGGGCCAATCTCAGCAACAACATCCTGTTGTGGCCGGGAGTTTGTACTGCTTGACTAGCCTGGCCTGATGACATGAAGCAGTGTATGGCCTTCCTACCAATTTATGCAAAATAGATCTGGAATAAAAAGCCAATGTCCGTACTGGTGTCTGAAAAACTGCACTTGGTTCACCAATGTCTCTTCAGGGAAGGAAACTTTCTGTCCTTCTCTGGGCTTGCCTGACTCCATACTTAACAGTGTGGTTGACTCCAGTTCTGTTCAGGAAGCTACTCAGTTCACGAGCAGTTGGGTTTGGCTGATTAAACATTGGCCTTGCCAATATTGCCTGTGTTCTGTGAATGAATATTTCAAAAAAAAAACACGTTATGCTAGCATTTCCTTTGCATCCAATATCCATAGGTGGACTATACATTGGTCTTCGGATGCTTTCTCCTTGTCCCTTTTGTAGCTGAGTCTATGGGTGTTGGATTCACTGGACAGCAGTCCCTCAACCTCATTGTCACTGTGCCTTGTCTTGTCTCCTCAATGCCCCTCACTAAGCTACCCCTGGTCCTCTTCCTTGTCATGAATCTATCTACAACTTTTAAAATATAGTATTTTTTTAAAATATTGTTCTGATTTTGCTTCCACTGTCTAAGAGTTCCAAAGCTATGCCGCCTTAAAGAATTTTACCTTGCCAACCTTAATTGGGTGACCCACCCCGCATGTAAACAGTGACTCAGGCTGAAAGTCAGTGAAAGGCAAATAAAATATTTATAAAACAAAAACTGCTGATGCTGGAAAACAAACAAAAGGGAAATACTCAACAGGTCAGGCGAGGTTGAGTTCTGATTCCACAGTTGCTGCCCGGCCTGCTGAGTATTTCTAGCACTTTCTTTTCATTAAAGAACTATCCTTTACTTTCTTTGAAGCTTTGGGTTATAAGTCTAGTTAGCTGCAGCACAGTAAACATTCCTCTTGCCTTTTGGGTTAAAAGTTGTGAGCTTTAAGCCCATTAGAGGTGGCCAGGGGTGGGAAAGTGAAATCCAGGCCACTATCCATGTGCAGTACTGGAGAACTGCAACACTGCCACACATGCCATCTTTGGACAAGACCCTAACTCCAGAACCCGTTTGGTTTTCTCCTGAAAGTAAATGATCCCATTTTTTTCCCCCCTGTAAATTAAAAAGCAGGTGTGTTATCTGTCCTAGGACCAATATTTATCCCTCCAACATTATCGGAAGAGATTATCTGGTTTGTGCCTATGAGGGCTGTGCATAAACTAGTTAATAATACATAGTTACATGGCACAGAAACAGGCTCTTTGTTCCACTTGTCCATGCTGACCAAGGTGCCTTAAGCTAGTCCCATTTGCCTGTGTTTGGCCCGTATCCCTCTAAACCTTTCCTAACCACAAACCTGTTCAAATGTCTTTTTTTTAAACATTGTAATTGTCCCCATGTCTACCACTTCCTCTGGCAGCTTGTTCCATATACTGACCACCCTCTGTGTGGGGGGGGGAAAACCTTCCCCTCTGGTCCCCTTTTAAACCTATGCCCTCTATTTTCCAGTCTAAAACTAGACTGTGACCATCCACTTTATAAAATCATGAGGGGCACAGATAAACCTCTAAGTCATCCCTCAGCCTCCTGCAATCCATAGAGGGGGGATAAAAGTCCCAGTTTCTCCTCATCAAGCACTCCAATCCCAACCTCGTGAATCGTTTCTGCATCCTCCCTATCTTAATCCCCATCCTTCTCACAGTGACCAGAGCTGCACACAGTACTCCAGGTGTGGTTTCGCCAACATTTTGTGCAGCTGTTTTAAAAAAAAAAAGTCCCGATTCTTGTACTCTGATCCCCGTCCATCAAAGGCAAATGTTCCATATGCTGCCTTCACCACTTTGTCTACCTTTGTCGCCTGTAGTGACAATGCTTCAAAAGTCCTTTGGCTGCCGTCCCCTTTGGGATGGCACTGAAAGAGACTGGATGTGCTGTGGGTGTAGCTGGGATGAGGAGGCTCTTTGTCTAAAGTACAGACGCACAAGATTCTGCAGATGCTGGAATCTGGGACAACACACACAAAATGCTGGAGGGACTCAGCAGGTCAGGCAGTATGTATGGGGGGGGGGGGGGAATAAACAGTCGACATTTCGCATCAGGATTGTGTGTTACTCTTTCACTAAAGACTTCCATTGATTGGGTGGCTAAAAGAACAAACATTAAAAAGAAATGAAACTGTTTAGGCCATTTGGCCCTTCAAGCCTGTTCTACTATTCACCAAGATCATGTCTGATCTGTTACCTCAGTGCCCTTGCCCTGCACTATCCCCATATCCTTTAATTCCCTGTAAACAATTGAGAGATTTCTGGGTATTGAATGAACTCACTCAGTCTCCACAGCCGTAGTGGGGGGGGGGGGTAGGTGTCAAGAATTCCAAAGATTCTCCATCCTCTGAGTTAAGAAGTTTCTTTGCCTCGGTCCTACTCTTTATTCCCAAGCTGACTTCCCTGGTCCTGGACTTCTCAACCAGGAGAAACATCCTCCCTCCATCTAGCCTGTTGACCTCTAACAATCACAAGATTGTTTCAATGACGTTTTAGGGCACCAATGGTTGGTATGTGGAGGTGGGATAGGTGGTCATTTGGTTGATTAGAGTAGGGGACCCCCTCCATAAGGAAGGTTATGTACTTAACATTTGTACATGTAATTCAATTTCCTTGGAAATTCCTCCATCCCTGAGCACTTTTGGAGAGTGGAGTCACAGTTGAGCCAATTACTGCGAAAAGGAAAGGTATGTCCCATATGACTCCTATTTAGCAGGGAATGTCAGGGACTGGAAATTAAGATTAGATTGGGATCCTGGGAAAAGCCCCCAGTCTTTGAGCCTTGCAATTCTTAGCATATTTTAGAACCTCAAAACCCCAAACTGCTTTAGGATCACCAGTCATTTTGAGGTATTGTCACTGTTGTAACATAGAGTAACTAATCACTACCTTAGCACTAGCAACACTATGACCTCTTTGCATTACAATGGACTTTTTGTTCTAGTTGTGTTCTTTGTTATAAAAATTCTGTTTCTTTTTCTTGTGAATGCTGCTTATCTGATGCCCTGTGCCTGTGATGCTGCTGCAAGTAAGTTTTCATTGCACCTGTGCACACACGTACTTGTGCATGTGACAATAAGCTGGACTTTGACTGCCATCTTCCTCTAGTCAATGGATGCAGCAAGGTTCAGTAGATGGGAGGGAGATGGAAGTCATTAAATGTGATTGGGGGATAAATATTGGAGAAGGTTCCTCTGCTGTGGGTGGAAAATGCAGTGGGATCTTTAACTCATCTGAGATGGGTAGAAGAAACCACAATTTAACTTCTCATCCAAAAGACAACACCTCCAACAGTGTAGCACACCTTGTCACTGGCATTGGAGTGCAGGCCTAGATTTTTGCATTCTGCAGCAGGACGAACTCTCAACCTTCTGCCATCAAGGCAAGGGTGCTACTCACTGTTGGGTGGCACAGCTGGTAGAGCTGCATCCTTGTGGCTCCAGCGATCCGGGTTCAATCCCGACCTCAGGTGCTGTTTGCGTGTTCTCCCTGTGACAGCGTGAGTTTTCTCCCAGATGCTCTGGTTTCCTCCCGCATCATCAAAGATGTGTGGGTTGTAGGATAATTGGCTGCTATAAATTACCTCTAGTGTGTAGGTGATTGGTAGAATCTGTGGGGTATTGATGGGAATGTGGGGAAGAATAAAAAAAAGGATTAGTGCAAATAGATTGGCCAAAGAGCCTGTTCTCCTGCTGTGTGAATCTGACTCTGCTTGTTGATGAGAGTGGGGTTCATTGATTTTTTTTTTCCCCTTGTTCTTTTTAATTGAATATATTTTTACTTTCTCTTGCCTCTGCAGCAGAGACGATGCATTGTTCTGTTGCGCACACCTTGAACTGCTGAAACCTGGCATACCCAGACTGGGGGAATGGATTGAACTTGTCTCCAGAAGGCCGTGGGAGGCACCTGTTCAGGCTTGCTGGCAGGAAAAGGTGCTCCTCTGTAAAACCTCCCCACTTTGCAACATCTTGTGTCTGAGTGTATGCTAGTGGCAGGAAACGATGCACAATCGGGACCTGCAAAGGGGCAGTAGTCTGTGAATAAGCAGGTAATGCAAGCTGCATTTTTGTATCGAGATCTGTCCTGTTCACCTGAACTCCTGGTTCCTTTCTTTCCCTCCTGTTCGCTTGTTACCTCAGTGTTCCCGTTTTTAAATTCTCATTGTGTTCTGAATCCCTTGACTGCTTCCTCTTCCCTATCTCTTCGAACATCGCTCTACCCTGCAGGATCTCCACGTTCCTCCAGTTCTGGCATCTCTTGATTTTTCTCCTTTTTTTTTATCCGCACCCCGCCCCCCCCCCCCCCCCCCCCCCAAGAGAAAACACCCTCCCTTTCTCCCTTGATCCATTGCAGATGCTTCCTTGGTTTTGCTGCTTCTTGTCCTCTCGAATATCGCCCACCATTGGTGACCCTGGTCTGAATGGAATTGCTTTCTAAACCTCTTCCCCTTCTAAAGTGCTTAAAACCTACTTCATGCTAAATATTTAGTCCCTTTTCCCTAACATCTGCCGAAGTGCACTGGGCACTCCGCTATGTAAAAATGCAATACAAATCCAAGTTGCTGCATCTCTTGCATTATTCCATAAGTATTTGAAAGAAAGACTTGTATAGCTCCTTGCTGGATCTCCCCAAGGTGCGTTACAGGCAATGTACTTTTGAAATGTGGTAGATGTTGTAATGTAGGAAGCACAACAGGAAATTTGGACAGTAGGATCCCACAACCAGCAATGATGAGATTTTCCTCATTGTAGAGGTAGATCAAAACACCCTGCCCCTCCAAGGATCATTTTGTGGTGATAAATATTAAGATGCCATCGGGTTCATGATGGTTCCAGCAGAGTAATCCAATTGTCTGTGTGTCTCTGAACTCCCATTTTTGCCATTGATTTACAGTGGCCAATTAACCTGCCAGTGGGATGTGGGAGGAAATTGGAGCATCTGGTGGGTGGGGGTGGGAAGAGAGAAACATTGTGTTTTCACAGGAGGATGTGCAAATTCCACACTTGGCAGTGGAGGTCAGGATCGAACCTGTGTCACTGGAGCTGTGGAGTAGCATCTCTGCTAGGTGTGCAACCACGATGTTTAAGGGCACCTCACTGACAGTTGGTACTTGTTTTTTTGCCCTCCCTGTTGCACCACCTTACAACAGCTTCTCCTTGTGTCAGCCAGTCCTCATGTGAAGGGGTCCCTGTGGCACTCTCTCCTCCCAATCACACCCCTTCTGAGAGGGTGATCCTTCTGTTACTCGCTGTCACTTGTGGGTGCATCCTGGAGTTGATTGATCCCAGTCTGACGTGGCAGTGTTGGGACAGGAACATTCCCATCCCACACGTGAAAATCCCAAGCCTGGAGGGAGGGAATTGACTTGCTGTGCTGAGAAGTTGGATTATCAACCTTGTAGGGGAAATGAGCAATTGATGAGAATGCAAACCATTGCCTTGGCAACTGTCCACAGCCAGGAAGTGAGTCGTCAGCAGGCTGTAATTGGAAAATCTGAAGTCATGTTTAGGTTCACTTGGTGTTATTAATAGTAATTTAGTTAATGTCCAGGCAGTGTTGTCAATGCCTATTGAACTAACTGCCTCTTAACTCCTGGGTCTTAATTTGGATCTTTTACACAGTTTCTGGGTGCATTGGGCAAGAATGGATTTTTACCTGAAAGCATTACCAGGTAAAAATGGGGGGGGAAAAAGTCCAGAATCTTGTTTATTATCACTGACATATGTGTTGTGAAATTTGTTGTCTTGTGGCAACAGTACAGTGCAAGACATAAAAATCACTAAATTGCAAAAATAAATAAATAGTGCAAAAGAGGAATAACAAGGGAATGCCACAGAATTCATGGGAATTCTGTGGCAATCAAAAACCAGAACAGGATTCTGAGGCAGGGTCCTGCCCTGGACCAGAGAATCTTGCTCCTGCAGCTTGATGTGTGGAAGGAGTTCGGAATGTAGGCCAGTGTTTCCGCTGCACTTTTTGGATGAGAGATTAAACCAAAACGCCACTTCCGATTTATAAGGTAAAGTAAATGATCCTTCATTCGAGGAAGGATTCTTCAGTGTATGCTGGCAGAATATTTGCCCCACAACTGATGAGATTTCTCTCCACCAGCCCCCCCCCCCGCCCCACTAGATATTTTGTTAGGATCTTGCTGTGCACTGCTGGCACCATCAATGCAACGATGGCCATGCTTCAGAACTAGGTCATTGGCAATAAAGTTCTTTGGAATTTCCAGAGTTTGAAAAGTGCTGGTGGGAACTTTTTTTAAATTAAATTCATTTTTGGGGATTTGACAATTGCTGGCACAGCCAGTATTTATTATCTGAGGAGGTGATGGTAAGCAGTCTTCTTGAATTGCAGTAGTCCTTCTGCTGAAGGTACTCCCACAGTGCTATCGGGGAGAGAGTTCCAGGAGATGGACCCAGTGACGAAGGAGCAGGGATGTATTTCCAAGCCAGGACGGTGTGCATCTTGGAGGGGAACCTGCAGCTGGTGTTGGCCAACATCTGCTGCCTTTGTCCTTGGTGGTGGCGGTCACAGTCAGGGACATATTGTTTGAGTAACCCAGCTGAGTAATAGCAGTGCATTTTGCAGATGGTACACAGTGCTACCATTGTGCACCAGTGGTAGAGGGAGTGCATCTTTAGGTGAATGGTCAGTCTTTTTCCCAGGGTAGGGGAGTCTAAAGCTAAGTTTTATCTAGTTTACCTAAAACACTGGTTTGAGGTGAGAAGGGAAAGATTTGAGAGGGATCTGAGAGGCAACTTTTTCACATGGAGGGTGGTGGGTATTTGGAATGAGCTGCTAAAGGAAGTAGTAGAGGCAGGTACAATTAAGACATATATGTGGATAGGAAAGGTTTAGAGGGATGTGGGCAAATGGGACTAGCTCGGGTAGGCAACTTGATCAGCATGGAGGAGTTGGGTTGAAGGGCCTGTTTCTGTGCTGTGTAACTCTTCACTCTGTGGTTGATGGGGTGCCAGTGAACTGGGCTGCTTAGTCATGGATGGTATTGAGCTTCTTGAGTTGCCATTGCACTCATTCAAGCTGGTGGAGAGTATTGCATTTGCACTCCTGATGTGCATTTTGTGTCAGGAGGTGAGTCACTCGCCACAGATCCCCAGACTCTTGTAGCCATGGTATGTATTTGGCTCGTCCAGTTGAGTTTCTGGTTAATGGTGGCCCTGCCCAAGTTGATGTTGGGGAGCTCAGTGATGGGAATACCATTGAACATAAAGGGGAACTGTCTGGACTCTTCATTCGAGGTGGTTATTCCCTGTTTGTGACATGGGTGTTACTTGCCACTTCTCAGCCCAGGTCTGAACATTGCCTGGGTCTTGATCTGTGCAGGAGTTGCAGATGAACACTACACAATCATCAGGAAACATCACCATCTCTGACCTTGTGATGGAAGGATGGCCACTGATGAAGGTGATTAAACGTGGGACTCTGCCCTGAGAGACTCCTGCTGTGATGTCCTGGGACAGGGGTAATCAACCTCCTGACAACTACAACCATGTGCCATTGTGAAAGATGTGTCACTACTGGAGTCTTCCCCTCTTAATGCCCATTGATTTTCAGTGTGCCCTAATACCATGCCACAAATGCTGCCTTGATATTGATGGCAATCGCCCTTGTCTCAAGGCTGTGGTGAACTCTGGAGCAGAATAGTCTCGGCAAAACCCCAGCTGGTTATTGCTGAGCAAATGCCGCTTGATAGCTCTGCCAACGTCAGCAAGGAATGCAGGGCATTCGCCTCATGCAGGGGCCTCTCTTCACTTCAGCCACTGGCTACCTGACCCAGTGCTATGCTTGGGTTGGAGAAAGTATCGAGGTTCATATACACCTTGGAGCAGGGATACCACTCAAGCAGTGGAGGTCTTGTCCAAGATGTATTTATGCAGAAGTATCATCCTTGGTACAGTCCAGTATTTCCCAGAACTTTGGGTTCTAGATTAGAGCTAACTAATTTTTTTCCCTCTATTTATTCATTGGATACAGTGGCCAGCACTGCACATCCCGTATTGTGCCTGCTATCCCACTCCCAACATACAGTGACTATCTGGGTTATTTCAGAGGGACATTGGGAGCCAACCATATTGGTGAGTCTGGAGTTGCACAGAAGTCTAGAGCAGGTAAGGACGGCAGATTTCCTTCCCCGAGAACATCAGTGAACCAGATCAGTTTTTACAATTATCCAATGGTGACTGTTGCTGAGGCTTGTTTCTCATTGATCTCCTATGTCACCAGTGAGGAAGCTCCTGTCATGTGGTCAGTGAGCACCTCTGGTGAAGGGACAAGCACTTGAGGAAAGAAGCCTTGTTCTTTGTTGGTTGGTTGTGTAATCATTTGCTGTTTAATGGTGGACCTGTTCCTGTCTGATTTCAGTCTTATTTTGTATCGGACTATGACCCAACGATCGAGGACTCCTACACCAAGCAGTGTGTCATCGATGATCGAGCTGCACGACTAGACAGTAAGTACCATCCAATGTTCCCAGTGTGACTTGTCCCTACCATCTTGCCTAGAAGTTGGTCCAGTTTTGGTGAGCTTCAGTTAAATCTAGTATCAAACTGATAGTCAATAAAATTGCAAAATTAACACCTCCATTGTTTTGAGAAAGTGTTAAGAGGGATTGAGGTTGAAACTGCTGTTTCATGGATGCTGCTGATTGCTACACAGCTTGCAGCTATGGCACATGCAAGCTAACTTGTGGTTGAACCCAGTGATCTCACAATGGCAACCTGAGAGCAGATGGTCACGCCCCATAGCCGTGAGTGATCTCTTGCCCAGTGGCAACGTTGGGTCACCGATCAAAGGCGGATCACAGGAGCCGCAACCTGCACTGAGGGCTGCCACTTACACAACTGAAAGTTATCAGGAGACGCCAGAGTTAAGACCATAAGATACAGAAGCAGAATTTGGCCATTCGGCCTATCATCTGTTCCACCATTCAATCATGCCTAACTTTTTCTTCCCCCAACCCCATTCTCCTGCCTCCTCCCTGTAACCCTTAACCCCCTTACCAATCAAGAACCTACCAATCTCTGCTTTAAATACACCCAATGACTTGGCCTCCACAGCCCTCCGTGGCGGCAAGTTCTACAGATTCGCCACCTCTGGCTGAAGAAATTCCTCCTCATCTCCCTTTTAAAGGGACATCCCTTTTTATTCTGAGGCTATGCCCTCAGATCCTTTCCACATCCACTCTATCCAGACCTTTCAGTATCCCATGGGTTTCACTGAGATTCCGCTCCCCATCCTTCTGAACTCCAAGTACAGGCCCAGAGACATCAAAAGCTCCTTGTCAGTTAAGCATTTCCTTCCTGGGATCATTCTTAAGAACCTCCTCTGAACCTTCTCCAGGGCCAGCACATCTCTCCTCTGATATGGGGCCCATAAGTTTAAGATGCAGGGTCTTGACCTGAAACGTTGACCGTCACTCTGCCTCCAGAGATGCTGCTTGACTCACTGAGTTCCTCCAGCAGCTTGTTTCTTGCTGAAGGTTATTGAGGGTGACTTCCAACCTAAAAATGATATGCTGGGGAGGAGGATACTTGAAATTGGGCAGACTTCACTACTCACAGCAGAGGTACTCCTTGACCTGTGTTAATGAGGCAGATTGTAAATGGCCACTTTTTTTTTCCCCCTCCCACTAAGTAACTAATACATGTGCACACATTGATGTCATTGCAGGCACAAGATACAATGCAGGGAATACACATTGGGGACAATCACACCAGAAGATTAAAAAAAATAATCAAATAGTGCTACAAAAAAAGTGTCTGTGGAAGCAGGAAATGTTTGGTCTAATTATCAAATGGAGAGGGTTTCACCAGAATGTTATAAAGTTATACAAGATGAACAGCATCTTTGGTCCATCACATCTATTTCAACCAGTGAACACCCATCTAAGCTGGTTCCACCTTCTCTCACATCCCATTAACCTCCCCACTGTCCAGCTACATGCCAGGGGCAGTTTGCAGCAACCAATTAACCTACTGTGACACACATTCACAAAGATGTTCCTGTGACGGGAGGGTTTGAGCTACAAGGAGAAACTGCTTTCCCTGGAGATTAGGAGGCTGAGGGGTGACCTTGTAAACATGAGGGGCATAGACTAGGTAAACGGTCAGTCTTTTTCCCAGGGTACTCTAAGGAAACAAAGGATGCTGGAATCTAGATGAAAAACACGATGATGCTGGAGGAACTCAGCAGGCCAGGCAGCATCCGTGGAGAAAAGCAGACGGTCAATGTTTCGGGTCAGGACCCTTGTTCAGGACTGAAAATAGGAAAAGGGGAAGCCCAATATATAGGAGGGGAAAACAACAGTGATAGGTGGACAAAAGAAGGGGAGGTGGGTGGGCCCAGGGAGGTGATGGGTAGGTGTGGGGGCATAGGGAGAGGTAAGTTTTTCCACACTGGGTGGTGAATGAGCTGCCAGAGGAGGAGATGGAGGCAGATACAATAATAATGTTTAAAAGGCTTTTGGACAGGTGCTTGGATGGGAAAGGAGGGATATGGACCTAATGTGGGCAAATGACATTAGTTGGGCATCACGGTTGGCATAGAAAGGGACAGTTTCTCTGCTGTACAGTTCTATGATTGTATATTTTGAATGTGGAAGGAAAACTATGGAAAACCACCTGGTAATTGGTTTATTATTCTCTCAAGTATACAGTGAAAAACTTGTTTTGCATGCTATCCGTTCATATCATTTCAAAATATCAGTACATCGAGGTAGTACAAAGGGGAAAGGAACACACAATGCAGAATATAGTATTGCAGTTACAGAGAAAGTGCAGGTAGACAAGGCCAAGGCCATAATGAGGTAAATTGTGAGGTCAAGAGTCCATCTTACTGTTCAATAGTCTTGTAACAGTGGGATAGAAGCTGTCCTTGAGCCAGGTGGTACATGTTTTCAAGCTTTTGTAGCTTCTGTCTGATGGGGGTGGGAGGGTAGGGAGGACAGAGAATGTCTGGGGTGGGAGGGGTCTTTGATTCTGTTGCCTGCTTTCCCAAGGCAGCAGGAAGTGTAGACTCTCATGAAAGGGAGACTGGTTTTCATGATGGACTGAGCTGTGTCCACAATTCTCTGCAATTTCTTGTGGTCTTGGACAGAGCAGTTGCCATACCAAGCTGTGATGCATCCGGATAGGATGCTTTCTATGGTGCATCTATTTAAAAATTGGTGGGGGTCAATGGGGACATGCCAAATTTCCTTTGCCTTTTGAGGAAGTTGAGGAGCTGGTGTGCTTTCTTGGCCATGGCGTCTACTTGGTTGGACCAGGACAAGCTATTGGTTATGTTTACACCTAGGAACATGAAGTTCTCGACCATCTTCACCTCAGTACCATTGATGTATGCTGGGGGAGAGGTGTGCTCCACCCCACTTCTTCCTGAAGTCAATGATCAGCTCTTTTGTTTTGCTGACATTAAGGGAAAGGTTGTTGTCATGACACTATGCTACAAGGTGTTCTATCTCCTTCCAATACTCTATCTCATTAATTATTTGAGATCTAGCCCACTATGGATACAAAAGCTGAAAATGCATATCACCAGGCTTCAGGGCAGCCTCTATCCACTGTTATAAGACTATTGAACGAACCCTTTGTACGATAAGATGGACTCTTGACCTCCTAATCTACCTAGTTATGGCTTTGTATCTTATTGTCTACCTGCACTGCACTTTCACTGTAACTGTAACCGAACTTGTAGATGGAGTTTGAGCAGAATCTGGGCATGCAGTCATGAGTGTATAGGGAGTAAAGTAAGGGGCTGAAGGCATAGCCTTGTGAAGCACCAGTATTGAGGATTAACAGGGCAGAGGTATTGCTGTCTATTTTCACTGATTGTGGCCTGTTGGTCAGGAAATCAAGGATCCAGTTCTAGAAGGAGGTGTTGAGTCCCACGTGTAGGTCACAGGGAGAACATGCAAACTCCACACAGACAGCAGCAGGGATTGGGATTGAACCTGGGTCTTTGGAGCTGTGAAGCCTTGTATTGCCCTTAATACTGTTTAGCTCCAGTAAAGTGTGCCCAAAATTGTAGGTTGTGCACACTTTGTGTTCTCTTTTTACAATCCATTCCTATCTTTCTCTAATCCAGTTTCTCGGTCTGTCCTCATGCGACCGTTCTGCTTGTCTAAAATCTTAGCTGCTCGCATTCCCATTGCACCATCAACACAGTCAGCCAATCGTAAGGCACTTGACTCAGGTGGTTACCAAAGCAAATTTGATGTAGTCACCAAAGGAGATCAGGACAGGTGAACCATAGACTGGTCCAAGCAGGAGGATTTGGGGAGGGGATTCCTAAGTTTGGAACACTGATATTTGAAGGATTGATGCTCAGTGGTAGGATGAAAGTAGGTGATACATGATGTGTTGGTATTGGGGGAACGCAGTAGTTACAGGACCTCCCTAGGTTGTGCACGCCCCGCACGTGTGAACAAGGGTTTGGGAGACCAGTGAGGAGGGTTTGCAGGCTGGCTGCCGCTGAGCTACAGGTATCTTCTGGTGGGTGGGAGCGGGGAATTTCCACGTGCTTTCTCTTCTCTACCGAAAAGTCCGGATTACGTACCGTTCTCAGGAATGGAGCCCTGGGGACTGCCTGTCTGACTGCAGGTTGGAGTGAAAGACGCGAGACTGCGGAGGGATTTGAACCCCTAAACCAGCTTATAGAACTAAGATGATCATGAAGATGCAGCACATCGAGTAAACATGACCTTTACTGGTGCAGTTTGATCTGCAACTAAACTGCAAACATGGTCCAAATAATACAAGATGGTAATCTTGTGTAACCCTCTCTGGAGGTAGCCCACTAATCTTTTTAAGAGAGCTCTTTCCCTTGCAGTTCATAGATGCACACCACAAGAACAATTTCAGGGCACACTTGGTTAATTGCTATTTCTGATGCTGCATTGTATGCATGGAGCAGTGTTGAGGGAGATGACGCGAGTGTGTGGGTGTGTTCATGTGTGTCATTTGTATTTAGATGGAGAGGGTCCAACTGCAAATCAGACACTACTTTTTAAAGAGGAAGCTCTGAAGTTGTGTTTGAGCCTGCCTGTGAACATTTTAAGTGAAGCACGGGCAGCCTGCCGTCCTACTTTGTGTTCTAACATTGAACACATTGCCTGTGTGGGTGAGCTGGTGATAAATGACCTCATGATTGAGACTCCAGAGTGTTCCAGGACCTTTAGAGACCAAGTACTAGTTAGAGTTGCCAACTGCTGGAGAGGAAGATTGTGTTTTTGGGGAATGATTGTGATTTATTAGAGAGAAACTGGCTGGGTTTGGTGGGGATTTTTCCTTGTATATTTATTGTTGGCCATTTCTTTGAAAAAGGCAGAGGAAACTGGGGTGGAGGAGGGAGGGTGTGTGTGTGTGAGGGAGTGAGCTCAGCCTGATCTGAGCCCCTCTGAGCAACAGTCTATTACTCATCAAGAAAGATTCTGTTTTTCCTAGTCCCTCCTTGTACGGTGCATATCTTACCATGAAGGAATTTTAATTCTGTCAGTGTGGGGTAACTTCCCTGGCTGTAACCACGGAAACCATGTCTGAAACTTGTCTGTGCTAGCAAATGCTACTGTAATGGCCCTGAAGACTGACTGTGTATTAGAAATGGATTGAATGATTTATCCTTGCATTTCTGTGGGGCTGTTCACATTCCCCTCAAGTTATCCCTTGACACTTCACAGCCAATGATATTGCTTTGAGCTACAGCCACTATATAAGAGGTGACTGGCCCGTTAGGCTCCCACAGACGATGGCAATGGTTAAAACCACACTAGATCATGAAGTTGAGTGAGGGGTAAATATTGGTCAGTCTGCCAATAGTTTATACATTCTCCACATGGGTTTCCTCCCACGTATCAAGGTATGAGAGTTGGTAGCGGCGGCTGGGGGGAGGGGTGTGTGTGTGTGTTAAGACCATAATACAAAGGAGCAGAAGTTGGCCATTCAGCCCATTGAGTCTGCTCCACCATTCTATCATGAGCTGACCTATTCTCCCATTTAGCCCCACTCCCCTGCCTTCTCACCATAACCTTTGATGCCCTGGCTACTCAAATACCTATCAATCTCTGCCTTAAATACACCCAATGACTTTGCCTCCACAGCCACCTGTAGCAACAAGTTCCACAGATTCACCACTCTCTGGCTAAAGAAATGTCTCCACATCTCTGTTCTGAATGGGCGCCCTTCAATCCTGAAGTCGTGACCTCTTGTACTAGACTCCCCTACCATGGGAAACAACTTTGCCACATCTACTCTGTCCAGGCCTTTTAACATTCAAAATGTTTCTATGAGGTCCCCCTTCATTCTTCTGAACTCCAAGGAGTACAGCCCAAGAGCCGTCAAACATTCCTTGTATATTAACCCCCTCGTTCCTGGAATCATTCTAGTTAACTTTCTAGGGTTGTTGTGAATGTGGAGGATTAAATGGATCAGTAGCATTAGTATAAATGGGTATATGATGGTTGACCCAGACTCAGTGGGCTGAAGGGCCTGTTCCTGTGCTGTATCTCCCTAGGACTGACTACGACTACAGAATGAGATCTTCAACATCTGCAGATGAAAGTCTGTTTTAACAGCTCACCTGTGAGACTACTTTAAAAAGGAAGGTCTAAAATCCAGTGAGTCTGATTTGTGAGCATGAAGTGGCACTGTACTGCATCTGGTAGAGCTGCTACCTCCCAGGTTCAATCCTGACCTCCGGTGCTGTCTGTGGAGATTACGCGTTTTCCCTGTGGGTGGGTTTCCCAGGGTGCTCTGCTTTCCTCCTGTACCCTAAGGACATGCTGATTAATTTGCTCCTGCTAGTTACCCCTAGGGTAGGTGCCTGGTTGGAGTTGGTGGGCATCTAAGACACAAATCCTTGCAGGGGAAATAAGTTGAGGAATGGGACTGACGGTGTTGCCCTGAGAGCTGGCATGGGTTTGATGGACTGAATGGCTTCTGGTGTTGCATGAATACAGGCAGCCCACCTTCCTAATTAGTGTTCAAACATTGAATGTATTGTCTACCTGGATATGTCAGTGACGAACTACCTTGTGGTTGAGACTCCCAAGTACTCCAGGGCCCTGTGACACAGCACAGGTTGTAGTTGGGTTTGTGGACAGTGTTGAACTCCCAAGGTACTCTACCCCGGTGTTGGGCTGGATTTTGCTTCCTGAGGCAAGAATGCAACTAGCTGAACCACCACTGATTTGGTGACCCTGTACTTTGTGTCCAATATCTCCCTGCTCCTTTTGGGGGAAGGAAGTTTCCTGGTCAAGTGTACACATGATGCCTGTGTCTGCACCCCACCACGCACAGCACCACCCCCCCCCCCACCGCCCTGAAGTGGCCTGGTGATCTACTTGTTTGTACCAGATGATTCCAGGAGGTGACTTGCCACCATCTTCTTGCGATTGACAATAAGTGTTGGCCTTGCCATCTCTGTGTCTGAATAAAACTTTTTTTTCTTTCTTCCCCCATCAATCTTTTTAGTTTTGGACACTGCCGGCCAAGAGGAATTTGGCGCGATGAGGGAACAGTATATGCGGTCAGGCGAGGGTTTTCTACTTGTCTTTGCCATCAACGATCGGGGAAGGTAAGGTGGTTTTCTGCCTCCCTTTTTCCATTAGTGGTGTTGTGCAGAGAAGCCCCTCCCCTGGTTACTTGGTGGTTCCATGCCCTGTGCTACAGAGAGCACAGAGCTCACTCCTTGCATAAAACTAGAAAGGTGGTAGTTCTGCTTTGACAGAGGAAAGCTTGCTGAATTATAGACAAAAGCAGGGGTTGTAGAGATGGGCAAAGAGCCAGTGTGTCCATGATGGGCTGAATGGCCTCCTTCCTGTGCTGTGCCTCTCTGGATTCAACCCAAGCTTCCTGTTGGGACACCTAGGTCTAGTTGATGATGTTCCGTAAGGTGACCTCTGCCCCACTCCCACTTTCTTGCCATTGCCATCAAATCCAACCCATTTCCCTTTGTCTTCAAGGCAAGAGAAAACAAATCTGAAACCCCAGTCAGACAGCCCACTGAATCCATAAGAGATCAGTCTTGAATTCCCGGGAATGCCAGGGGAATCTCCAATCGCCAGCTGGTCAGCTCCACCTCTGTGCAGAAATCAGGGTTTGGGGGAAGGGAGAATGGGGTTGGGTTTACCTCCCCTACCCAACTGCTAGTTTAGCCATCCGTGTGCTCCACAAGAGTCAAGTGACCAACGTGTGGGTCTCAAACTCCCATCCCGGAGTGCGTTAGCACTATCCGACAGGAGGAAGAAGGAAAGCTGAAGAGTGATATCTCCCGATTTTCTTTCCAGTGTCTCTCCGAGGCTCTGCTCTCATCAGCACATTACACACAGATGCTCCCTGTACCAGGAATCCCCTATCCACATAGGCTATGGAAATCCTTGGAGAAGGTACCTTCTCACACAAACTCCAGGCCATAACTCCTGCCTTGGATGTGCTTGCCCCAGATAGAAACTCCCAAAATAAAACCCTTTTCCTGTTCATTCCGCAGTTTTGACGAGATCAGCAAGTTTCACCGGCAGATTTTGCGAGTGAAGGACAGGGATGAGTTTCCCATGATCCTCATTGGGAACAAGGCTGACCTCGAACACCAGCGACAGGTCAGTCTCGCCTGGGTGAGCAGTGGGGGGGGGACTGGTGGAGAGGGTGGGGATTTGTATTAGGTGAGTAAGTAACCACTCATTTTGCAGGTGACGAAAGAGGAATCTGACAGTCTTGCCCGGCAACTCAAAGTATCCTATCTGGAGGCTTCTGCCAAAATACGGTTGAACGTAGATAACGCGTTTCACAATCTGGTGCGCGCAATACGGTAAGCTCTTTAACCACTCTGTGGTGAGTCCGTACTTTAATGGCTGCGTCCAATACAGTGCCAAGGGATGTGGGTTAGTTGCAGAGGTTAAGCCAATTGGGCCTATAGAGGGTTGTACAGTACAGAAACAGGCCCTACAGCCCAACTGCCCAAGATTCCCATCTAAACTAGTCCCATTTGGCCCATATACCTCCTAAACCTTTCCTAACCATGGACCAGTCCCGGTGCCTTTTTAAATGTTGTTCGTGTACTTGCCCCAACCACTTCCTCTGGCAGTTCTTTCCATCTACTGACCACCCTCTGGGTGAAAAGGTTGCCCCTCTGATTCCCCTCTCCCCTCACCTTAAACCTATTCCTTCTAGATCTTGATTCCCCAACCCTGGGGTAAAAAGATTGCACATTGGCCCTCAAGATCACCATTCTTCTATGCTGAATGAGGGGGAGAAAAGAAAGTCCCAACCTGCTTAATCTCTCGCCATAACTCAGTCCCTCGAGTCCCGGCAACATCCTTGTAAATCTCTTCTGCACTCTTTCCAGGTTAGTGGTATCTTTTCTATAGCAGATTGACCAAAACTGAACCAAATGGGGCCTCTCCAATGTCTTGTACAACTGCAACATGACATCCAACTTCTGTTCTCAATGCCCTGACTGATGAAGGCCAGTGTGCCAAAAGCCACGTTCACTACCCTGTCTACCTGTGATGTTATACTCCGAGTTTGGAAGAATGAGAAGTGATCTCATTAAGAACATACCTGGTTCTTGCAAGGGTTGAGAGGGTAGATGGGGTTGGTGGGGGGTTAGATGCTTTCCCCTTGGCTAAAATGTCCAGAACCAGGAGTCACATACTCAGAATAAGAGGTTGTCCATTCGGATGTCCTTCCCTGGGGGGTGGTGAATAATGGAATTCTCCTTGCAAGAGGACAGGTTGAGTTGCTGACTCTTCAGTTTTTTGGGTCTGAGGATATGGGATTGGTGCAGGGGAAGTGGACCTGAGGCGAAAGATCAGCCATGGTCTTGCTCAGTTGTATCACAGCCATGAGGGTCAGAATAGCCTACTGCTCTTTGTGTTCTGTCAGCTCTGTGGTTTCCTATCGAGCCCTTGTAAGGTGTCCCAAGGTGCTTTGTGGGAGTATTGCCAAAGAACTTTGGCACTAAACCATGAGATACAAGGGAGGGAGACCAGAAATATGTCAAAAAAAGCAACTTTAAAGGAGCAACAGAATGGAGGCAGAGATGTATGGGGAGGGGGGTCCAGGCAGTAAAGCCATAGCTGCTGCGACCAATCTCATGTAGCCCCCTAATGGATGCCCAAGACCTCGTAGTTATGCTACAGAAATCTTGCACAGCTGTAGGGGCCAGAGGGAGTGACACAGGATGAGGAAGGATCCAGAGGAAGGGGGTGGCAGGGGCTGGAGGAGGGAGGGAGTGGGGGGCCAAAAGTGTTGCATGGAAATGGGGCACACTCAGGGTGAAGAATGAAAACGTCCTCGTCAGCAGATCCATCCAACCATTGAGGACCCTGCTTCTTCCCCACAGTCCTGCTAATTATTCTTTCTCGAGGCTGTTCAAGCCTTTCTGAGGGTGTGGGTGTTTTTGTTTGTATCGGCATCTGTATGAGCAATGAATTCCAGATCCCCTTTTTTTTTTTGTTTCGTTTTCGACCACCACCCCCCCACCCTTTTTAGAATGGGGGTGGGGGGAGGGATAAAGTTTTTCTTTATTTTCCTTGAATTCCTCTTACATCTTTTGCCTCAGATTTTCAGTCCGTCCCTCTGTCCTTGATCCCTGCTAATGGAAGAGCTTTTTTTTCTTACCAGATCGAAACCCATCGTTGATTTTTGTCCCCCTTGATCCATCCTCCCCTTGGGTCCTTTTGCTTTGGGAGAACTGCCCCAGCTTCTCCAGTCTAAACCTGGAGCTGAAATCCCTCATCCATGGAACCACTCCAGTAAACTTATTTTTTTCACACACACACACACCCTCCCCAGGACCTGTTGGTGCCCTTACTGCAGTTAGCTGACCAGACATGGATGTGGTTACTCCTTTTGTGGACTTTGCATTTCCCAAGATCTCTCTTGCACTGAATCATCGACGAAGAGGCACGAGGTGGTGTGTGAGCAAACAGTGAGTGCATTTAACAGAAATAATTGTAAGAGAGAAAGGGAACATTTCTGAGGGAAAAGCCAGATTAAATTTCTGCTTCCTTGCCTGGGCTGTCTCATCAGTGACCTGCAGCAAATCTATTGATATTTGAGAGAGAGTTGTTCTCGTTTTTTGTTTGTATTTTTTTCCACTGCATTCCCCCCCCCCCCCCCCCCCCCACCAATGCATCTTTTTCTCTCTATCCCCGCACCCCGCTGCCCACCCCACCCCATCATTTTAATACCAGAGAGGTTTGACTTTTTGTTTCTTGCCACAGGAAGTTCCAGGAGCTGGAAAGCCCTCCGAGCCCGCAGCCCAAGCCCACGAAGAGAGAGTCCAGTGGGTGTCCGTGTGCCCTCCTGTGAGCCCTCCTGCCCTTGGGGCGAGTTGGCTTTGCTTTGAGCCGGAACCTTGGGACATCCGCTCCTCCAGTCTTCCTCCACGGCATCTACTGACGTCCCCTCCTCTTGAACTAGCGACCATTGTGGAATTGCCGAAGATCACCTCCTTCCCTCACCCCCCCACCTCCACCAACCCCCCACCCCCGCTCAGCAATGACACTCGCAAGTGGGTTCGTGCTCGCTGCTTTGGGAGACGGTATTTGGTGACTGGTTCAATCTGTTTCTTAACAAACTTATCTCTTTTTACGGAAAGAAAAATCTCCAGTGATACTTTTTTTGAGTGGCCGGAACACAGGGAAACTCTGCTGGAAAAGTGAAGCCAGGAATGCTGGACAGGGTGGGGATTTTGCACTGTAGCTGTGTTTTTGGGGGAGGGGGGGTGGTGTTGGGGTTGGAGGAAGGATGTACCAAGGTCAACCTTGTCCTACTGTAATTGACACTACGGGTCACTTGTTGCTTTAAACCGATCATCATCTTCAAACGGGTGTTTCAGTCATGGTAACTCAAGACCGTGATGCCTGGGAAGTGGGGCATAGGTCAAGAAGCCCAGAAAGGGTCATTGTTGGCAGGAGCTGTGGGTCTTGGCTTCCTCTGCACACCCGATCAAAGCAATGAAAAGACCCCCTTGCTGACCACCCTAGTGCTGAGGACTTCCCAAGTCAAACTGTTCCAATTTGGCACTTGCCCTTGTGGTCTTGGGCAGAGGGGGTTACACTGGGAGGTTTGGTTTTGTAGGAATTTGTATTGTTCAACCATATGACCTATCAGATGGTACCTGTTGGGATTTCATTTCCCAGTACCTCTGCTTGACAGGACGGTTATTATTAATTGCTCCCTGGTTGGATGTGTCCTGTGCCAAGAGAAGTGTTTCTGATGGGTCAACTTGGCATCTCTGGATAAAGTGTGCCTACTCCTGATCACTCCAGCAGTGTTGCACTTGACATCATTGTAGTGGAGAATGAATTGGTATCAAGGGTGATCAACACCTGAGGTGCCTCTAAAGCTAGAGAAGGTCTTTTGGTTTGGTTACCCTGAGAGGTGCAGAGTTTTGCAAAGGGCTAAGCTGACCATGGTGACCCATGAGCTTAACAATCCACTGCTCCTAGAATTCCTACATTCAAGTGCTTCCTGGTGCTTTTCAAATGGGATTTCTCTCCCATTTCCCATACCCACTGCTGCCGTCCCTCTGTGGAGTCTGATTCCCCTGCAGAGATTCTAGACAGGGCAGACCCATTGCTTTTGCCCAAGTGCTTAACATCTTTCTACAGCGTTGCTCATTGGAGAATTCTGCAGATGTTTCCAGCTGTCAGTTTTCCATCTTTCCCCTATCCTTGCGCCACTGCTTGGGATTCATACACTTCCCTGTTGTATAATTTCTAATTCCACCCCACACACCTCCCTTCCCCAGACTGCTGTTGGTGCAGTGGTGTTGGGCTTTGCATTGGCTGTCCAGAGGCTGCTAGCAATTTCATTCCCCTCCCTTAACGCCCAACAGAGACGAGAATGTTGACATGAGTGGTCAGGATTAGGGGGTGGGGGAGGGATGTGGAATTGTCCCAATACAAACTCCAACATTCCTGCACTTCCAGCCTTGGCAGAGCATCTTCCCATCTGATGACCTTCCCTGTTGATCAACATTCCTGCCAGGTTGTGCATTCTACCATTCCTGCCATCTGTCCTGAGTCTCCCTACTGTAGGCCAGCGTTGTCCAATGCGTTACTTGCTTGCGGCTAAATGGGGGCATCTGGATGTGACTAACTCCATTTCTGATTGATTAATAATGGGCCTTATTATTGGTGCTGTGATCAGTGCTCAGTCCCACAGTGAACTCGCATGAATTGTGGACTTCCAGTAAAACTCTGATCTGATGGTTCAGAGTGTAGTTCACTGGGTGTGAATTCCTATATTCCCTGTAAACTTGCTGGGTTCATCAGAAAACTTGTTACAGGTCCTCCCCATGTTACAACAGGGTTCTGTTCCTGAGAACTGTTCATAACCCAAAGAGCTTGCATGTCAGACATGCAGCTGCCCAGCAATGTATTTAAATAAAAAGAAATACATTAGGCCAACCAAGAGCAATGTGTAATTAAACCAGAGCATTTAACTCAATCATTCAGACTTCTTTGCAAGATGCAATGATATTGCCACAAACTGAGTTTCCAGCTGTAGAAGATGTCTGCAGCAATTGTCAAATCCATCCCACTGGTCTCCCAAACACTCACTCGTATGGATGGGCTGTATATGTTGGGTGTTTGTAACCTGGGGACGACCAGTATTCTACTGTGCAACATCTTAACCGATAAAAGTGCTGGGTATTACCAAGAGTAACAATCATTCTGGAACCACCACAGTGCTGATGGTGCCAGATTATCAAAATTTTATGTAGTTTGATAAATTGACAGCCAAAGATTTTGATCATTTCACTGCTATATTTGCTTTGAAATGCAGTGGGTGCTTTGGTAAAGCAGTGAAGTAGTGTAGAAAATGGTTCCTCCATTAGTGTGAGTGTAATAGTGAGTGATATCTACTGGGCAACACTGACAGCCAGTCACTGGACCAGAGTGCAATATTCACCGTTGACTGTAGGCACCATTGCATGCAGAGGACTGGGGTTGGCCAATCTGTTGCTTGACTGTAGAAGGGGTACAGTGTTCTTCTGCAATAATCCACCAGTCAATCCAGAACCTGAATAACCCCAGCTGGCA
This sequence comes from Pristis pectinata, assembly GCF_009764475.1. Classification (NCBI taxonomy): domain Eukaryota; kingdom Metazoa; phylum Chordata; class Chondrichthyes; order Rhinopristiformes; family Pristidae; genus Pristis; species Pristis pectinata. The sequence continues at coordinate 9,701,590 of NC_067437.1, forward strand.
TCTGCAGAGATTAGCCAAGACTCTGTTGGAGCAGTGTGACACCTCCCAAGTCCTGGAAACTGATGTTCGATTACCCATCTATCTGTTCTGAAGGTACTCCTTGTTTGATAGTTGGAGCCATGCATGTAGAGAGTTGGTAGTTTTAAAGTCCAAAAGTTTTCAAGAGAAGGGGGATTTAAAATCCATAATTCCAGAAGAGGATCCCCAATCCTAGAGGAATAAGGATATCAAACTCTCTCTCTCTCTCTCTCTCTCTCTACCTTGAACCCCAGGGCTTGGCCGTCCCTTGTGTGACTGTGGCAGCAGCCTTCTGCTGGATGTTGACACCATCTCATGGGAGGATGCACCAAGTTGTTGTATCCTATTCCAGTACTGGAGGGATAAAGCATTGCTCTGTCTTCTGTGTCAAGCAGTCAAGAGCAGCTTTTGTGTCTAACCTAGGGACGGTCACAAGTTGCAAGAAGATGCCACCTCTGGAACTTGTGTAGCTTTCTGGACCTCCTCGACACAACCTCGCCACCCATTTCCCAATCCTGTTCCCCAGCACCATTGCTCACCCAAACTCTTTACTTTTAATTGTTCACCTTTAACTATTGTTAGATATGGCTTTTGATGTATAGTTAGAGGTACATTGTGTTTATATTGGAGCAAGGGCTGTCTCTCCAGCACAGCTGGAGTGTGGCACCTCAATGTAAATGTTCATTCAAAGTCATTAAAGTACATTTGTAATAAACTTGTTTTTGTGGTTGTTCTGGGAATGTCCATCTCAATTCGTCAACTACCAAACACAATAGAGAATCTTTGGCTGCAAATGCTTCTGACTGATGTGGGCACTGCTTCTGTTTGTGACTTTGGCCCAGTGTTCATTACACTTGAACCAGGCCATTTCAGAGTGGACCATATTACTGTGGGTTTGGACTCAAAGGCTGGAGTGGGTACAAATGCCAAACTCCTCCCGTGAAGGGCATTAGTAAAACGGATGAGTGGCTTTTAAAGACGATCAACTAGCTTTCTCATTTGTACCCGTGTTTTATAATTTTAAATTCCATAGTTGCTGTGGTGGGATTTGAACTCTGGTCTCTGGAATGTTAGTTTACTAGTCCAGTAACTTAAAGTAACTTAACTGTTGCATCACCACCATTTTCTGTGGGTATGTTCAAGATCTGTGTGTCCAACCTACAGATTGGTACCCAATCTAAATATTATAACTTCAGGAAATATTCCACACTCTTTAGGAAGATGTTGATGTCTTTGGAGAGGGCACAGAGGGGACTATCTGGTGATATTTTTTTTTCAGCAATTAGGTATTTGGAAGATTGGGAATATTTCTGTGGGAGAAACAAGATGAGGCCATTTAACCCCTTGAATCTGAGCCTGTTCTGCCTCTTAAATTAAAGATGGCTGATATATTTCTATCCCAGTTGGGAACCTTTTGACTGACTCACTCTCTGGTTCCTCTTGTGTATGGAGGTTGCTACTGTTCTATTGGCATCTCTCCTGAAGGCCGAAGTTCTTTGTCACGTGAAAAAGGAAGGGATGCAATGCCAATTATGTAGCTCTTTTACCACAGTGAAATGCCTCAACACTTCCTAGCAGCATTATCATAGAGCCACATAAGGTGAGGGAAATCTTGGTCAGCGGGTTGGGCCTTTAGAGTCATTTTTAAGGGAAGTGGGAAGTTTAATGGCTTGAGGTCAACTAACCACTCCTGATGAGAAAAGTCATTTACAATGCCAACTCTGTTCCAGGTTGCTATTGAGGGTTTTCCACATCATCATTGAGTTGTGAATGTGGCTATATCACAGGCAAATGGCTTCACCACAATAGTGATATTATTGTGTAGACGGCCATAGCTCAATGGGTAGAACGCTTGTTGGGTGTGAAAAGGGCGTCAAACCCCACTGCAGTGAATTGAGCCCATAATGCAGTCTTGTCACTTGGAACTAGTATCATTCATTACAGTACAGAAGGAGGCCATTTGTTCCACTGAGTCTGTGCTAGCTCCTTGCGGAACACACTATTCCCCCTATAGCCATGCAAATTATTTTTCCTTGTGCTAGTCTCCCTTTCAAAACCAACAATTGCCTGTTTCTACCACAGTTGCAAGGTAGGAGTTTCGTTTGACAATTGTGTTGAATCTGTGCACCTGGTTCTTGAACTGCCCACGAATGGGGAATGGGAACAGCCCCCCTATATTTATTCTGTGTGAGCATCAATCCTCCTCTTAACCTTTGTGCCAACTTCTCCGGTCAAACCTTGGAGCTGAAATTCCTCGAACTATTTTGTTCCCACATGGGGGACCTTCACACACTTCCTAAAGTATGGCGACTGAATTGGCTGCAATACTTCAGCTGTGGCCTAAGCAGTAATTTATAAAGATTTAATGACTTCCCACCTGTGCCTTATTATTGTTTTTATTAATACATATTCATTCAAGGGATATGGGCTTTGCAGGCTGAGCCAGCATTTAATTGCCCACCCCTAGTTGCCCTTGAGAAGGTGGTGGTGAGCTGCCGCCTTGAACCACTGCAGTCCTTGAGTTATGGGTCTACCCATATAATGCTGTTGGGGAGTTCCATTTTGACCCAGTGGCAGTGAAGGGATGGTGATTATATTTCTGAGTCAGGAAGGCATGAGTGGCTCGGAGGGCAACTTGCACGGTTTACACAGTAGTGTAGTGGTTAGCATAACGCTATTACAGCGCCAGCGACCTGGGGTCAATTCCAGCTGCTGTGTGTGAGGAGTTTGTATGTTCTCCCCATGTCTGTGTGGGTTTCCTCCCACGTTCCAAAGACGTACGGGTTAGGAAGTTGTGGGCATGCTATGTTGGCGCTGGAAGCATGGTGACACCGTGGGCTGCCCCCCAGAACACTATGCAAAATATGCATTTCACTGTACGCGTGACTAATAAAGATACCTTTAATTTCCAGGGGCTGGTGTTCCCCATGCCCTCATCTTTCTAGCTGGTAGAGGTGGTGGGTTTGGAAGGTGCTGTCTGAGGATTCTTGGTGAATTGCTGTAGATGGTGCACGCTGCTGCTACTGTGTCCGTGGTGGAGTGAGTGAGTGTGTGTGGATGGGGTGCCAAACTAGTGGGCTGCTATGGATTAAGCGAGTGTTGTTGAAGCTGCACTCATCTGGCCAAGTAGGGAATACTGCAACACACTCTTGACTTGAGCCTGGTGGATGGTGGACAGGCTTTGGGGAGTTAGGAGGTGAGATGCTCACTGCAGGATTCCTAGCCTCTGACCTGCTCTTGTAGCCATGTTGTGTGTATGGCTTTCCCAGTTCAGTTTCAGGTCAACGGTAACCCTTGGGATATTGATAGAGTGGGATTCAGTGATGGTAGTGCCATTGAATGTCAGCGGGTGATAGCTGGATTTTCTCTTGGTTGGATATCGTCATTGCCTGGCATGTGTATTCTTTACTAAACATAGTCTTGATGTGTTCTACCACCCAGCCTGTGACTTCATGGGTGGGGGTGGGGGGCGTAGTGCTACACATTGAACCAAGACAAGACACCCAAAATGGATGAGTTAAAATGACAGGTTGTTTGGGCCGGTGAGGTGTCAGAAACTCAGATGGTGATGGCACTGGCGTGGTGAAGCTGCAGATGTGGGAGTGAAACACAGGACTGGTCAACACGGTCTTTAAGCTGCAAGTTAAAACAGCTGAAAGAAAGTACCCTGAGGGAAAAGCAGTGTAGAGAACACTTTGGAATGTGCTGCCAGAGGTGGTGGTGAATCGGGCACAATTATCACCTGGACTGCCTCCTAAAGTAGGCAAGACATGAGAAGAATACGGTCCTAATGCAGGCAAATGGGATTAGCATAGGTGGGTAAAAGGGTCAGTATGGATATGTGGGTCAAAAGGCCTGTTTCTGTGCTCTGTGACTGTATGGTTGTAAATATTCACCCTGTGCAATTCGAAGTTCCTGGTAAGCGATGGGGGGATGCTTTTCCATGCAGTGCTGTTAATGTGGGTTAGAAGTGATTTTTCCACCCCCCCACCCCGCTTCCTCTCTCCTGCTCTCGCTTCCCTCTTTGGCCAAACGACTGGAGAGGAGGAGGATGTTTGATGCGGTGAGTTGCTGTGATCCAGAACAGGCTTCTTGGGAGGGCGGTGGAAGCAGGGTAAGTGCTAAAGGGTGAAGGGGTTCTGGTCTCTGTATAACAGCAAGGAACAGGACAGAGTGGGGAGCTCTTTCAAAGAGCTGGCAGAGGTTTGTTTGGAGGTTGGAATGGTGTTGGGAATCCCATCAGTGAAGGGGGGAATGGTGTGGGAAGACCATGGGTGAGGTACATCACATGGAGTAAGATTGGCCCTCCCTTCGTCGTCCTCTGCCATTGTGAACATCGTGGAGGGAGGGGCTGGAGAGAGGAAGATACAGGGGATTGGGTTGGAAGGGGTGGGAGGAGGGGGTCACCCTGATGAAGGAGTCACTCATAATGGGGACAGGGTTACTGTTGATGGGGGCAGTGGCCAACGGGGTGAGAAGCACATGGATTGGGGGGGGGGGGGCGATCGTGCTGTTGTCAGGTGGGTGGTTGCACTGATGAGGAGGGAAGGGGTGGGGCTGTTGATGGGGGTGGGGGTCACTCTGATGTGGGAGGGGAAGGTCAGGCTGATGATCTAGGCTTGGGAGTTACACCTTACAGGAGTCTGAAAGAGCCACATTTGCAAGTTGTTAATAGTTGATTGGCTGCTGTTAACTAGTCAATAAAAAGTAAGGGTCAAACGGAGTGGCCATTTTGGAGCGGCCATTTTGAGAGGGGCTGCTGTTTAGTCAAAGTGCTGCTGGTTTCAGTGGGCTTCAGTGAGGAGGGCGAGCAACACTAAAGTAAGATGAGGGTAGGTTCTTTTTTTCTCTCTGTCTCTTTATTTTCCCTCAAAGCTTTTTTAGTCATAGCAGGCGAGCTCAGACCCATGTCGTGCTCCTCCTGTGCAATGTGGGAACCCAGGGAGGCTGCCGGTGTCCCTGATGACCACGTGTGCAGGGTGTGTCCAGCTGCAGCTCCTGACAGACTGCATGATGGCACTGGATTCACTTTGGAGCATCTGCGATGCTGAGAATGTCGTGGGTAGCACGTTTAGTGAGTTGGTCACACTGCAGTTTAAAGGCCTAGAGGATGATAGGGAATGGGTGACTAACAGGCAGAGCAGCGGCAGGAAGGTAGTGCAGGAGTTCCCTGTGGTCATCTCCCTCCAAAACCGATATACTGCTTTGGATACTGCTGGGGGAGATGGCTCATCAGGGGAAGGCAGCAGTAGCCAGGATCATGGCACCGTGAGTGGCTCTGCTGCACAGGAGGGCAGGAAAAAGAGTGGCAGAGCCATAGTGGTCGGGGATTCCACGGTAAGGGGAATAGACAGGAGCTTCTGTGGCCGCAAACGGGACTCCCGGTTGGTGTGTTGCCTCCCAGGTCCAAGGGTCAGAGGTGTCTCAGAGTGGCTGCAGGGCATTCTGGAAGGGGAGAGTGAACAGCCAGTTGTCATTGGTGCATGTAGGTACCAACGATATAGGAAAAAAGGGGGATGAGGTCCTACGAGCTGAATTTAGGGATCCAGGAGATAGATTAAAAAGTAGGACCTCAAAGGTAATAACCTCCGGATTACTGCCTGTGCCATGTGCCAATCAGAGTAGGAATAGCAGCACAGTTAGGATGAATATGTAGCTTGAGCAGTGGTGCGGGAGGGAGGGAGGGTTTCAGATTCCTGGGGCATTGGAACTGGTTCTGGGGGAGGTGGAACAGTACAAACTGGACGGTCTGCACCTGGGTAGGACTGGGATCAATGTTCCAGGAGGATTGTTTGCTAGTGCTGTTGGGGAGGGTCTAAACTAATCTAGCAGGGGGATAGGAATCCATGCAGAAAGACAGAGGGAAACAAAGCAGAGACCAGAGCAAAAGTTAGAAAAAAGTGGAGAACAGAAATGTCAAATGCAAAGGACACAAAGGTTACTAGATTCTAGAAGGACAATGAGTGTTTGAATGCCTGTAGCATTCAAAGCAAGGTCAGTGAACTTGTGGCACAAATCAGTACAAAGGTGTATGATTTAGTGGCCATTACAGAAACGTGGTTGCAGGGTGGGGATGAGTGGGAATTAAATATCCAAGGGTATCAGGTAATACGGAAGGATAGGCAGGAAGGTAAGGGAGGTGGGGTAGCGCTCTTGATTAACAATGAGATCGGGGTGATAGTGAGAGATGATATAAGATCCAAGGAACAGAATGTTGAGTCCATCTTGGTAGAGATTAGGAAAGGGAAAAAAGTCACTGGTGGGAGTTGTCTATAGGTCACCGAATAATAACATTACGGTGGCACAGGCAATAAATCAAGAAATATTTGATGCATGTAAGAACGGAACGGCAGTTGTCATGGGGGACTTTAACTTCCACATTGATTGGGCGAATCAAGTTGGTCGAGGCAGTCTTGAGGAGGACTTCATAGAATGCACCCGTGATAGCTTTCTTGAACAGCATGTGAGTGAACCTACAAGGGAAAATGCTACCTTAGATCTGGTCCTGTGCAATGAGACAGGTAAAATTAACAAACTTGTAGTCAGGGATCCTCTTGGAAAGAGTGATCATAGTATGATTGAATTTCTCATGCAAATGGAGGGTGCAATAGTTTCATCTAAAACCAGTGTATTATGCCTAAACAAGGGAGACTACAACGGGATGAGGGGGGGGGGGGGGGGGTGGTGGTTGGCTAGCGTAGAATGGGAACACAGGCTGTACGGTGGGACAGTTGAGGAACAGAGACTTTCAAAGAGATTGTTCACGGTGCTCAACAAAAGTATATTCCAGTTAAAAGCAAGGACAGTCAGGGTGGAGAGAGCCAGCCTTGGATAACTATGGAAATAAGAGAAGGCATCAAGCTAAAAGCACATGCAATACAAAGTCACCAAGAGTTGTGGGAAACTGGAAGATTGGGAAAACTTTAAAAAGCAACAAAGCAATAAGGAAAGGGAAGATAGATTATGAAAGTAAGCTAGCACAAAATATAAAAACAGATAGTAAAAGATTTTATAATTATATAAAGTGGAAAAGGGTGGCTAAGGTGAATGTAGGTCCCTTGGAAGATGAGACGGGGGAATTAATATTGGAAATGGCCGAGGCCTTGAAAGACTATTTTGTGTCGGTCTTTACGGTGGAGGACACGTCTAACGTTCCAAAGAGAGGTGTTATGGATGCGATGGGAGGTGAGGACCTCGACACAATCGCTGTCACTAAAGAGGTAGTGATGAGCAAACTAGTGGGCCTAAAGGTAGACAGGTCCCCTGGTCCTGATGTGATGCATCCCAGGGTACTGAAAGAAATGGTGGAAGTTATAGTAGAGGCGTTTGTTATAATTTACCAAAACTTTCTGGATTCTGAGCAGGTCCCGGCAGATTAGAAGACGGCAAATGTCACGCCACTGTTTAAAAAAGGATGTAGGCAAAAGGCAGGTAACTATAGGCCAGTTAGCTTAATGTCTGTCATTGGGAAAATGCTTGAAGCTATCATTAAGGAAGAAATAGTGAGACATCTGGATAGAAGTGGTTCCATCAGGCAGACACAGCATGGATTCAGGAAGGACAGGTCCTGTTTGACAAACTTACTGGAGTTCTTTGAGGATGTAATGAGTGCAGTGGACAGAGAGGAACAGGTGGATGTTGTATACTTGGATTTCCAGATGGCGTTCGATAACGTGCCACATAAAAGACTTACCATGAGATAAGAATGCATGGAGTTGGTGGTAATGTACCAGCATGGATAGAGGATTGGTTAACCAATAGAAGGCAGAGAGTTGGGATAATTTCTCTGCCTGGCAATCAGTGGTGGGTGGGGTGCCGCAGGGGTCGGTGCTGGGCCCACAACTGTTCACAATATACATTAACAATTTGGAAGAGGGGACCGAGTGTAGCGTATCTAAGTTTGCTGATGACACTAAATTGAGTGGAAAAACAAATTGTGCAGAGAATGCGGTGAGTCTGTAGAGAGATATAGATAGATTAAGTGAGTGGGCAAGGGTCTGGCAGATGGAGTACAATGTTGGTAAATGCAAGGTCATCCACTTTGGAAGGAAAAATAGAAGATCAGATTATTATTTAAATGGTGAAAGATTGCAGCATGCTGTTGTGCAGAGGGACTTGGGAGTGCTTGTGCATGAATCGCAAAAGGTTGGTTTGCAGGTACAACAGGTTATCAAGAAGGCAAATGGAACGTTGGCCTTCGTTGCTGGAGGGATTGAATTTAAGAGCAGGGAGATTATGCTGCGACTGTACAGGGTACTGGTGAGGCTGCATCTGGAGTACGGCCTGCAGTTCTGGTCTCCTTACTTGAGGAAAGATATACAGGCTTTGGAGGCGGTGCAGAGGAGGTTCACCAGGTTGATTCCGGAGATGAGGGGGTTAGCCTCTGAGGAGAGATTGAGTCACCTGGGACTATCCTCACTGGAATTCAGAAGAATGAGAGGGGATCTTACAGAAACATATAAAATTATGTTTGGGATAGATAAGATAAAGGCAGGAAGGTTGTTTCCACTGGTAGGTGAGACTAGAACTAGGGGACATAGCCTCAAAATTCAAGGGAATAGATTGAGGACGGAGATGAGGAGGAACTGCTTTTCCCAGAGAGTAGTGAATCTGTGGAATTCTCTGCCCAGAGAAGCAGTACAGGCTACCTCATTAAATATATTTTTGACACAATTAGACTTTTGCATAGTAGGGGAATTAGGGGTTATGGGGAAAAGTCAGGTAAGTGGATCTGAGTCCACGGCCAGATCAGCCATGATCTTATTGAATGGTGGAGCAGGCTCGACGGGCCAGATGGCTGACTCCTGCTCCTATTTCTTATGTTCTTATGATATGCGGGTTGGGTGTCAGGTTGTTGCTATTGGGTATCAGGAGACAGGCTGTTAATGTGGGGTCAAGTTGATGATGTGGGGGTCGGAGGTGAGGCTACTGCCTTGGTCTCCAACAACACTCAGTTAACATCTGACTCTTAACCGTTCTGTAATCAACCTTCCAGTAAAGACTGGCATCGATGCCATGGAATTGAGGCCCACAGATAGAACTTTGTGCACGGGTCATCAAACCCTTGATGCCATTTGATGGTGCATGCACTTGGCGGTCTCCATGCAGAAGAACATCAAGCACAGGCCAGCTCTGATGTCAGGCTGAGTCTGTGGTCGTCTTCCCCAACGTGGGAACGTCACTCCAAGAACCACCCTCTGGTCACCTCAGAGTCGGGTTACGTGCGACTAGCATCTTAACTCCATAGCCCTTAAGGACTTCATAATCTAACCACCTTTGCCTAACGAAAATCCTTTGCTATCAGTTTTTTGACACATTTAACAGCTTGTTATGGGTGTGGGGCCAGGAGCTGTGGCCTTCGTGTGAATAAGTGCTTCCTGATTCCAATTTTATTCTATCTCCACCCTTGTTCTTTCCTCCCCCACCACTGATGGTAATTTGTTGCGCCATCAGCCTGCTTTTCTAGGTATTTCATTAGCTCAAACTTAACCACGTTTTTGAAATACCAGCTTGATGCAAAACCTTAAGCTCTTTATCCTGCTCCGTGCACTCTTCCAAAGCAGGCCACGGAGAGAAAAATTCTCAGGAATTGTTCTGGGATTTCTTTTCCTTCAAAAGAGGGTAGATGATCAGGAACACTGCGCACTTTGCCAAATTGATTTTGTCCCGACTGCAGAGAGTTTGGAAGTGAGGAGGGTTGGAGATGGCTGTTGTACTCTTCTGTGCCAGCAGGTGGCACACCCTCCCACCTGTAGCAAGCAAGGAGAGGTCTGAGTGCATCAACAATGACTGGCTCTGGGTACACAAACTAGGGGTGGATCCTCTTTACTGAAAGACGCGGGTGGGGAGCTGTCCAGGAAAGGATAGGAAGTCCCCCACCCACAAGGAGAGACTTGCAATTCTACAGCACTTTTTCCCAAGCCCTTTACAGCCAACTTTCAAAAATGTGGCTGCTGTTATAACATTGGAATCTCGGTAAGGGATCTGCACACAGCAAGATCCAACAATGTAATAAAGCCTGGATTGTTATTTTACTTGCCGACTGATTTAAGGGCTAACTATTGGTCACGTGACACCGGGGTGACTGCCTCATTAGTGTTGTGATCTCTCTTGTATCCATTGAAAGGGGCTTGGGTAACATAGAATACAGCACAGACCAGACCCTTTGGCCCACCGTATATGTGCTGAACACAAATGTCCAATTAAAATAATTCTCTTCTGCTTGTACTTGATCCATATTCCTCCATTCCCTGCATATTCCTCTGTCTACCTAACAGCCTCTCAAACACCACTATCCTTGGCAACCCTTTCCAGGCACCTACCACTGTGTAAAACACTTGCCCTGCACATCTCCTTTTAAATGTTCCCCCCTCTCATTTTAAATGCACATCCTCTAGCACTGGACATTTCTACCATGGGGAAAACATGCTGACTTGTGCCACTTGTAATTTTGTAAACTTCTATCAGGTCTCCCCTCAGTCTCTGAAGCTCCAGAGAAAACAATCCAAGTTTATCCAACCTCTCCTTATAGCTCAAACCCTCTAATCCAGGCAACATCCTGATAGACCTCTCCTGCACCCTTTCGAAAGCCTCCACATCCTTCCTGTAATGGGGCGACCAGAATTGCATACCATACTCTAAGTGTGGCCTAACCAAAGTTTTATGCAGCTTCAACATGAAAAGGATTTAAGGTGTTATTGAAGAAGCAGCACTTTTGACAAGGCAGCCCTCCCTCAGCACTGCACTGGGGTGTCGACCTACAGTGGGGCTCAGGACTCTGAGGTGGGTCTTGAACCCTTGACCCTGTTCTCCCAGAGACCGAAGTGCTGACCCAATGAACCACCACGCACACACAAAAAAAAAGCTTTAAACTTATCCCTGCTGAGTCTGTACCAAGAATCCAAATATTGACAGAACGAGTGCATCTGGCTAATTTTAACCCTGTTGATGAAATGGTCTTTAGTAAAGGAGAAGCCTTTGTTGATTGATTGTGATCAAGGGAAATGGCAGTGTTGCTTAATGTTTAACCAGTGGTAGGAAGTGAGAAAAGACATCAATCGCCACTTACTGTCTGAGCACTCCAGGAAAATTCCACAGAAAAGAGGCCAAAAATACGGTGGAGGTAGTGCCTGTCACCGGGAGAGAATTACTTCAAGTCACTCCGGATTTCCTATTCTTTAGCTGTTTATTTTTATCCAGAGCACATCTAAAGCTTCAGCTAAGGCCCTCGCACTGATTCCTGGGCTATAGGTTCTGGGTTTACACTCAATCATGTTTAAAAAGAATGAGACGTGATTTTTATAGAGTCATGGATCAATAAAACACAGAAACAGGCCCTTCAGCCCAACTCATCCATGCCAACCAAGATGCCCATCTAAGCTAGTTCCATTTCCCGTGTTTGGCCCATATCCCTCTAAACCTTTCTTATGCATATGCCAGTCCAAATGTCTTTTAATGTTTTAATTGTACCTGCCTCAACCACTTCCTCTGGCAGCTTGTTCCATATACCCACCACCGTCTGCGTGAAGAAGTTCCCCCTCAGGTTCCCTTTAAATCTTTCCCCTCTCACCTCAAACCCATGCCCTCTACTTTTTGATTTCTTTTCGCTGGGGGGGAGAAAAGACTTTGTGCATTCATCCTATCTACGCCCTTCATGATTTTGTAGATATAAGATTCTAAGCGGTCTGAGAGGGTAAATGCAGGAAGGATGTTCACCTGGGTGTGGGAAACTTGGACCAGGAGGACAAAATAGAGGGTCGCTATTGTGCCAAAGTTAAGCAGGAGTTTTCGGAGCTCCAATAGAAATAAGCCTTGCACACACAATGCTGCATACACCACACTTTATTGCTAAGTTACAACAATTGGTACTTATCTCGGGAGCGCGCCTGAGCCCATTTAACTGCAGCACCCCGTTCCAATAGGTCCACAGTGTCAGTCGCGACCTAACCTGTGGTGAGCCCAAATCCAAGAGACCTCACCACCGGTGTGCTCACCTTTTTATACCCTGGTCACTTCTCTCTGTCCCTACCTGGCTCCATCCTTTGTCCAGGTTGACCCATCACGTGGCCGTTGCCTCGGCCACTGCAGGCTCATGTCTGCAGAGACGATATCTTGGTCACCTAGCACCCAGGTCACCCTCCCCCCCCGTGCGCACACGTTTGATCCCAGCGATTGTTCCTTGAGCTCTCTGGCCGACGTTTGAGGATTCTTACTACAGTTGCTCATTTAAGATGGAGATGAGGAGGATAAGCTTTTTTAATTCTTTATTAGTCACATGTACATCGAAACACACAGTGAAACGCACCTTTTGCGTAGAGTGTTCTGGGGGCAGCCCGCAAGTGTCACCACGCTTCCGGCGCCAACATAGCATGCCCACGACTTCCTAATCTGTACGTCTTTGGAATGTGGGAGGAAACCGGAGCACCTGGAGGAAACCCACACAGACATGGGGAGAACGTACAAACTCCTTGCAGACAGCGGCTGGAATTGAACCCGGGTCACTGGCGCTGTAACAGCATTACGCTAACCGCCACACTACCGGAACAACTTCTCTCAGGGCTGTGGCTGTTTGGATTCTCTATCCCAGGGTGATCAGAAAGTGGTCACTGAGTACAGGCGAGGCCTGATTGAATCCTGGGGCAGAATGGCCCACACCTGCTCTATTTCCTATATGAATCTCACAGCAAGTTTGGGCAGAAAGATGCTTTAGTAGGTAACACTCTCACCTCTGCATTGGGAAGTCCTGACGCTATCCATTCTAAATTCCAAATGTCCCAATTGCTGATGCTCAATCCTAATTTGCTCCTAGTCCCACTCACCAATCCCTTTCATACTCAAGTGTGTCACACTAGCGCCTGGATAAGCACCACTTTGGCTTCACCTCTGCCTATCTTTGTAACTGCCTCTTGCCCTATAACTCTCCGAGGTCCCCAAATTAAGACCCACTGATTATCCCGAAATTAATTCTTCCACCACTAGTAAATCTCAATGTCCCATCCTCTGGAATTCCCTCCCTAAATCTCCCAGATCTTTGTTAGACTATCTTCTTTGAGCAACATTTAAAAGGTACTTGAACAGGTCCATGGACAGGGAAGGTTTAGAGGGATATGGTCCAAACACTGGCAAAAGGGACTAGCTTAAGTGGGCACCTTGGTCAGCATGGACGAGTTGGGCTGAAGGGCCTGATTCTGTGCTGTATTATCTTATGACTGAGTGTGTGGTTACCTTTAAAGGCGGAGTAGTGTAGTGGCTAGGTTACTAGATTAGCAGCCAGAGTTCTGGACCATCCAGAGGTGTCAGTTCAAATCCCATCATGGCAACTGGGGAATTTAAATTCAAGGAATTAAATAAACTTGGAATTAAAAAAAAAGTAGTGGTAGCCAAGAAACTATTGGATTGTAGTTAAAAACCCCATTGGATTCACTCAATGGCCTTCAGGGGAAGAAATCTTCCTTCCTTACCTGGTCTGGCATCTGCCTCGCCAGCCCCCACCACTGCGGTTGGTAGTTTTAACAATGGATGATGGACAATGAATGACAGTTATGTACAGATCCTGTAAACAAAAATCTGGCCTGGCATCGGATTCAGATAGCTGAACCTCTTGCAAAGTGGTGAGAACACAGCAGATGGAACATGATGTGGAAAAATGTGACGTTATCCGCTTTGGTGAACATAAGAGCAGAGTGTTTGTTAAATGGTGCGAGATTGGTGAGTCTTGATGTGCTTGAACACAGGTCAATGAAGACCAACATATAGGTGCAGCAAGTAATTGGGAGGGAAATGGTGTAAGAACCTTTATTACAACAAGAGGAAGGATGATTTATTTAAGGGGACATTTCACCACAATAAAGGTTCTTATCTTCATTTCAATAGCACATAAGCATGTACTAAAATGGAGCAGGAATAAGCTGTTCATCCGACTTCAATGTTCATCAAAATCCTGGCCGATCTTCTATCTCAGCTCCATTCCTTGATTCCCTTAATGTCCAGAAACCTCTCCATCTCTTTTCTGAATGAAATCAGTGAGTGAGCTTCCACAACCCTCCAAGGTAGAGAACTCCAAACATTCACAACCCTCAGAGTGAAGACATTTCTCCTCATCCTAGTCCAAAACAGCCTACGTCTGATTCTCAAACTGTGTGCCCCAGACCTGGACTCCTCAGTCAGGGGAAACCTTCTCTTTACATCCACCCTGTGGAGCCCTTGAAGGATTTTGTAAGTTTTGATGAAATCTCTAATTAAGATAAGATAAGATGTATTTATTTATTAGTCACATGTACATCGAAACACACAGTGAAATACGTCTTTTTCAGTTGCTAAGAATGTTCTGGGGGCAGCCCGTAAGTGTCACCACTCTTCTGGCACCAACATATCATGCCCACAGCTCCTAACCCGTACGTCTTTGGAATGTGGGAGGAAACCAGAGCACCCGGAGGAAACCCACACAGACACGGGGAGAACGTACAAACTCCTTACAGCCAGCAGCAGGAATTGAAGCCAAGTCACTGACACTGTAATAGCGTTACGCTAACCGCTACACCAACTCTAGAGGACGGTCCCTGCTCATATGGCAAGCCCGCCGTTCCTGGAACCGGTCTGGTGAATCTTTGTGGTGTTCCCTCTATGCTAAGTACATCTTTTCTTTGGTATGTTGGCCAAAATTGTACACAGTACTCCAGATGTGGTCTCACCAATGCAATAAGACTTCATTACTGCTGTAATCAAAGCCTGTCATAGTTAATGTAACATTTGCCCCCTTATTTCCTTCATGCACTGCCAGTGACTTAAGGACAAGTACGAGTAGGTTTCTTTGAACATCAACACTACACATTGCTTCAGCATTTCACAAATACTCTGGGTTGTTGTCACGTGCACTGTGAATAACCTCACATTTTTCCTCAGTATATTCCAGCTGCTATGTTCTTGCCCACTCACAAGCTTGTCCTTGTTCCCCCGAAGCCTTGTTACATCCTCCTCTGCAGTCACACCTTCCTTGCTTGGTATCTCCAGCAAACTTGGATATGTGACAACTAATTCCCTTGTCGACATAGACTGTGGATGTCCGGGGGCCAAGTCCCCCACTAATCACAGCCTGCACACCTGTGGAGGATCCATTAACTCCCATGCTTTCTGTCCCTGATTCCCAATCCGTGTCAGTACATCACCCCCAATTCCATGTGGTCCTTGTTCACCAACCTCCCATATTGAAAACCACCTGAAAATCCAAATGCACCACATCCTTGTCTGTTCTGCTTGTCAGGTCCTCGAAGAACTCAAACAGTTGACTCTGCTTTTCCCTACTATTTTCAAGGTGTTCTGTTTATACATCCTTTGTGATAGATTCCTGCATTTTCCTGACCACTGATGCTACACAAGCAGGTTGGTAGTTCCCTATTTTCTCTTTCTCTCCTTTCTTAGATCACATTTGCTACCATCCAATCCACAGGAACGATCTCAGAATCCATAGAATCTTGGAAGATAATAACTAGAATATCTAATATCTCTAAACCCATCTCCCTTTAATCTTTAATCAAGTCCTTCAGATCCATCAGCCTTCCAAGCTCACCAATATCTCCAACACTATTTCTTGACTAATGCCTAGTTCCTTCAGTCTCTCATTCTCACTTCACTCTCGCTCTAACTCCCGCAGACACACAGTCATCGTTTAGTTCCCAATACCTTACCACTTCCTTATTCCTCCATTACAAATTCTCCTGTCTGTAAGGTGCCCACATTTTCCATTGCTGGTCCTATCCTTTTTACAGACCCACGAAAGCTCTCGCTGTCTGTTTCTTGCCCGTCTACACTCCATCTTCCCCTTCCTTTTTCAATTTCTCGTTCCTCATCTCCTGAGTTCTAAGATACTCCAAATCTTTATGTTATTTCTGGGCCACTTTAAAAGCATTGTCTTTTGAATAAATACGATCTATAATTTCTCTGGAGGCTGTTCTCTTTATCATTTTCACTTTTGTCTCTCCTTTATAACCCGATTAGGCCATTAACACAAAGAAGATTTTGCGACTGAAAGTTAAGGATCGTAATCCCTTTAGACGGTCATCTCAAATCAAGAGTAATTTAAAGGGAAATCAAAAACCATTGACAGAGCAAGGAGTCTTTGAATTGAATTGATTGTTTGCAGCTTGTTGTTCTTCTCCAGTGACTGGGGTTCGCCTGACAGATGTGTCGGATTTAGAAAGGTTTACTATTTAAGGGTACAGGCAGATGTATTTTAAGCTCTTCTTACAATCACGTTGACAGCTGTTCCGCTCATTAACAACAGGCCAAATGGCTTCAGAACGTTCCGCTGATGAATAGCAATAGCAGACTTCCCCAGGCAAGAGTTCAGCTCAGTCAATTTTATTTTCCGCAAACTTTGTCCTCGTACAGGTGAGGAATTATGGTGTCAAGAATAGATCCATTTCCATTTTGGTCTCATCAAACACACTCGGGGCACATATGGTATAGTCATCGAGTTATACAGCACGGAAACAGGCCCTTCGGCCCAACTCGTCCATGCCGACCAGGTCGTCTACCTGAACTAGTCCCATTTGCCTGTTTAGCCCATATACCTCTAAACCATTCTTTTCCATGTGCCTGTTCAAACGTTTTTTTTAAATAATGTAATTGTACCTACTTTTAACACTTCCTCTGACAGCTCATTCCAGCTCCCACTACCCCCTTGTGTGGAAAAAGTTACCCCTTGCGTCCCCTTTAAGTCTTTCTTTCACCTTAAATCCAAGCCCTCTAGTTTTAGACTTGGATATCCTGGGAAAAAGACTGTGGCCCCTCATGATTTTATAAACTTCTATAAGGTCACCTTCTACACTTGCCCTCAGACACATTTCCAAGAACTGTCCCATCACACACTCCCAGGGCAGGGACATCACAGGTTACATATAGAGTAGAGCTCCCTCTACACTATCTTATTAAACACTCCCGGACAGGTATAGCACTACCAGTCGGGACAAACCTGTGAGAAACATGAGAGGTTGCAATCCCTGTGAAGGGGCTGCTCCTCAAGTTCTGATGATACTTCGGCTCCACCCTCTCGATCCTTGGGCACCCAGTGTGGAGGGGAGGAGGTGAGTCGGTCGGAGGACCTCTTCATCTGTCTGCCCCTGGGCCAGACTGTTCCAGGCAGCGGGCCATTGGAGGGGTCTGTCTGATCAAGCCTGCCCGTCTCCCCATGTGTCTGGATGACCCCAAGGAAGGAGCACCGCTTTTGTTGGCTTGCTGGAGGACTTTCAGGACCAGTGGGCACTGCAGGTGTTGCAGTACATCCTACTGAGGAGAAGAACACTTTAGCGGTTAGCGTAACGTTATTACAGCGCCAGCGACCCGGGTTCAATTCCTGCCGCTGTCTGTAAGGAGTTTGTACATTCTCCCCGTGTCTGCGTGGGTTTCCTTCAGGTGCTCCGGTTTCCTTCCACATTCCAAAGATGTACGGGTTAGAAAGTTGTGGGCATGCTATGTTGGCACCGGAAGCGTGGTGACACTTGCGGGCTGCCCCCAGAACACTCCACGCAAAAGGTGCATTTCACTGTGTGTTTCGATGTACGTGTGACTAATAAAGATATCTCGTATCTCATTGTAAATGAAGAAGCAGTAAATCTCCAATAATCGAGCACGCTCAGGATGGTGAAGGTGTCAGATTTTCCAGACTATTGGATAAATCAAGGACAAGTCGAGTTTATTGTCATGTGCGCAAGTGCAGTGAGGTACAGGTACAATGAAAAACTTACTTGCAGCAACATCACAGGCACGTAGGTACAGACAACACACAGAACATAAATTATACATAAATTGTACAAGTGAAGAGAGAGGGAAAAAAAGATTGTGCAAAAACAAAGACCCAGTCAGAGAGAAGTCCATGGTAATAATGGTGTTTATAATAGCCAACATTTTCAGTTCACTTTTTGAAAATATTACACAGTGTTATAATAAATCTCAGAGTGAAGGGAATGTGGGGACCAGGGCTCCAGTGAGTTGTAAGGGAGTGAAGGAACTGGGGCCCTGGTGAGACAGAAAGGAGCAAGGCAAGCGTTATCTGCTGAGCCAGATGCCAAAAGATTGGGATTTCTGAATGGTTGGAAAAGTGGATTATCGGAGCTTTACTGTATTGAAAAACCGAGCAAAAAAAACAGAAACAAAAAGACACAACATGGCCTTCGGAGACTGGTGGCATGGCAGGGCTCAGTGTGCACCCTGGACTCTGAGGACCATGCTTAATTTAACTGGTTATCTTCCACCGGTCTCAGAGAGAGGTCACCAGTGGCTGTACTGGAGCTCCCACCACACTGTCCCATTGCAAACTCCCAGGGTAGGGACAGTCTTACCCCAGGAATTACGGGCAGGATTGCTGCTGGTGCTGAGCGTGTGCCAACACTCACAGCCTGAATGTGTGCCGTCAGCACTTGAGGTCGTTGGCCGGAGATAGTAGCTGTGTTGGGTTGGACTCAATGGAGCAAGATCCCAACCTTGTGCACTGGGGAGAGGAGCTCCGTGGTATGTTGAACAATATTGTGATCACATGAGGGAAGGAAACCTTTTGCTATGCTCCAATTTTGCAAATAAAATGAGTTCGATACAGAGTAACTCTCCCTCTACACTGTCCCACCACGCACTCCCAGGACAGGGACAACATGGGTTAGATACAGAGTAAGGCTCCCTCCACACTGTCCCATCACACACTCCCAGAGTTAGATACAGGGTAAAGCCCCTCTTCACTGTCCCATCCCAGGGCAAGGACAGGGTGGGTTAGATACAGAGTGAAGCTCCCTCTGGACTGTCCCATCGCACACTCCCAGTGTAGGGACAGTGTGGGTTAGATTCAGAATGTATCTCCCTCTACACTGTCCCATCACACACTCCCAGGGCAGGGACAGTGTGGGTTAGATAGAGAGTAAAGCTCTCTCTACACTGTCCCTTCACGCACTCCCAGGGCAGGGACAGCTGTTGTATTGGTTTGCTCAGGAATTACTGATAAGACTCCCACTTGTGCTGAGTGTGCGCCAGCACTCATGGCCTGAATGCATGCTGCCAGTACCTGAGGTGGTTGGCCAGAGATAGCGGCTGTGTCAGGTATGAAAGGAGCAGGGCTGTCAGCTGGTACAGTGAGAAAGAACTCGGTGCATGTGTGACATTATTCACCCTTGATTAATGTGTGATAAGTAAACCTTTCATAACGTTCCGATGTAAATGAAAAATATTTGCCCTCTTTATATAAAAAATAACAGGTTAAGTCAGGATCCAACCCACGTCACTGGAGCTGAGAGGCAGTGGATCTACTACCTCTGCCGCTGTGCTACGTATTTTATTCAAGTTTTCTTTCATTCTTATCCCCTTTTGAAATGTCCTTTGAATCATCCCTTCTATGCAACAGACACCAGATTCTCCAAACATCCTTCCTTAAATTAGGAGACCAGTGCTGCGCACTGCACCCCAGTGTGGTCTCACTGCTGCCCAAAGTGACTCATGCATCACTTCCCTACTTTTGTATTCAATTCCCCTCACAATGCACAGCAACATTCTTTGAGCATTCCTAATTACTTGCTTCGCCTGCAAAGTAGTCTTTTGTGAACCATGCACTACTACACCCAGATCCCTCTGCATCTCAAGAGCTCAGCAATCTCCCACCAGTTAGATAGTATACTTTCCATTTACTTATCTCACCAAATTGGACAGTTACACATGTTTCCACATTATACTCCATTTACCAGATCTTTGCCCACTTACAACCTATCTATATCCCTTTGTGGCCCCCTTACGCTCTCTTCTTACTTACCTATCATGGTCATAGAGTCATGTAGCATGGAAATAGACCCTTCTGCCCACTAAAGTCCATGCTGAAAACCACTGTGATGCTGGAGGAACTCAGCAGGCCAGGCAGCATCCATGGAGAAAAGCAGGCGGTCACCATTTCGGGTCAGGACCCATCTTCAGGACCGAAGATAGGAAAAGGGGAAGCCCAATGTATAGGAGGGAAAAGCAGAGCAGCGATAGGTGGACAAAGAGGGGAGGTGGGGTGGGCACAAGGTGGTGATAGGTAGACTCAGGTGATAGGCAGCTGCGGGGGAGGAGGGAAGAGCAGCTCCACCAGGGGATGGGTCAAAGGTAAGGAGAGAGAGGAGGAAAAAAGCTAGGAAAGGGAAAAAGCAAACAAGCATGGTGGGGGTGGGGGTGTGGGAAAGGGGGGTGGTGATTACCTGAAGTGGGAGAATTCAATGTTCATGCTGTTAGACTGCAAGTTTCCAAGATGGAAAATGAGGTGCTGTTCCTCCAGAATTCTCCTGGCAGTGGAGGAGGCCGAGGAGTCCACACTGACTCATCTACACCAATCCCATTTTATTCTCCTCAGATCGCCATCAGCTCCCCCCAGTTCCTACCACTCACCTAAACACTAGAGACATTTTTTAGCGGCCAATTAAACGACCAACCTGCACGTCTTTGGGATGCAGTAAACAATCGGAACACCCGGAGGAAGCACACATGGTCACAGGGAGAATGTGCAGACTCCACACAGACGGTACCCGAGGTCAGGATCGAACCCGGGACGCTGGAGCTGTGAGGCAGCGGCTCTACCTGTTATTGTGTCTTTGGCAAATTTACTAACCATACCTTTGGTACCTTCATCCAAGTCATTCATGTGGATTGTAAAAAGGGTGGGGCTCCTGTATTGATTCCTAAGGTACCCCACTCATTTATGCCTGGTCTCTGGTTTCTGCTAGCCAGCTAATCTTCATCCATTCCAATATGTTATCCTCTTCACCGAGAGCTTTACTTTGCCCCACTAACCTTCCATACAGCATCTTATTAATTGCCTTCTGAAAACAGGCAGGGGACTCAGTGTGGGAGAGGACAATGTCCATCGCCATGAGGCATTCCTCCTGCTCCCTGTTGGAAGTCTCCTCTTCTCCCCTCTGGGAAACTATGGGATTTCCCAGGAAAGACCAGGAGTTGCCCGCCATTAGGTCCGGTTAATTGGTGTTCAGAACTGGCGCTGACTGTGCACTCTATCTCCACCCCTCTCAAAAAGATGGGGAGGGTTGGCACCAAGCGACATCAGTTCAAGGCGTTCCTCGAGGAGCGGCTGACAGGGCAGAGGATGATGAGCGACTCCGCTCCCTCCCCAGAGCAGGGTCTTGGTGGTGGGTTCTTTTGGAGGAAGTTGGAGGATGACCCCAGCCAGCCCAACATCGACGGCAGTTTTAGGGTCCCTCCTCAGGTTTAACAGGTGGTTGGTGCTCAGGGAAGGGAGATATGCAGGGAATTTTCTGCAGGAAACCCACACCATTCTGTGGGCCACAGCCACTGGATTGGCAAGAAGATTCCACATGAGTTGCTTGTTCTACTTGCAGTGGGTTAGCTGTCTTGCTAGCCCGGACCTTTTGGCTGAGATCTTGGGGCTCATGCAGCCAGTGCTAGGCCATTTGCTCCACTTTACTGTTCCCAGTATAACGTGACATTACATTGGCGATGGTGCCCGCCCCTAAGCCTGGTCCACGTGCAAATGCATTTCTTTCTAGAGTTGTCCATTCTCAAGCTCCATTGAGTGCATCCTCCCCACAGGGGATTCCACTCGAGGTGAAGCGTTGATAGTGAAGCTGAGGGAACTAGTCAGCTCCCTTGATTTGTTTGGTGAACCTTCACTGTGTGACCTGGGGGAGATCCCAAACTGATCATGCATCTCCCCTACCCCAGCTGCCTTCATGTGGCCCCCTAGCATGTTCGGATCACTACCTGGTGTCTGTATCCCTCCATTCTCTGCACATTCATGTGCCTGCCTAAGTTAAAACGCCTCTGTCGTATCTGCCTTCACCACCACCCCTGGCAGTGCATTCCAGGCACCCACCACTCCTTGTGTAAAAAAGTTTGCCCTGCATATCTCCTTTGAATTTACCCCCTCTTACCTTAAATGCATGTCCTCTAGTGTTAGACATTTCGACCCTGGGAAGAAGATACTAGCTGTCTACTCCATCTATGCCTCTCATAATTTTATAAATTTCCATCAGGTCTCCCCTCAGCCTCTGCCAACCCAAGTTTGTCCAACCGCTCCTTATAGCACATGCCCTCTAATCCAGGCAGCATCCTGGTGAACCTCTTCTGCCCCCTCTCCAAAGCCTCCACATCCTTCCTCTAATGGGGCAACCAGAATTGAATGCAATACTCCAGATGCAGAGGGACGTGTGCAAGACGCACATCCACCTCTTCTGTCAGGAGTACACAAGAAGGTCCAACAAGAGGCAGGATCCAAAACCGAGTGCCTTGAAAGGGAGGTGCTTGACTTGGTTGATCCACTGAGTTCCCAGCCCCACGGCAGATATACAAGGGGAAGAAGGATAAGCTGTGGGACCTGCAGCTCGAGGATGGCTTGTGGGGGTCACAGCTCCTTGGTTACAGCCCTTCGAGCCTGCTCCAGCAGTCAACCTCACTATAGTGGTCACCTCTCTATAGGAAGGATGTCGAGGCTTTAGAGAGGGTGCAGTGGAGGTTTACTAGGATGCTGCCTGGATTACAGGGCACGTGCTATCAGGAGAGGCAGGACAAACTTGGGCTCTTTTCTCTGGAGCGGAGGAGGCTGAGGGGTGATCTGTTGGAGGTGTATAAAATTATGAGGGGCATAGATAGGGTGGACAAGTAATATCATTCTCCCATTATTGAGCGGTCCAATATCAGAGGGCATGCATTTAAGGTGAGAGGGGGTAGGTTCAGAACAGACGTGAGGGGTATGTTTTTTACTGAGAGAGTGGTGGATGCCTGGAATGCGTTGCCTGATAGGGTGTTGGAGGCAAACTCCTTGGGGACTTTTAAGAGGGGCTTGGATGGGCACATGAGTGAGAGGAAAATAGAGGGATATGGGCATTCTGTAGGTAGGAGGGAATAGCTATGTCAGCGCAACATTGTGGGAAGAAGGGCCTGTTCTGTGCTGTACTGTTCTATGTTCTATGTTCAATACGATCGTGACCAACCATTTATCTCAATACCATTCTCCCCTCTCTCCACATAGCTTTCCAGTCAGTGACTCCAATGGTTATATTATAAAGCAATGTGTTTATGATGTCCCCATGCGTAATCATCAACGTGATTGCTTCCCTGAGCTGCTGTGTTGTTTGCTTATGACAGAGATTCAACTACAAAGTGTCAGTCAGCAAATCAGCGGCTCAAGTCCCACTCAGGAGACTCCAGATCACAATCTAGGCCCGGTGCAGTACAGAGTGAGTGCTGCTTTGTCGGAGGCACCACTCTTCTGTTCTGTTGTCCCAGCCTTGTCCGCTGGATACAAGATTCCGTTGCACTATTTCAAAGATCAATTAAACCTTGTTGGGAGTCTGGTCAGAGGGCAGAAATGCTCAGCAGATCAGACAGCATCCGCAGAGAAGTCTAGCTAATGCTTCGGATCAATGTCCTTTCATCGGACTTATACCGGTATTTACGCCCTGCAGTGTCATTATCACTTGCTGTTTGTGGGATCTTGCTGTGTTCATATCGAGTCATACTGTTATAGAATCATACAGCCTGGAAACGGGCCCTTCAGCCTACCATGGCAACCATCAGACACTCATTAACACTAATCCCTCTTCATCCTGCCCATATTCCCACCAGATTCTATCACTCACCTACACCCAGCTAACCTATCATTACACACATTTGTGGGATGTGGGAGGAAACTGGGAACACCCAGGGGAAACCCGGGCAGTCTCAGGGAGAATGTGCAAACTCCACGCAGACAGCAACTGAGGTCAGGATTGAACTCGGCTCTCTGCAGCTGTGAGGCAGTAGCTCTACCACTGCACCATTGTGCTTTCTATTTTTACAGCACATACCCTAAACTGTAAGTGTGCTTTATAAATACAAATTATTCTTACCCCACTCCCACTGAAGGACTCAATAAAGAACCCAGAGAGAGCACTGCAATTGTTGGAAATATTTATTCATGTATCTTTACTAATCCAGTACTGAGATTTACAAGCACAGTTTGGGATACTACACATACAGGCATTCACATGCAGCCATGATGCACTAGGATGACACTGGGTTACTGTTTAAATTTTTCTCTCAAGGGGAGCATTGCAGGCTTAGAGAAATCACTATTGGTGGCTCATCAGGTGGGAGAGAAAACCATGGCAACTCCAGCCAGATTTAACGGGGATGACCAGGAATAAAACCAGCTGAGACTCCCATACCAAGGGCCAGGTGTGAGAGAGAGAATGTCTTATAATCAGGGCTTGAATTTTTTTCATCAAAAAAATACATTTCCTGTAAAATCAGTCTTTCCTGCTGATAAAACTCCATTCCAGCAATAGACAGACCAGAGTGGGTGCAGGGATGGTGTTTCTCCCAGCTGGGATGCCTGGAACCACGGGTCACAGTCTCAAACTAAGGGGTCAGCCACTGGGGAAAGAGATTCCTTCACCCAGAGCATTGCGTTCAGTTCTGGTCTCCACACTATAGGGAGGATGTGGTTGCATTGGAGTGGGTGCAGAGGAGGTTCACTGGGTTGTTGTCTGGGGTGGAACATTTCAGTTATAAGGTTGGATCTAGGTCAGTGCAGCGAGTAGAGGCACTGCCTCACAACGCTAGAGACCTAGGTTTGATCCTGACCTCCGGTGCTGTCTGTATGGAGTTTGCATGTTCTTCCTGTGACTCCATGGGTTTCCCTCAGGTGCTCCGGTTTCCCCCCACACCCCAGAGACATGTTGCTTGGTAGGTTAGATGGCTGCTGTAAATGACCCCTAGTGTGTAGATGAGTGGTAGAATCAGGGTAGAACTGATGAGAATAAAAAATGGGATTAGTGCAGGATTGGTGTAAGCAAGTGGTTGATAGTGCGGACTCGATGGGCTGAAGGGCTTGTTTCCTACTATATCTTTCTATGACTATGGATAGGCTGGGCTTGTTCTCCCTGGAGAGGAGGAGACTGAGGGGTGACCGATAGACATACACAAAATTATGAGGGCGGTGGAATGGGTAAATAGTGAGAACTTTTTCTCACGGTGGGGTTGTCTAAAACAAGTGGCCATTGGTGTAAGCTGAGTGGTGGGAGGTTGTAGAGAGGATCTGAGAGGAAATTCTTCACACAGAGAGCAACTGGAATCTGGAACGCGCTGCTGGAAAAGGTGGCGGAGGCAGAGATTGAGACTCTCACAACACTTAAGAAGAATCTAGACAGGCATTGAAGTATAGAAGACTATGGAGCAAATGTGAGTAAGTGGAACAATGGTCAGCATAGATGTGGTGAGCTGAAGGGCCTGTTTCTGCCCTGTATGAGTGCATGGTAGAGGCTGGGATTCTCCGTGGATACAGACTGTGGATGCTCAGTCATTGACTGTATTTAAGACAAGTGAATGATAGGGTTTTGCATTTAAAGGAATCAAGGGAGTTCGTGCAAGAAAGTGGGGCTGAGGTCATATATCAGCCACGATCTTGTTGAATGGTTCAGCAGGCATGAGGGGCAGAATGGTCTAATCCTGCTTCTATATAACATAAGACAAGATCTTTATTAGTCACATGTACACCGAAACACACAGTGAAATGCACCTTTAGCGTAGAGTTTTCTGGGGGAAGCCCACAAGTGTCGCCACGCTTCCGGTGCTAATATAGCATGCCCACAACTTCCTAACCTGCACGTCTTTGGAAGTCACGGGGAGAACGTACAAACTCCATACAGACAGTGGTGGGAATTGAACCTGGGTCGCTGGCTCTGTAATAGCGTTCTGCTAACCACTACACTACACTGATTAGTCACACTTGTCTGTGGCGACTCACTGGTCAATGGCTTAACAGGGTGACAGTGGATGGAAGATCAAAGATTCGATGCAAGTAGAGAGCAAAATAAAAGATGTTTGCGAACATGTGGAATAAATTGAAGATTTGTCAAAGAAATAATTAGGAACTAATTAGTTATAATTACCAGTTTTGACTTAACAACACACACAAGATGGCGGAGGAACTCAGCAGGTCAGACAGCATCTATGGAGATATATAAACAGTCAACATTTCGGGTTGAGACCCTTCTCCAGGACCCGAAACATCGACTGTTTACTTCCCTCCATAGATGCTGCCTGACTTGCTGAGTTGCTCCAGCTTTTTGTGTGTGTGTGTGTGTGTGTGTGTGTTGCTCCAGATTACAGTATCTGCAGGATCTCTTGTGTCTCAGTTTTGACTTAGTTGTGTTTAGAGAGCAAAAGTCCCGTGAGTTTTTCTTTCAAACATTCAAACTCTAGTGTGAAAAAAAACAAATTACAATAAGAATTCAAGCCTTGATTACAACTGGGAATTTTATACTGACAGCAGGGTGTGAGAAAGGAAGTGTGTAACAGAGTCTTACGCTAATGGTTTGTGAAATAGTGTTTGTAGG
This sequence comes from Pristis pectinata, assembly GCF_009764475.1. Lineage (NCBI taxonomy): Eukaryota > Metazoa > Chordata > Chondrichthyes > Rhinopristiformes > Pristidae > Pristis > Pristis pectinata. The sequence goes on from NC_067437.1 coordinate 9,727,962, forward strand.
GGATGTGGTCGTTTCGGTGCCTTATCTGTCCTGGGGTTTGAAACTCTGGTGACATTACAGGAGTTCTGGGAGGCTGTAGTTTCTCCAGAATTGAGCGGAATCCAGACATCACACACCTGGGAAGTTTGAACAGTGGGTCCCAGCCGAGCTGAACTGCAAAGGAGAGAGAGGAGACATAAATCAGCAGGGATACAAACATCCTCATTAGGAGCAGGAGCTTGCCACTCAGCCCCTCAAGCCTGTTCTGCCATTTAATCAGATCGTGGCCACCTGACTATAACCTTTAGTTCTGCATTCCTGCCCCAGTAACCTTTTGCCTATTGCTTACCTAAAATATCTGCCTTAAAAGTATTTAAAGACTCTGCTTTGAGGAAGTTGGTTCAAAGACACACAACGCCCTGTGAGAAAAAATTCCACTTTGAATGTCCTCCTCTGCCTTATTTCTAAGTAGTAAACCCCTCGTTCTAGATTATCCCTGAGAGGAAGCACCCTCTCCATATCTACTCTGACTAGACCTTTGGGTGCCAGATCTATGGCTGTTGCCTGTGTTCAATAAAGACGTGCTTAATCACTAGGTGACACCCATATCCTACAGCCAAAAGAACTGCTTTCAGTGATGGTAATAGGCTGTTGGATCTCACGTGACGGTGTCGTAGAGGGTCCCGCCTCTCTAAGGTAAGAATGGGGTCACAAATGAAGGTGCTCCGGGAAGGATGTGTGGTTGTGTGCTGTTAGAAAGTGCACTCTGTATGCCCAGCCTCGCCATCCGTCGGAGACCAAATCAGATGACTCCAAGCAGATTTATCGCTCGGAGTTGAAGAATCACAGTCTCATCACCTGGGTAACTAGCTAGTGCAACTAAAACCACAATCCAGATGTTGCTACTATGAGTCACAACACTGCTAACACAGATGTTACAATACTGAAGTTACCACCTCCAGTGTTACAATTTAAAATTCACAATACAGATGTTGGAACCCAGATATTACAAAGTAAAACTTGTGATCCAGATGTTGCAATTCATAACACTGCAAACTTGATGTTATAACACAGATCTTATAATACAGATGTTGCCATCAAGATGTTACAACAAAAAACTTACAATCCAGATGGTACAGTACATATCTTAAAGGTCTTAATGCTGCTAACCAGATATTATGACATTGATGGTACAATATAACTATTGAGACCCAGTTGTTACAACCCACGTCTACAGCCTGCATTCTACTAAGCAGATGTTACAATCCTGAAGATGAGACTTGAAAGACAACCTAAATCTCATCATCCAGATTTTAAGACCTGTATATGAAGAAATCTTGCAATGCAGATGTTGACCCAGGTGTGCAACCTGCTGTATGCGATCTCGATGTTACAATCCAGCTGTTACTCTCAGTCCCACTGCTGTATATTTACTGGCTGCGTCTACCTGTGAAAGGCAGTGGGACTCCTACACTGGAACCTCACGCCGCTTTCTCCCGAACGCTTTTGCCCCAACGTCGGTGGGAATGAAGCTACTGCTGCCCATCGCCCCCGAGCGGCTGAGGAAGTTGGCCAAGCGGAACGTCACACACGTAGCCGTGTTACAGGAGCGCTTCTGCTTGTGGAGCAGGAGGAGCCTGCCGGCAAACATTGGGGAAAAATAAAGGAGTTAAAAACACTGGGAAAGGAGTGAGACGATCAGGACAGGAGTTAGACTGACAGAGAGGGAGGCAGAGAGGGAGCCAGGCCGGCTAACAGGTAGATGGATGGTAGAGGGGAGAGGGACAGACAGACAGACAGAGACAGAGAGAAGAAAGAGACGGGTAATGTGGAATAGAGAAGAATTATGCCCAGAGATCGTGGTACAGCTTGTTAGAAGGTGGAGAGTGCGAGGTCGTGACAGAGAGGGGGAGGGGGAAGGGGGGGGAGAGAGAGTGAGAGAGAGAGGTAGTGACAGAGATAGAGGGATGGGAGAGAGGGGGGAGAGAGAGGGAGAGGGATGGAGAGAGAGGGGGAGAGAGAGGGGAGGGAGAGAGAGAGGGAGAGAGAGAGGTAAAGTGACAGAGAGGGGAGGGGGAGAGGGAGGGAGAGAGTGAGTGTGAGAGAGAGGGGAGAGAGAGTGTGAGAGAGAGAGATAGAGGGGTGGGAGAGAGAGAGAGACAAATATACAGAAGGAGCAGGGATGTAGATGGGCAGACAGGTATTCGATCAGGTGGTAGGATGCTGCGATAGAGAGACACACAGAGACACAGAGAGGAATAGGGAGATACTTGGGCAGAGAGGCAGACCGGTGTTAGGGTGTTGGGGCAGAGAGTGGGAGGAAGAATGCAGAGAGGAAAGTAAGGGACAGGCAGGCAGCCAGAAAGAGAGACATATCGGAGCAGAGAGACGGGCAGAAGAGACACAGATAGGCAGCCAGAGAAAGGGCGAGGCAGATAGAAAATCAATGATGTGACAGAAGGAGACAGACAAGCAGGCAAGGGGACAGAGAGGTGAAAAGCAGAAGTGTGGACAAACAGAAAGCGAGGGAGAGGGAGACAGATGCTGACAGATGGGAGATACCGTCTCGCTCGCTGGTTATGATGATCCTGCACGTAGGCTGTCACAGGCTGGAGCAACTGCCTTTGTGTCAATCCTGGTAAATAGTGTCCATCCACACGTCGGATGAGAACCTTCCCCGGGTGTGGGCTGCCTGGAGATCTGAAACACGTCAAAAGCCTGATTGTCATCTGCTGCGGTGCAATATCGAGGCATTCAGTACATCTAGAGCACACGCAGCACGAGCCTCACCCGCCCCAAGTCAAGAGGGTGTGGGTTCAAGCCCCCCACCGCCGAGATTTGAGCTTAAAAATCCAGTCTGATGCTGCCAGTTCGGTGCTGAGGGAATGCTGCACTGTCAAAGGTGCTGAACAAACGTTAAGCAGTGAGATGGTTGGGCACAGGTACAAAGAGGAGAGAGACAGTAGGGCAGACAGCCAGACGATGAAGGAGACAGAGAGAGAGAGAGAGATGGATAGACAGATGGAAGGAGCAGGGAGGGAGACGGACATACAGACTGGCAGCTGGATGGAATGGCAGGAAAACAGAGTGACTTGCACAGACAGAAAGAAATAAAGGGAGAAGGATGGAGACACGAGACTGCAGATGCTGGAATCTGGAGCAACAAACAATCTGCTGGAGGAACTTGGCGGGTCGAGCAGCATCCGTGGGGGAAAAGGAATGGTCAACGTTTCGGGCCAAAACCCTGCATCAGGACCGGATTCAGGGTTTCGACGAAACGTCGAACATTCCTTCCCCCCCCCCCCCGCCCCCACCACAGATGCTGCTCAACCCCACTGAGTTCCTCCAGCAGCCTGTTTTGTAGAAGCAGGAGTGACTGTACAGAGATACAAAGACAGACAGATGTTAGGGCAGAGAGAGATGGGGAGGGAGGGAGAAGGCAGAGAGAGCGGGAGATAGATAGAAAAAGAGAGGTGGCTGGGCAGAGGTAGAGAGGCAGGCAAGTGTTGGATCAGGGAGGTAGTTGGAGCCAGAGGTAAGATAAGATAAGATATCTTTATTAGTCACATGTACATCGAAGCACACAGTGAAATGTATGGATGTGCGGGGGCAGCCCACAAGTGTCGCCACACTTCCGGCGCCAACGTAGCGTGCCCACAACTTCCTAACCCGTACACCTTTGGAATGTGGGAGGAAACCGGAGCACGTGGAGGAAACCCACGCAGGCACGGGGAGAACGTACAAACTCCTTACAGACAGTGGCCAGAATTGAACCCAGGTCGCTGGTGCTGTAATAGCGCTACGCTAACCGTTACACTACCGTGGTAGGAGGTAATGAGGGACATACAGGGACAAGTAGGCAGACACAAAGAGAGGAAGGCAGACATTAGACTGACAAATAGACAGGCTGACCCATACGTGCACCTTGTGAAGGTCAGGGTAACTATTAAGGATATTTCTTCCCAGTGCCTGGAGCCCATAGTTATTCCTCAAACAGCACCAATAAATAGAGACAGAAGAGACTGCAGATGCTGTAATCTGGACCAAAAACCAAACCAAAATGGCACCCCAATGAAGGGTCTCAACCGGAAGCCTCCACAGATGCTGCCTGACCCACTGAGTCCCTCCAGCAGTTTGTTTTTTAGCATCCGTAAACTGATAACCTGATCATTATCACATTACAGAACTTGTGGGAGCCCAGTGTGTGCAAGTTGGTTGCCACACTTCCTACATTAACCATATTTCATAGTTAGCTCATTGCTTCTGAAGTTCTTTGCAACTTCCTGAAATCGTGAACAGTGCCTTAAACACATCAGTTGTTCTCTTTCTCCCCCCCAACTGCCCAAAGGATCTCTCGGTTCCAACCTGGAGACTAGCAAGATAAAATTAAATCTGCCCCTCCAGCGATGCCCCAGTGGGTGAATATACCACCTGGTGTGTTATTGGGAAAATGGAACGTCTGATTTCTGACGAGAGAGGAATTGAGGGGAAAAAGATCTTTGAGTTTCTGCCCCTGTAAAGTGCATCTGTTACTATTAATTAGCCTCAGTTGTGATGCATGCAATGGTCAAATAGCCCCTGCTAGGTGTCAGGAAATCGAATGTCAGCGCAGCTGAGAACAGACAAAGTTCAAGCTCCCATATGCATTACTAACCGTTATCTCAGCACCTTCTAATCTCTCAAAGATTTACGTTCACACATTGTAGAACTTTGCCATTTGGTCAGTGTTGTCCCTCATTCACATCAACTTCCCCTTTCACCTACCTGGAGATCAATGAGACTCCCACCCAGTTAGACCTCCGGCCAGAGCTGATCATCCTTTACCCAGGGAGACAAAGGGCCCTTCAGCCCATCGAGTCTGCGCCGGCTATCGGCCACTCATTAGGGTTTCGAGGGAGAGCACAGAGAGTGAGGGTAACTCACCTGAGGGAGGAATGGTCTGAGTCCATCGACACGGCCATCGCACAAGCCAGGACCAGCGATACCGGGAAACTCATCATGAGCATGGCTACCTGAAAGTTGAGTCAGATAGCGTCACTACCTTGTGCTTATTCCTCAGGGGCCAGCAGAGAGATTTAGAACACAGAACATAGAATCATAGAACAGTGCAGCACAATACAGGCCCTTCGACCCACAATGTTGTGCCGACCTTTAAACCTCACCTAAGATTATCTAACCCCTTCCTCCCACATATCCCTCTATTTTAAGTTCCTCCATATGCTTATCTAGTAATCTCTTGAATTTGACCAATGTACCTGCCTCCACCATCGCCCCAGGCAGTGCATTCCATGCCCCAACCACTCTCTGGGTAAAAAACCTTCCTCTGATATCTCCCTTGAACTTCCCACCCATTACTATAAAGCCATGCCCTCTTGTATTGAGATTTGGTGCCCTGGGAAAGAGGCGCTGGCTGTTCACTCTTTCTATTCCTCTTAATATTTTGTACACCTCTATCATGTCTCCTCTCATCTTCCTTCTCTCCAAAGGGTAAAGCCTTAGCTCCCTTAGTCTCTCCTCATAATGCATACTCTCTAAACCAGGCAGCATCCTGGTAAATCTCCTCTGCATCCTTGGTAAATCCAGAATCTACTATGTCAGAAGAATGGAATTTCAAGATTCCCGGTCCTACTCTGGAACTGGTTTTCTTCTGTACTAACCCATGCCCGTGAGAGATCCGAGGACAGTCTGTGAAACCCTGGGGTCCCTGTGCAGATAAGGAATGAAGCTAGCACCTTTGAAAGAGGAGCTGGAACAGGTGCAGAACAGATTCACAAGGTTGTTACCGGGACTGGAGGGCTTGAGAGGCTGCGATTTTTTTTCCTTGGAGTGTAAGAGGCTGAGGGGTGACCTTAAAGAGGTATATTAAATAATGAGGGGCGTAGATGAGGTGGGCAGTCTTTTCCCCAGGGTAGGGGAGTCTAACATTAGAGGGCATAGGTTTAAGGTGAGAGGGGAAAGATTTAAAAGGGATCTGAGGGGCAACTTTTTCACAGAGAAAGAGGTGGTGAGTATATGGAACGAACTGCCAGAGGAAGTGGCGGAGGCAGGTACAATTACAACGTTCAAAAAACATCTAGACAGGTACGTGGATCGGAAAGGTTTAGAGGGATATGAGCTAAGCGCAGAGAAATGGGACTGGCTCAGGTAGACAACTTGGTTGGCATGGACAAGTTGGGCTGAAGGGCCTGTTTCCGTGACTCTGCGTCTCGGTGAGGGGTGGTGGGGGAGGGGGAGCAGCGCGTGAACATTTTCGGGATAATACAGTCATTGTGTCCAAAGCATCTGAGAGACAGGCATAAATGAAAAGTTTCTCACTCTCTCTCTCTCTCTCTCTCTCTCTCTCTCTCTGTCTCTTTCTATCTCTCTCTCTCTCTCGCACCAGTTAACAGAGAAGTAGTCAGGAAATCATCGCGGACAATCCTTACCTGTCTGTGCCCCTCCAGGGGCTAAAGAGGTTCGGATTTCTCCGTGAGCTGGAAGTCTGTCTCCTGAGCAGTATCCGGCACTCTTTTATAGGTCTGGGAGGAGGATAGGAAGGCTGCAGGTGTCAGTGGGACGGGATTCAGCCAATCTCTTTGCAGAACTGCCGGGGTGTTTCTTTGTCCCTGCTCTCCGCTGACAGGGAAGATCTGGCAGCTGACTCTCCACGCCCTGCTAAGGTGGGTTGATTCTGTGAGAGCCAAGTGCTGGAACCAGCCTGCCTCTCCTCCTCTTCCTCCCACGCCCTCCCCCCCAGCCCCAGTCCTTTGTGGCAAAGTTTCCGACCAGAATGAAGCCCCCTGCATTTCTGTAGCACCGTCCCACCTTCGCCTCCACGGCCGATGAGGCACTTTGTTTCTGAAAATTTATGCGGGGGCGGCAGCTGGCCGACGCACAGCAAGATCCCACAAATGGCAACGTGAAAATCTGTTCTCTGGTGACGTTGGTTGAGAGATAACGGAAAGGTGGTGCACAGTGAGGAGATTAGCAATATGAGAAGATGCCGTTAGACTGGTAGAATATGCAGGCACTGACAGATGGTGTGTGAAGTGATGTACTTTGGCAGAGAACAGGAGACAATATTGACCAAGCAACACAGTTCTAAATAGAGTTCAAGAACAGAGGGGTTTGGGTGAAAATTTGCACAAATCTTTGAAAGTGGTAGCGAGCAATTGGTAAAGCAAATGGGGCCCTGAACTTCAGAGACTTTGAATACAAAAGTGCAGTTCTGGTTGCCCTGTTAGAGGAAGGATGTGGAAACTTTGGGGAAGGTGCAGAAGAGGTTTACCAGGATGCTGCTAGGATTAGAGGGTACAATCTATTAAGGAGAGGTTGGACAAACTTGGGTCGGAGGCTGAGGGGAGACCTGATCGAAGTTTATAAAACTACGAGAGGCAGAGATAGGGTAGACAGAGTGTTTATCCCAGCGTCAAAATATCAAATATTAGAGGACATGCATTTAAGGTGTGAGGGGGAAAGTTTAAAGGAGATGTGCGGGGCAAGTTTTCTACACAGAGAGTGACGGGTGCCTGGAATGCGCTGCCAGGGGTGGTGGTGGAAGCAGATATGATAGTGGTGTTTAAGAGGCTTTTAGGTAGTCACAGGAATATGTAGGGAATGGAGGGAGATGGATCATGTGCAGGCAGGAGACATTTAGTTTAATTTGACACAGAAATCATGGGCTGAAGGGCCTGTTCCTGTGCTGTACTGTTCTATGTTCTATGTTCAAAAAGCAGGGGGTCAAATTTGTAGGCATATTGCATCCAATTCAAGTCACAAACCATAGGAAGGATTCAAAGTGGCGATTTAGCAGAACAGTTCAGGGACGAGGGATTTCAGCTGCAGGGTTAGACTGGAGAAGTTGGGATCGTTCTCCTTGAAACAGAGAAGGCCAGGTCTAGATTTGATGGGGTTGTGCAAGGTCACGATTGGTTTGGACGGAGGAAAGTTGTTCCTGTTGGTGGATTGTTCAGGGACCTGAAACCCAGATAGAGATGAAAGGGAGAGAGAGCAGTTGGGATCTGGAGGTCACAATATGAGGATGGTGCAGACAGAATTAGAATTATAGAGTCACCAGAGGGTGGTCACTTGTTGCAAGCTGATCTACACCACCCTGTAGCTATCCAGACTAATCCCATTGGCCAGCACTTTATAGATACCCGGCAACCTAACTATGTCTCCTCGTTCTTTATTACTTTATCGTTGTGTATCTTCATTTCTGTCTTTTTCTCTCCTTACCTTTGACCCATCCCCCGGTGGATCTGCTCTCCCCTCCCCCACCGCACCTGCCCGTCACTATCTCTTACCTGCGTCTACCTATCACCACCCTGTGCCCACCCTCCCTGTACTCTTTTGTCCACCTATCACTGCTCTGCTTTTCCCTCCTATATATTGGGCTTCCCCTTTTCCTATCTTCAGTCCTGAGGAAGAGTCCTGACCAGAAGCGTTGACCATCTGGTTTTCTCCACGGGTGCTGCCTGGCCGGCTGAGTTCCTCCAGCATCACCGTGTTTCATCTGTCTTCTGATATCTCTCTCCACCAGGAAACAGATTATTTGGTCGCTCTCACGTTGCTTTTGTTGTTGTGGGATCTTGCTGTGCACAGACCAGATGCTACGTTACATAGGTAGCTGACAAGGAGTAATTTACTGAGCAGAAAGAATGAGCCTGACAGCATTGCTTCACTGGAAGTTGACACGGATTCAGCAAGTTGCTGTGCCACTGTAGTTCTCTGCTTCGATGATTCTGGAAGAAGTTTCCGACTCTCATTCAACAATGGTGTATTGTCCTTCATCAATCGGGGAATTGAACTTAGGAGCCGAGAGGTAATGTTGCAGCTATATAGGACCCTGGTCAGCCCCCACTTGAAGTACTGTGCTCAGTTCTGGTCACCTCACTACAGGAAGAATGTGGAAGCCATAGAAAGGGTGCAGAGGAGATTTACAAGGATGCTGCCTGGATTGGGGAGCATGCCTTATGAAAACAGGTTGAGGGAACTCGGCCTTTTCTCCTTGGAGCGACGGAGGATGATGGGGGGACCTGATAGAGGTGTATAAGATGATAAGAGGCATTGATCGTGTGGACAGTCAGAGGCTTTTTCCCAGGGTTGAAATGGGTTGCCACAAGAGGACACAGGTTTAAGGTGCTGGGGAGTAGGTACAGAGGAGACGTCAGGGTCTTTCACTCAGAGAGTGGTGAGTGTGTGGAATCGGCTGCCGGCAACGGTGGTGGAGGCGGATACCATAGGGTCTTTTAAGAGACTTTTGGATAGGTACATGGAGCTGAGAAAAATAGAGGGCTATGGGTAAGCCTAGTAATTTCTAAGGTAGGGACATGTTCGGCACAGCTTTGTGGGCTGAAGGGCCTGAATTGTGCTGTAGGTTTTCTATGTTTCTATACCGGCTCTGGCATCTTTTAAATCCCAGATTAACAAAAGAAGGCGTCTTCAACAGTGCAGCGCTCTCCCTGCCCGGTGCTGGGATTGCCAGCAAGGAACGCCGTACCCAGGTCTCTGGAGTGGGCGTGGGAGGTTAATGTTGAACTTGTACAATGCCCTGGTTGGGCCACACCTGGAGTATTTCATCCAGTTCAAGCCATTTTAGGAAGGATGTGAAGGTCCCAGAGAGGGTGCAGAGGAAACCCACAAACTATACTGAGACTCGAAAGCTTCCTTTAATTGTGCAGCTGTGAAGCACTTCGAGCTGTTTCACTGTGTTAAGGTGCTAGGTAAATAGAAGTTGTTGTAGTTTAATACCACAACAAGCCCCATGAATGTCTCTAATCTAGGTATCAGGAAAAGGAATAGATGTTTATTTAGTAGTCCACGTCCATCGAAACACACAGTGAAATGCGTTTTTTTGCGTTACTGAGAATGTGCTGGGGGCAGCCTGCAAGTGTCGCCACTCTTCTGGCGCCAACATAGCATGCCCAAAACTTCCTAATGCGTACGTCTTTGGAATGTGGGAGGAAACCAGAGCACCCAAGGGAAACCCAAGCAGTCACGGGGAGAACGTACAAACTCCTTACAGACAGCGGCAGGAATTGAACCTGGGTCGCTGGTGCTGTAATAGCGTCACACTAACTGCTACACTACCGTGCCGCATATAGAGGGTAGATAATCAGAGTCTGTTTCTCAGGGTGGAAATATTAAATACTAGGAGGCATAGGTTTAAGGTGAAAGGGAGAAAGTTTAAAGGAAAGTTTACATAGAGAGTGGTGGGTGCCAGGGGTGGTGGTGGAGGCAACTACAATAACAATGTTAAACAGGGATTTAGACAGGCACATCGACAAGCAGGGAAAGGAGGGATATGGAGCATGTGCAGGCAGATGGGATTAGATTAAATTGACCATAGTCAGCACAGACGCGATGGGCCGAAAGGCCTGTTCCTGTGCTGTACTGTTCTATGTTCAGGAGAAAGGGCTGATGCCCAGATGAAAGGTCATAACTACAAGGAGGACTGAATAAGCCAGGGCTCTTTCCTCCAACAGAAAGAAGGCTGAGAGTCGCTTTACCTTTAAGATCTTGTAAGAGTTAAGGTGTTAAGATGGTGGCAGAGTGGTGCAGTGGGACGAGCCGCTGCCTCCCACCTCCAGCCACCCGGATTTGATCCCGACCTCCGGCGCTGCCTGTGTGAAGTCTGCATGTTCTCCCTGTGACCTGCGTGGGATTCCCCCCGGGTGCTCCGGTTTCCTCCCTCATCCTGAAGACGCGCAGGGCGAGTGGGTTAATTGGCCACTGTAGATTGCCCCTGGTGTGCAGGTGAGGGGTGGAACCCAAAGGTTGATGGGGATGTGGAGAGAATAAAATGGGATTAGTGTAGGGTGCTTGATGTTTGGCATGGATTCAGTGGGCTGAAGGGCCTGTTGCTGTGTTGAACCACTCTATGGGTCTAAAATAATGTTTCCACATGGGTGACATCAGCACAACACAGATATCATCCAGACGCTGTGAAATTCAGCAGGCAGGTCTCAGTACTGCTCTTTGGTAGTGCAGCACTCCCACAGGGTTGTACCTCCCACAGGACCCCTCCCATCCCGGACATTCTCTCTCCCTCCCTTCTCCCATCGGGCAGAAGATACAAAAGCTTGAGAGCATCGGGCTCAGAGACAGCTTCTGCCCCGCTGTGATGAGACTTGAATGGACCCCTCATCCCGTACGTCTTTTGGAATGTGGGAGGAAACCAGAGCACCCGGAGGAGACTCACGCAGACACAGGGAGAACGTACAAACTCCTTACGGACAGTGGCCGGAATTGAACCCGGGTTACTGGCGTTGTAAAGCGTTATGTTAACCACTACACTACCGTGCCTAGGAGGTTGTGGGCATGCTATGTTGGCGCCGGAAGCATGGCAACACTTGCGGGCTGCCCCCAGAACACTACTCAAAAAGATGTATCTCACTGTGTGTTTCAATGTATGTGACTAATAAAGATATCTTATCTTATATGCTAAAGGTGAACTCTTGAACTCCCAGTCTACCTTGTTGTGGCCCTTGCACTTTATTTGTCTATCTGCACTGCACTTTCTCTGTAACCGTGACACTATTTTCTGCATTCTGTTTTCTTTTCTCTACCTCGATGCACTTATGCATGGAATGAGCTGTCTGGATGGCACGCACACAAAGGCTTTTCACTGTATCTCAGTACATGTGACAATAATAAACTAATTCCAATACCAGCAATGCAGCACTCCCTCAGTACTGCCCCTTTACCCCTAGAGAGTGCTGAATGTCTGGGACTTGCTCTCACCCTGACTGAAAGAGGTGAGCATAAAGTATGGATGTAAGGTGAGACCAGACAGAGAGAGGCAGGAATAGAAGGAGATGCTGAACGAGGGGAGATGGAGTCTTCAGGCTCCTGTACCTCCTCCCAGATGGTAGTAATGAGAAGAGGGCACGTCCTGGATGGTGAGGGTCCTTAGTGATGGATGCCGCCTTCTTGAGGTGCTGCATCTTGAAGATGTCCCTGATGGTGGGGAGGGTTGTGCCCATGATGGAGCTGGCTGAGTCTACAACCCTCTGCAGCCTCTTGCGATTCTGCACATTGGAGCCTCCACACCAGGCGGTGATGCAACCAGTCAGAATGCTCCCCACTGTACATCTGTAGAAATTTGCAAGAGTCTTTGGTGACGTACCAAATCTCCTCAAACTCTTAATAAAGTGAAGCTGCTGGCGTGCTTCCTTCGTAATTGCATCAATGTGTTGGGCCCAGGATAGATCCTCTGAGATGTTGATGCCCAGGAACTTGAAGCTGCTCACCCTTTCCACCGCTGACCCCTCAATGAGGACCGGTGTGTGTTCTGAAATAGATTGGGACCTTGTAGAATTCCCGCTCTGACCTCCAGTACCTCATGAAGTTGCTGACCATTACAGATGCATTGAAGAATCAGTACCACCCTCTCTTTATAGACACACGGCTTTATTGAGATAGCCTGCAGTCCTCAAAGGGTTAATGGAGCTGGACCCGCTTAGACACTGCCCCCTGGTGGATGTTAAATCACAATTAAAGAAAGAGAAAGTGAGTGAGTTGAGAGAGTTGGAGAGGTGGTGAATGAACCACTGAGAAAGGGAATGTGATTGGAATGAAACAAAAAGTGAAATAAGAAGGAAGAAAAGTGTACGTAACACTGCAAAGTGCTGAAGCTTGGTAGAAATGTGAGTCTCCAAAAGTTGCTGTAGTGTTGGCCCTTGGAGGGGCAGCAGACGGGGAGTGTTGCACTGTTGGATATGCAGTACTGAGGGAGTGCTGCACTGTTGGATATGCAGTACTGAGGGAAAGCTGCACTGTTGGATATGCAGTACTGAGGGAGTGCTGCACTGTTGGATATGCAGTACTGAGGGAAAGCTGCACTGTTGGATATGCAGTACTGAGGGAGTGCTGCACTGTTGGATATGCAGTACTGAGGGAAAGCTGCACTGTTGGATATGCAGTACTGAGGGTGTGGAAGCTGTGGCATGGCAAGGGTTAAGAGTGTGCAGCTGTACAGAACAAGGTCCTTGAAAGAACAAAATCCCCTTGAACAGTATGAAATAACAAGGACATGAACAGACTCTGCAGACCAGACAAAGTAAAATACATGGAAAGCGCACAGAAACAATCGGACAATTACACTTCACTAAAACTAAAGTATAATTGGCCACTTTTGATCAGATTAAATGCAAATAAAGGATTGAATAGCATGTAGTTTTTAATTGGTTATTGATGCCTGTAAGAATGTATCATGATCGGTGATTTTTATTCTATGTATGCAAATAAGGGATTAGAAAGTACGCAACATTTCAGAGGTCAATGTCTGTATAAAATCGACAATTTTGAGCTGAAGTTTTGGGGCAGTTCGGTGACTGGGACCCTGCTGCACCCCTTGTGCACAAGTAAATAATGTTTGATTGGGAAACAAATGCAAATTGTCAGAGTCCAGCTGATCAGTGACGCTTGGAGGATCCACCGAGATTGGCTAACCTTTGGCTTTGGGAGTTCAGCCCCGGCGACCGATCAGTCCCGAGTCCGCGGCAGCTCATGTTTGAGCAAGTCGGACCGAGTCTGTCACTGGAACGCAAATTTCTTCCTGTGTGGGGTAGCCGAAGCACACCATCACGTTAGTCACCGAAGAGGGTAGCATTTGCGACGGGAGGTTCGAGTCCCCCGTCCAGGAACAAGGTCCTACCGGGAGGGCCATGGCAGTCGGAGGTTCAAGTCCCTGATATGGACCTCCCGACTGGTACCTGTGGGTCGAGTCCCACAAAGAGAATGGGGAAAAGGACCATCGTGGGTAAGAGCGGGAATTTTATGTGTAAATGAAAGTTTACGCTGAAATGGTGTAAACTGCTCACCGAAATGAAAGATCTTAGTGCAGGATAAAATGTCGGCACATTGTGGGCCGAAGGGCCTGTACTGTGCTGTGGTGTTCTATGTTCTATGTTCTGTGTTCTATGTGAATGAATGTGTGAGTGAAATTAAAATTAAAATGGGGGGAGCTCCATCAAAGCACTTGTCGCAGACACCCCCCCACCAGGGGGATGCTGGTGGCTTATATGTTTTTGCATTATGGCCCTGAGTGTGTAAAATATGTTGGGAAATGGGAAAAGTGAACAAAGGACTCGGATGTGTTTCCCTCCGGATGGCACGTTCAATGAGGACCGTCTAGATTGTATTAACAGAAAGGGAAAAATGTAAGAAAAATGTGGATTGATCTGCATTTAATCACTGGTGAAGTGAGATGTATCCCACAGAAAAAGCAAGGACGGTGTACAAAAGGTGCTGGAGGAAAGGGAGAGACAGAAAGAACAGGCAAGGATAATGGTGTCTTACCTCAGTGTTTAAAAAGAAACAACTGGTACCTGTGTTATTATCTGTTATTATGTAGTTATAATAAAGAACTACAGTTCCCAGTAGGCAATGCAAGGGGTCACATGGGGGAACAGGAGGTGGCTGTAAAAAGAGAGGGAAAGCAAGCCAGGCTGGTGTTGGTTAATAAAAATGTTCAGGTGTTAAACCCACGCGAAGTTTGTCTCTTGATGAAGAACAAACATAACAGTACCGGAATCTGAGAATGAACTAGATGGCTATAACCCTGTGTACCCTCGCCTCCCTCAGGCACAGTTACAACAAAGCCCGAGTACTCAGTGACGTCGGCACCAGCCAGTGCCCTGCCACAGTTGGAGGCTCCCCATAGTACTACGGGAGATGCAGGGGGGATGGAGGGGAGCAGAAGGAGGTGCTGGTTCGCTCAATGGAAGTCTGGTAGCAGAACGTCCTAGATTCCATGGTTCTTGTGCGGACCTGTTCCCCATGCACCATTCCCAGGACCAACCAGAGAGGCATGGTCTAATTCTGAATTACAGTCCATAGTGCAGTTGAAAAGTTTATCCCTAAGATGGAAATCCTCTGTGAGTGCCATAGCCCTAATGCTGACGATATATATGTAGTAATAGATACCTGTTTGGGTCTACTAGATGGAAACAAGATAGAGAGAAAGCTCAATGACTGGGAGATAGGCAAAACGTTGATTTACCTACACTCTGGACTAACCTAGCAAGTGCTTTGAGGGAGTGTTTCCCTTGCACTGTAGACTGGCGTAAGATGCACCGTATTGTGCAAAGGGCAGACAAGGATGTTAATGAATATGTAGAACGCACACGCACTGTCAAAAACATTCTGGAATAACCCCAGAGGCAGGGACACCTGCTTTAATAAATGTTATTGTGAATAGCATTAACCTCACAATCTACCTCGTCATGACCTTGCACCTTATTGTCAACCTGCACTGCATTTTCTCTGCAGCTGTGACACTTTACTCTGCATTCTATATTGTTTTAACCTTGTTCGACCTCAATGCACTGTGTAATGAATTGATCTGTATGGATGGTATGCAAGACAAGTTTTTCACTGTACCTCGGTACAAGTGACAATACTAAACCAATTCCAGTTCTAAATGAATTCCAAATGGGTTGCAACCCAGGACAAAGGAGAAATTTACTGTTACTGTGTGGGATGGGAAGGCAAAGATTTGCCTAAAATCGTGATGGTTTTGCGACATTGTCAGAGGCAGTTACAACACCAGAAATCCTTTCTGCTATTCAATTGCCTTCTGCAATTGCTGTTATTAAATATAAGACCATAAGACATAGGAGCAGTATTAGGCCATCCACATGGCAGAATGCCTCCGCCATTCGATCATGGCTGATTTATGTTTCCCTCTCAACCCCATTCTGCTGCCTTCTCCCCGTAACCTTTGACATCCTTACTAATCAAGAGCCTATCAGCCTCCGCTTTAAATATACCCAATGACTTGGCCTCCACAGCTGTCTGTGGCAATGAATTCTACAGATTCACCACCATCAGGTAACTAAAGGCCAGTTAGCTTAACATCTGTCGTTGGGAAAATGCTTAAAGATATCATTAAGGTAGAAATAGTGAGACATCTGGATAGAAGTGGTTCCATCAGGCAGACGCAGCATGGATTCAGGAAGGGCAAGTCCTGTTTGACAAAATTACTGGAGTTCTTTGAGGATATAATGAGCGCAGTGGATAGAGGGGAGCAGGTGGATGTTGTATACTTGGATTTCCAGAAGGCGTTCAATAAAATGCAGCATAAAAGACTTATCCATAAGTCTTGGAGGTAATGTATTAGCATGGATAGAGGATTGGTTAACCAATAGAAGGCAGAGAGTTGCAATAAATGGGTATTTCTCTGGTTGGCAATCAGTGGTGAGTGGGGTGCCGCAGGGGTCGGTGCTGGGCCCACAACTGTTCATGATATACATTAACGATTTGGAAGAGGGGACCCAGTGCAGTGTATATCAGTTTGCCGATGACACTAAATTGAGTTGAAAAACAAATTGTGCAGAGGATGCAGAGATATAGATAGGCTAAGTGAGTGGGCAAGGGTCTGGCAGATGGAGTACAATGTTGGTAAATGCTAGGTCACCCACTTTGGAAAGATCAGATCATTATTTAAATGGTGAAAGATTGCAGCATGTTGTTGTGCAGAGGGACTTGGGAGTGCTTGTGCATGAATCGCAAAAGGTTGATTTGCAGGTACAACAGGTTATCAAGAAGGCAAATGGAATGTTGGCCTTCGTTGCTGGAGGGATTGAATTTAAGAGCAGGGAGGTTATGCTGCAACTGTACAGGGTACTGGTGAGGCTGCACCTGGAGTACGGCCTGCAGTTCTGGTCTCCTTACAAGGAAAGATATATAGGCTTTGGAGGCGGTGCAAGGAGGTTCACCAGGTTGATTCCGGAGATGAGGGGGTTAGTCTATGAGGAGAGATTGAGTCGCCTGGGACTATCCTCACTGGAATTCAGAAGAATGAGAGGGGATCTTATAGAAATATATAAAATTATGTAAGGGATAGATAAGATAGAGGCAGGAAGGTTGTTTCCACTGGTAGGTGAGACTAGAACCAGGTGACATAGCCTCAAAATTCAGGGGAATAGATTTAGGACAGAGATGAGGAGAAACTGCTTTTCCAAGACAGTAGTGAATCTGTGGAATTCTCTGCCCAGGGAAGCAGTAGAGGCTACCTCATTAAATATATTTAAGACACAGTTAGATAGATTTTTGCACAGTAGGGAAATTAATGGGGAAAAGTCAGGTAGGTGGATCTGAGTCCACGGCCAGATCAGCCATGATCTTATTGAATGACGGAGCAGGCTCGACAGGCCAGATGGCCGACTCCTGCTCCTATTTCTTATGTTCTAATGTTCAAGAAATTCCTCCTCATCTCTGTTCTATGGGGACATCCTTTTATTCTGCAACTGTGCCCTCTGGTCCCTGATTCTCCCATCCTGGAAACATACTCTCCACATCCACTCTATCCGGACCTTTCAATGTTCGGTCGGCTTCAATGAGATTCCCCCATCATCCTTCTGAACTCTATCGAGTACAAGCCCAGGGCCATCAAATGCTCCTCATACGTTAACCCTTTCATCTCCGGGGTCATTCTTGTAAACCTCCTCTGGACTCAGCACATCCTTTCTTAGATACTGGGCCCAAAATTGCTCACAAAATGTATGCCTCATACAAATGGAAGTGACGAAATGTCTGAAGGTAATAAACAGGCTGACTCCGTTGCCAAGGCAGCAGCAGAGGCCTCTTATGGGCACGTGGTGCCCCAATGTGTTCCGGCTGCCAACGCTCTCCCCCATTCTGTTGACAAACTCATACAATCACAGTGTGACGCATCAGAGGCTGGAAAGACCTTGTGGACTAAAGCACACTGTGCGTGAGACTCCTAAGACCTCTGGTCCCATCGCGCCCTCTGCTCCCCTTCTGGCTTGCCCGCATGGGACACAATTTGACGCTTGGGGGGGGGCAAAGATAGGTATAATCGGGGACGAGAGGATGCACCGGGATCCCGGACCATAGCAGGAAAAGCGGTGGTGAATTGCATGATTCGCCAGAAACCAAATCCAGGAAAGACACCTCTGGTCCGCCGCCGCTGGGCCCTCACCCTGGGGCTCTTTGTACACCTCCAAATGGACTCCATACAGTTGCCTAAATGTATGGGTTATAACTATGTACTTGTTATCACAAGATCACAAGACAAAGGAGCATAAATAGGCCATTATTGTGTGTTTGTTTTCTCGATGGGTATCCATCTTGTAGAAATGATGCTGTAACTGTTGCTAAACTTTTATTACGAGAATTTATTCCTAGGTTTGGAATCCCTGAGAAGATTTCAAGTGACAATGGCCCACACTTTCCAGGCAAGGTGGTACTGGAACTGACAGAAGCTTTACAGTGTAAACATCACTTCACTTGCCCGTACCACCCACAATCGACTGGGGCGGTCAGGCGACAGATCGGAGTCCTGAGAAACAGACTGGCTAAGTTGCGCGAGGAAACAGGATTAAAGTGGCCGGAGGTGCTTCCACTGGTTGTCATGGCAATGCGCTGTGCTCTGAGCCTGTCTCCACACGAGGTAGTGCTGGGACGTCCCATGTGCTTGCCGGTCGCCCATCCCCTCTCTGTCAAACAGATGGACATCCATCCCATGAGGGAAAGCACGTCGCTGTGTTGCGTGGCACTAATGCAAATCTTAAAAGCTTCCATCAACAGGTAGTTGAAGCTCAGAAGGTCGTAATGACTACAGAGTGTCGTACCTACCAGCCCGGAGATTGGGTATTCCTGAGATCCTATCGATGGAAGAATTGCCTTGAACCCTGGTGGGAAGGTCCATATCAAGTGTTATTGGCCGTGCATCTGCGGTGAAGGTCCAGGGGAAAGCGACTTGGGTCTACACATCGCATGTCGAACCTGCTGCGCCACCGGCCCAGGGAACCGGTGGCAAGAAATACCCCGAGGGCAGGGACTAAGTAACTGAATCATCTGGTCATTCACGGCCTTGAAGTAGCCATTATGGGTCTCAGATTGTGGATATTCTGTCTGCATGCTCCCTGCTTAAGTGCGGAACTGCATTACAACAACTTTCTACGTCTTAGTTATGAATGTGCTCTGTGTTCCAATCAGCTGAGTTGCTGGATATGTACTGGCGGATCCAGGCATTCAGCTGGGAGCGTTCCCTTCATTCCCGTGCCCTTCATTCCCGTGCCCTTTACTTTTTCTGAATTGGTGCCATTTCAACAATAAGACTAGGTAAAAAGAGCGACGTCTAGTAGTCGGGGAGGGAACTGGGGAAGGATCAATGAACCCCAAGGCTAGCAGTTTTAGGAGATGAGGTAGGATCATCAAGCATCTGAAAGAGAGATATATACCATCCCTCAGAGAGTAAATACCAACTTTGATGGGTGCTACCTGCCTTGGTATAACAGGACCTTCTCACCACTGTCTTTGACCCTGCTGGGATGGAGGGAAGGTGAGGAGTGTATTTGCCAGCGGGAAGGTACTACTCTGGTAGACATTAGTGTATGTATATTCAATAACACACAGGCTACTGCGCCACCCCGACCATTAATGGGACGTACGGGGTGTGCGGCATCAATGCATGTCTATGGTTGCCGATAGAGTGGAAAGGTTGCTGTTACCTGGCCTACGTGCTACCATATACGTACCGCCTGCAATCGCGCTCTCTACTTCCAGCCGTGCAAGGCCACCATCAAAGGGCTATCACGGAAACCGAACGGTTCTGGATAAAAGCAGCCCCATTTTGGGGACCTGCAGGACTTGCTTGTAATAAACATCAACATGGCCTCAGCAATGGGAAAATCGGCTGATGAGACAGCCCAGGTGATACATGACACGAGCTAGGCCATTAAAGGCACTGCAGCCGAGATGGTAGCGATTTACATTGTGGAACTTCAGAACTGGTTAGTGTTAGACCTCCCATTGGCCAAGCAAGGCGGCGCTTGTGCTATTATTGGCCGGGGAGTGTTGCACGTGCATTCCCGATTCACCCGAAAACATCACTGATCTGGCTGCACGTATCCACAAGGTCAGAAAAATTGGGCAGAGGGTTACAGAGAACCCCTCCTTCTCCTTGGGAGCCTTTCAGCTGGCTTCAGTCCCAGCTACGGGGGTTGGGGCAGCTCCATTGTACAGGGGGCATTGGGGGCCTTCTTTCTGCTGGTTGTGGTGGTCATTTTAATCTCTTGCTTGAGATCACTCTGTGCTCAAAGAACAGCCGCTTCCATCATGATCCAACAACCAACCACCCCTGACAGAGTTATTGTGGAGTTCTGTAGACTCTGTGTCATTGAACCTTGGTGAAAGGTCACCTCGTCCTTTTTAGGATTAAAAAGGGGGAAGTGTGGAAGCTGTGGCATGGCAAGGGTTAACATAGTGTGCAGCTGTACAGAACAAGCTCCTTGAGAGAATAAACTCCTCTTTGAACAGTATGAAATACCAAGGACATGAGCAGACTCTGCAGACCAGACAAGGTAAAGATGCTTATGAAACGTTGGAAAGCACACAGAAATGATCAGATAATTACTCTGTACTAAAACTGAGGTATAATTGGCCACTTTTGATCAAATTAAATGCAAATAAAGGATTGAGTAGCATGCAGATTTTATTGATTATTGATGCCTGTAGGAATGTATCGTGATTGGTGATTTTTATTCAATGTACGCAAATAAAAAGTGTGCACGATTTCAATTGGTCAATGTCTGTATAAAATTGACAATTCTGAACAGAAGTTTGAGAGTAGTTTGGTGATTGGGAGTGTGCTGTGATCTTTGTGCACAAGTAAATGAAGATTGCAAGTTGTCAAGAGTCCAGTTTCATCTGTGATGATGAGGGAGTGCTGCACTGTTGGATATGCAGTACTGAGGGAGTGCTGCACTGTTGGATATGCAGTACTGAGGGAGTGCTGCACTGTTGGATATGCAGTACTGAGGAGGTGCTGCATTGTTGGATGCACAGTACTGAGGGTGTGGAAGCTGTGGCATGGCCAGTTTGGTGGGTGTGGCCAATGGTGGATTGGTCAGTTTAATGGGTTGGCTCAATTGGTGGGTGTGGCCAGATTGGTGGGTGTGGCCAGATTGGTGGGTGCGGCCAGATTGGTGGGTGTGGCCAGATTGGTGGGTGCGGCCAGATTGGTGGGTGCGGCCAGATTGGTGGGTGCGGCCAGATTGGTGGGTGCGGCCAGATTGGTGGGTGCGGCCAGATTGGTGGGTGTGGCCAGATTGGTGGGTGTGGCTGGTTTGTGGGATTGACCAGTTTAGTGGGTGTGGCCAGTGTCAAGCCACTTCATTGGGTCCTGCCAGGTGGGAGGGTGGAGTCAGTTCCTGAATGGAACACATGGGAGGTAAGGTAGGATGGAAGTTACGCCCATCACCCACACCTCCCTCCCTTTGGTCCCCCACCTCCTTCCCTTTATTCCATGGTCCACTGTCCTCTCCATCTTCTTCAGCCCTTTAGAGAAACAAAAGGACTGCAGATGCTGGAATCTGGAGGAAAAACACGACGATGCTGGAGGAACTCAGCAGACCAGGCAGCATCCTGGCCCAGCATCATCGTCTTTTCCTTCATCCCTTTGCCTCTTCCACCTATCACCTCCCAGCTTCTCCCATCATTCCCCCCCCACCCCGCCCCCGCACCCACCTACCTTCCCCGCCCCCCCCCCCCCCCCCCCTCCACTTGGATTCACCTATCACCCGCCAGCTTGTGCTCCTACCACCCCAGCCTTTTATTCTGGCTTCTGCCCTCTTTCTTTCCGGTCCTGATGAAGGATCTTGGCCCGAAACGTCGACTGTTCATTTCCCTCTGTAGATGCTGCCTGACCCGCTGAGTTCCTCCAGCATTCTGTGTGTTGCTCCAGATTTCCAGTATCCGCAGAATCTCTTGTGTCTCCTGAATGGGGTTGGTTTTCTTTTATGTTGATCGATATCAATTAATCCCTCGTTAACCCAATGCGCAACATCACTGGGGACAAACCACATAACTAACCCTTTGTCCCTGGAGGGATGTGTGTCGGACCCATGGTCAGCTATAAAATGTAGACTGGGGAACCTTGGTTAACAAAGGAGGTTTGATCAGGGAAACGAAGCAAGCGTATAGCAGGTATAGGAAACTGGTATTGAACAAGTCACCTGAGATTTATTGGGGATATAGGAGAGAACTTAAGAAGTTAGGAGGATAAAAGGGGCCATGAAATGACCTTGGCAAGTAGGATTAAGGAGAATCCTAAAACGTTTTATATTGGAGGTAGCTAAGGAAAGAGTAGGTTCCCCCTCAGAGAGTAATCTGTGTGTGGAGACAGGGGATACAAGCGAGGTCCTAAGTGAATACTTCTCATTGATATTCACTGGTGAGAAGGATGTGGAGTTAAGTGAGGGGTACACCGATATTCTGAATAATGTCTGCGTAGGAAGGAGGAAACGTTGGAAATATTGGAGCTCATTAGGGTGGATAAATCCCGGAGGATCTATCTTAGGATGCTAAGTGAAGCAAGGGAGAGGATTACTGGGGCTCTGATGTTTACATCTGGGTCAGGGGCCAGGACGATAGCTAATACTGTGCTCTTGTTCAAAAAGCACAGTAGCTAAGCTCGGAAACCAGACCGGTGAGCCTTATATCAGTGGTGGGGAAGTAGTTGGAGAAGATTCTGAGGGACAGGATTTATGTTCACTTGGAAAGACAGGGTCTGACTAGGAGGATGGTTTTGTGCAGGGAAAATCATGCAGTGGGTACAATTGATGAAGGCAGTGTGGTAGACATGGTTTATATGGACTTCAGTAACGCTTTTGACACGGTCCTTCACAGTAGGCTGGTCCGGAAGGTTAAAGCATAAGGGATCTGAGGTGCTTCGGCAAACAGGATCCAAAACTGGCTTGGCGAAGGAGGCAGAGGGCAGTGATGGATGTTTTTCTGACTGGAAGCCTATAAGCAGTGGTGCACCACAGGGATCAGTGCTGGAACCTTTGTTGTTCATAATATGAATAAATGACATGGATGAGAATACAAGTGGTCTGATTAGTACATCTGCAGATGAGACAATGATTGGTAGAGTTGTAGATAGTGCAGCAGGTTGTCTAAGGACACCGCAGGGCATGGATCGGTTGGAAAGTTGGGCAGAGTGGTGGCAGATGGAATTTAATCAAGACAAGTGTGAGGTAAGGCATTTTGGGATGTCAAATTCTGGTAGGACATACAGGAAAAATGGCAGGGACCTTATGAGCGTTGATGTACAGAGACCTCGAGCTGCAGGTCCATAGCTCCCTCAAAGTGGTGACACAGGTGGGTAAGGTAGTGAAGGCATTTGATATACTCTCCTTCATAGGTTGGGGCATTGAGTATTGGAGATGGGACATGTTACAGCTGTACAAACATTGGTTTGACTGCATTTTGAGTATTGTGTATGGTTCGGGTCACCACACTACAGGAAGGATGCAGCAGCATTAGAGAGAGTGCAGAAGAGACACGCCAGGATGATTCGCCAGCAGTAGAGAGAGTGCAGAAGAGGATGTTGCCTGGAATGGAGGGCCGTAGTTATAAGGAGACTTCGGGTAGGATTATTCTTGCTAGAACGTAGGAGGCTGAGGGATGACCTTATGAAGGTCTATAAAATTATGAGGGGCATGAGATTAGAGTTTTTCGCCCAGGCCAGCAGAGTCTAGAATGAGAGGGCACAGATTTAAGGTGAGAGGAAAAAAATTTAAAGGGGACGTGAAGGGTACATTTTTCACACGGTAGGTGGTGAAGATCTGGAACGAGCTGCCAGAGGAAGTGGTGGAGGCAGATACAGTTACAATGTCTAAAAGGCACTTGGACAAGTACTTGGATAACGGTGTAGAGGGACGTGGGCCTAATGCGGGGACATGGGATTAGCATAGATAGGCATCATGGTCAGCACGGACAGGGTGAACTGAAGGCCTGGTTCTGTGCTGTACGCTGCTATGAACCCCAGAGAGAGAGAGAGAGAGCTTCAGGACAGAGGTTTAATTAGTATCAACCATTCTCTTCTGCTGCCAGTGATCTGGTTACAGTAACGTCTTTAATGCATCTTCCACAGACTGTCCCGGTCAGTGTGGTCGAGGACCGAGAGGGAGATGAGCATCTGTGCCAGGTAGTAGGTGGACATGACGGTGAGACGGGCGTGGGGCAGGGGGACGCAGAACCTGTCCACGGCCAGCATGAAGTCGGAGACGATGAAGATCACAGCCCCGGCCGCTGTACACAGGGACCCCCAGGTCCGCTCGTACCCCGAGCAGCGGGCTCGGGCGATGGCGCGCCAGCTCATCAGCGTCAGCGTGATGCTGTAGCCCCCCAGGGCGTAGAGGGTGGGTCCGTCCACGCACTGGTAGATGACGGTGTACAGGGCAGCTCCCAGCAGGAGCAGCACCAGGGCCACGCCCAACCTCAGTGGGTGCAGTCCGAACGCCACCATGTAGAAGACATGTCCAATCCCAAACGTCAGCACCCCTGCAGGGAAGATGGCGTCTTCACAGTCACCGAGGGAAACGACCCAAGGGTGTGCACCCTCCCAATCAAACCCCCCCACCCGTCCTTGTCACCCCCACCACCCCAACCTCCTTGTATTCTCAGTCACCGCCCTCCAACCTCACCTCTCCCTCCCTCTGTGACCCCCTCTGGCCCCTACACCCCTCCCTCTGTAAACCCCCTCCATCACTCCCTACCTCTGTAACCCCCTCCAACCTCTCCCTACCTCTGTAACCCCCTCCGGTCCCTACACACCCCCCCCCAGCTCCGAAACCTCCTGCAGCCGCACACACACTCTCTGCAACCCCCAGCACATCTCTCCCTACCTCTGTTACCCACACCAGCCCCCACATTCTGCTATCTACGTAACCTCCTCCAGCCCCCACACCCCTCCCCATCTCTGTGACCACCCCCTGCCTCTACACCATTATGTACCACATCTGGCCCCAGCATCGCTCCCCATCTCTGTGACCCCTCCCTATCCCTGAACCAGTTCTCTCCATCTCCTTCCTTCCCTATCAAAGTAACCATCAAAAACCCTTGCATCTCACCGTCTATAACCTTCCACATACGTTTACACCTCCCCATCTCCGCAACCTACAACCCTACGACCTTCCTTGTCGCAGTAACCACCCACAGCCCTCATGTTCTACCCCGTCTCTTTAACTAGTCTCCTACCTCTACACCTCTCCTTATCTCTGTGACTCCCTCCAGACCATACAGCCTCCCCTATCTCTGCAGACTCCTCAGTTCTGTCTGTTCCCGCAATTCTGGCCTCCTGTGCATCTCCAAATGTATTTGTTACAAAGAACGATAGAGACGTGAGTTGGTTACAGCTATAGAGAAAGTTGTGAGGTCAGGAGGAAGTTATGGAGAGAGGCAATGGGTAACAATTGTAGGTTTAAAGTAGTCTCCAACTTAGGGACACATGAGAAGATGAAGAAAAAAGAAATTTTCATTTCCATATCACCTCAGAACTGCCTCAAAATGCCCACCAGCATACCAATAGTGTCCATGAATTTCATAAGCAACAAACAATCTACTGGAGGAACTCAGCGGGATGAGCAGCATCTGTGGGAGGAAAGGAATTGTTGATGTTTTGGGTCGAAACCCTGCGTCAGGACTGAGAGTGGAGAGGTGAGACCTCCCACAGATGCTGCTCGACCTGCTGAGTTCCTCCAGCAGGTTGTTTGTTGCTCCACATTCAGCATCTGCAGTCTCGTGTTTCCAAGGAATTTCATGGGGCAGCTTGATTGATTTCACATCTTCAGTCTATCCTTGCTGTATAACCAGCAGCCACAGTGTGGTGCTGTTGAGTAAGTTTTACCTTTGATGAGACATACAGCATGGAAACTGGCCCTTCAGCCCATCTTGTCCATGCCGACTATCAACCACCATATTCACTAATCCTACATTAATCCCATTTTATTCTCCTCACATTCACAGCAACTCCCCTCAGATTCCACCACACACTAGGGGCAATTTACAGCAGCCAATTTACAAACCTTTGGGATGTGGGAGGAAACTGGAGCACCCAGATGGTCACGAGGAAACGTGCAAACTCCACACACAGGTCAGGTTTGAACTTGGGTCTCCGGAACTGTGAGATGGTCTCTCTACTAGTTGTGCCACTGTGCTGCTGATAGGACTTCAAAGCAAACCTTTCCCAAACTGTCGAGCTCCTTTCGCCTCTGACATCTGCAGGGGGAGGTCGGCTCCCAGGTAACGGCCGGTGTCAGTGAGCACACTGCCGGCCAGAGGGAGAGGAAAGCATTGGTTGGATATGGTTGCCTGGATAGTGGATTTGGAGAGGACGTTTCCATCAGTGGGAGAGTCCAGGATCCAAGGGCGCAGCCTCAGAATAAAGGGACATCCCCTTTTAAACTGTGATGAGGAGGAATTTCTTCAGCCAGAGTTGGTGAATCTGTGGAATTCGTTGCCGCGGACAGCTGTGGAGGCCAAGTCATTGGGTGTATTTAAGGCAGTGCTTACAATTGGGTAAATTTATAGTAATTTTATATCTTTGCACTATACCGCTGTTGCAAAACAACAAATTTCACATCAAATAAGTCTGATAATAAACCTGATTCTGATTCTGGCCCTTAACTGCTTACCAAACAAGAACCTATCAATCTCTGCCTTAAGTACACCAATGACTTGGCTTCCACAGCCCTCTGTGGTAACGAATTCCACAGATTCACCACCCTCTGGCCGAAGAAATTCCTTCTTATTTCAGTCTTAATGGGATATCCCTTTTATTCTGAGGCTGTGCCCTTGGATACTAGACTCTCCTAATAATGGAAACATCCTCTTCACGTCCACTCTATCCAGTAGGTTTCAGTGAGATCCCTCCCCATCCTTCCGAACTCAAAACTAGTCCTAAAAGTGGTCACAAGCTCTGACTCAGATGAAACTATTAAAGTTGATGATGGACCAGAGTTGGGGAGACCACAGGGAGAGGGCTGGACGTGCTTGGGAGAGCACAGAAATAGAGAATGCCGTAGGGGAAAGAGAAAGTTGTGTGTGTTTTAATTATTTTCAGTAGGTTGAGGTAGAGGTGAGCATGTGTTTTGGTAGCTATTGCTTTGGGAGGGGTGGTTATGGGAGGGGAGCATTTTTGGAGTCGTAGAGCAATACAGCATGAAAACAGGCCCTTCGGCCCAACTGGTCCATGCTGACCAAGATGCCCATCTATGCTAGTCCCATTTGCCCGTGTTTGGCCCATCTCCCTCAACCTTTCCTATCCACGTACCTGTCCAGGTGTCTTTTATACCTTGTTAGTGCACCTGCCTCATCCACTTCCTCCGGCAGCATGTTCCATATACCCACCACCCTCTGCGTGAAGAAGTTGCCCCTCGGTCCTTCCCACTTGCCTTAAACCTATTCCCTCAAGTTTAAGATTCCCCTACCCTGGGAAAAAGACCAAGTGTGTTCACCCTACCAATGCCCTGCATGGTTTTGGGGTGGGAATATTTTGGCGTGGGGCATGTTTACTGTGGGGTTAGGGTTGCACAATTGTTGCTGTGCACCAGTTAAAGTGTTTGCACAAAAACCAGCAACATTGAGTGAGGTGCAGAGGGCGAAAGTTCAGAGCTGGCTTGTGGAGTTTGTCCTACTTGGAAGGTGAGTCACTTTTCAAAGTCTGAGTTGGGTGACACAGTAAGGGGCAAAGCACCAAGTCCAGTGAGATAAAGGTGGAGGGTGCAGAGATAGGGAGCCACATCACCAACTCCTCTGCAAATCAGCAACCAAACAACCCTGAAATAGGGGAGCAGCAAACACACGGACGCACGTGGAGACACACAGAGACACACAAAGACACACACACACACACACACACACACACACACACACACACACGTACACAAGAGACACACACACAAGAAATACACACACAAGAGACATAAACACACACACGAGACACACACATACACACAAGAGACACACATGAGAGAGACACGAGAGAGAGAGAGAGAGGCGCGCGCACACACACACACACACACACACACACACACACACACACACACACACACACACTCTCTCTCTCTCTCTCTCTCTCGCAAACACTGTTTCAATTCCTTCCACAGGCTCAAACTATTGTCCACCCCTACACCCCTCACACTGTAACCTCCTACACCCCTAATACCCTGACACTGCAACCCCCTCCACACCTACCTCCCTCACACTACAACCTCCTCTAGCCCTACACCCTCACTATCTCTGCACCTTCCTCTGGCCCTACATGCCTCCCTATCAGTGCAATTCCCTGCAGCCCTCTAACTTCTCTCTGCTCTACACCTCTCCCTGTTACTGTAACCTCCAGCCCTACAACCGTCCATCATTGTCCCACGGCCCTCGACACCCCTCTCGTCCCGGCCCCTTGATCACCCCCACTTTTACTTGCTTCACCATCGGTGGTCGCGCCGTCCTCTGCCTGGGCCCGGACCTCCGGAATTTCCTTCCCTAACCACTCCGCCTTTCCCTCCTGCTCCGGGGCTCCCTAACACCTGGCCCCTTGCCTGGGTTGTTGGCACTGTCCAGACCATTGCCGAAGTGAACCCTTTTGGAGCTGATTCACCATGTGAAAGGCGCTATATAAATTAAAGTGTAAGACAGGAAACCCCCTGATTGTGAGGGAGTGAAGCGGCTTGCTGTGTTTCCTGGGAATTCCGGGACATCCCCCACCAGCTCCTTAAAAGGAGAGGCCTGTGACTTCATCAGGCATGTATGGATGGGCTGTGAACATGGAGCATGGAAGAGCACAGGAACAGGCCCTTTGGCCCACGATGCCTGTGCTGACCATGATGCCAAATTTAACTATATCTCTTCTGCCTGCACATGATCCATAGCCGTCCATTAACATACAGCATGGAAACAGGCCCTTCAGCCCAACCGGTCCATGCCGACCAAGATTCCCATCTAAGCTAGTCCCATTTGCCTGCATTTGGCCCATATCCCTCTAAACCTTTCCTATCCGTTTACCTGTTACTGCTGCTTCTATGTAAAAGCCTCTTAAACACGCCTATCGTATCTGCCTCCACCACCACCCCTGGCAGCCCGTTCCAGGCATCCACCACTCTTTGTAAAAAAAAACTTTTGCCCTGCACATCTCCTTTAAACTTTTCTCCCTCTCCCTTAAATACATGTCCTCTAATATTTGACATTTCTACCCTGGGAAAAAGATTCTGACTGTCTACCCTATCCATGCCTCTCATCGGATGGTGGGCACTACCTCGCTGAGCGTGTACGTGGGATTACACTCAGAAATGTTGGGACCACCTGCCTCGAGGGTTGGATCCTTACCGTGATTGAAGAACCCTTGGTCTCCCCACGTGAGGAAAACATCTCCGAGGGCTGAGAAGAGGAAGCCGACGAAGATTTTCTTGGAGTACGGGTGGATGGTGCCCACGCTCCAGCCGTGCGCCAATATGAAAAAGGCCAGACACAGGACTGGTAGACACTTGATCAGTGCACTGAACCAGGAGGGGCTGGAGGTGGGCAGCCACAGCACAAAGTAGATGCACGAGCTTATCACGAAGGGAATCAGCTTTGGTCCAGCGCTCTTCGC
Source organism: Pristis pectinata (assembly GCF_009764475.1). Classification (NCBI taxonomy): domain Eukaryota; kingdom Metazoa; phylum Chordata; class Chondrichthyes; order Rhinopristiformes; family Pristidae; genus Pristis; species Pristis pectinata. The sequence goes on from NC_067437.1 coordinate 9,757,327, forward strand.
CTGTGGTGTTGGGGGGGAAGGAAATAGCCAAAGGGTAGTCAAAGGGGCTCGCCATTCCCCATTCCCCTTCTGTAACTGAATGTTCCCCAGCCCCGGTCTCAGACGACACAGCTCTGCCCGCATCCCCCCGCCCACATCAGAGGCCGTCCTGGGCAAGCTGTGCCTGGTGTCAGTTGGGACGTTGCGGTGGGTCTCAGCAACCCTGGGGTCTGGTGAAGCTAGCTGCAGGCAGTGCTGCTGCCCTAGGTCCCAGTCCCCTCCCTGTCGACTGATCCAGGTGCATGTGGTGCATGGGTCCACCAACTGCTGCCCATTATCTCATCCATTGGGACAGGGGAGGCACCCAACCAATACTGATTCTGTCTTCTCCATGTAAAAAAAATACACACACACGCACGCACACTCACACACTCACGTACTGTACATACACACAAGCAAGGCACAAGGGACTGCAGATGCTTGTATCTGGAGCAACACACAAAACGCTGGAGGAACTCAACAGGTCAGGCAGCATCTGTGGGGGGGGGGAAGGAACTGTCGACATTTTGGGCTGAAACCCTGTATCAGGGTTTGTTTATTACGCACACATGCACATGTATACACGCACATGCATATGCACACATGCATACACACTCATACATGCATGTATATAGACATGCACACATATACACACAGACACAAATACACACACAGATGCAGGCATTACTTAACATATGTGCTCTCATACTACACACACATATACAGATACATACACATATATCCACACACAGATCCAAACATACATGCTCTTGTACCACATATGCAGACACACAAGCAGCTGCTCACAAATCCTTTCAAATACACACACTACACATAGCAGCACACTTACATGTGACATACACTTGAACATAAAATGTATGCTCCTTACACAGACATGGACAGACACACTTGTAAACTTGCACACACCCCAGACACAAGTAAGTAAATACATATATACAGGCACATAAACACCCCACAAACATAACACCCCATAAACCAGTCCCAAACATACAGCTCACTTGGAGAGTTTGCAGACACACAGATACAGACACACTGATATACAGACATCCACAAACACTCATCCATACCTAAAGCACGTACACCAAGCCCAAACATACAGCTCACTTGGAGAGATGCAGACACACAGATACAGAGATGCAGGCACACAGATGTAGACACACAGACGTAGACACACAGACGCAGACACACAGACGCAGACGCAGACACACAGACGCAGACACACAGACGCAGACACAGACACACAGACGCAGACACACAGACGCAGACGCAGACACACAGATGCAGACACACAGATGTAGACACACAGACGCAGGCACACAGACGCAGACACACAGACGCAGACGCAGACACACAGATGCAGACACACAGATGCAGACACACAGATGTAGACACACAGATACACATGCATACATACGCCTGCTTACAAACATGCATATTGGGCATTGCTCACGTGCACCGTGCACACACACAGGGAACTGGTTGACAGGGAGGGCAGTGGGACCTGGGGCAGCAGCACTGCCTTGAGTTAGCTTCACCAGACCCAGGATGCTGAGACCCACCGCAACGTCCCAGTTGATACCAGACACAGCTCGCCCAGGACAGGACGGACTCTGAGGGGGGGGGGGGGGGGGGCGGCGGGAATTACCACAATGATGTGATGCGTGGAGGAGAAGTTTACTCTGTTTAAGAAGCCACTTTGGCCCATCGGACCGCTCGAGCCCCACACCCCTGCCTGCTGGGGGATCGGGTTGTTCCTTCATTTTACATTGCACCAGTCACTTCTCGTCATTTACAAGGAGGTTGCAGTGCCTGTGAAACACGGCAGCGTCTCTCCAAGGCACCAGTGACAGCTCCTGCCTCCCAACACTGTCACCTCCAGCAGAGGGAAGAGCAAGTGCAGCAGGGGCAAGGGGGACACCACCACCTGGAGGTTCCCTTCCAATTGCACACCATCCCGACTGGGAAACATATGTAACCAAAACCCTTCAGGTTCACCCCTTCCAACATTGCCTGAATGGTTCAAGGTAGCTCACTACCTTGTGGACCAGGGAGTTGCGGACACAGCCCAGCACATTACGGACACCAGCCTCCCCTCCTTGGACTCTGTCTTTACCTCTCGCTGTCTTGGCGAAGCAGCCAACATAATCCAAGACCCCACCCACCCGGGTCACTCTCTCTTCTCTCCTCTTCCATCGGGTAGGAGCCTGAGGGCAGGTACCACCAGGTTTAAGGACAGCTTCTACCCCACTGTGGTAAGACTATTGAACAGTTCCCTTATACAATGAGATGGACTATGACCTCACGATCTACCTTGTTGTGAGCTTGCACCTTATTGCACTGCACTTTCTCTGTAGCCGTGACACTTTGTACTGTTATTGTTTTTACCTGTACTACCTCAACGCACTCTGTACTGACTCAATGTAACTGCACTGTGTAATGAATTGACCTGTACGATCGGTTTGTAAGACAAGCTTTTCACTGTACCTCAGTACAAGTGACAATAATAAACCCATACCAATACCAATATCACCTTCTTGGAGGCAATAAAAGTAGCTTCGTCATGGGAGCCTGCACGGGAGGTTACAGTGCTGGGTGTAGTAGTGTAGACTCTGTGAGCTGCAGGGTACCCACTGCGGAGCCATGCCCGGTGACCTTGGACTAGTGGGGCCATGTGTAGTCCAGGTGAGTGATCCAGAGCTCAGTGCGTTCCCGCACAAGTGCGCTCTGGGATGGACGCCAGCGTTCCCGATAACGGCTGGGTTTTGCTGGATTATCGGACCGTTGGATTTGGGTTGGTCCGTGGGACAAATCGGGTGCCCTGCCTCTCCTGCAGCCACGTGAGGCGTGGCCGGCATCAGGCTCTCCGGAGCCAAGTGCTGGACACCACGCGGGCCAAAGCAACCACCCAACTGCCTCATTAGAGAAAGACATGCATTTCTATAGTGCCCCTTCGCATCTCCTTTCAGGACAAGCAAAAACGCTCTGGGGAAACCCAGGCAGAAAGGCTACAATTACTTGGGTAAAGTCACTCCTGTAACCCAGGAAGCACAGTAACTCATTTCAGCACAGCAAAACTCCGCAAACAGCAATGGGATAAAGACCAATTTGTTGTGCAGATTAGATCCATGCCTCTTACCTTTGCAAACCTTTTCCTCCCTCTCCGGGAATCATGATCCATAATATCCATCTGTGGTCTCTTACTTACACTCTTTCTCCCTCTCTCTCTCTCTCCCTCTCCCTCTCCCGCTCTGTCTCTCTCTCTCTCTCTCTCTCTCTCTCTCTCTCTCTCTCTATATCTCTCTCTTTCTCTCCCTCCCTCCCTCGTTGCCTGTCAGTCTTCCTGAGATCTCGCTGATATCTGGAAAAGTTTATGGACTTTCTCCCCGACTATCTTTAACTCATTGATAAATGAGGCACCTGAAACACCGGCCAAGTTTTGACCTGCAAATTGCGTTCGATAGTGGGGTGTATCTGTAGCCAACAGCCAACCAACACGATGGGGTCAAAATCCACCGGTGTCCCACCCATCCTGTTACTGCCTTCAACCTCTCTCTTTCAAGCCTTTCTCCTTCCTCTGTGTTTCCTCCAGAGGGGCCGCCTTCTTCTGAAGTCCTGTTGGGAAGATATAAGTCACTTCCTCCTCCCAGTACAAAAGATGGCGGAGAAATTCAATGGCTCGCCGCTGTAATCCCCCGCGTGAATCTCGACAGCCGTCGTTTCTGGTTGAGATTACATCATTCTGGAAAGCCGTGCTTGGGAGTTTGCGTTAGAGGGGCCTCAAGCAACGTCATTCCCTGTACTATATGTGCAGTACTGTTAGGTGTGGTCGTCTTTGCCCTGGGAGTGTTTGTGGCCAGGTCTTCCTCAAACTTCATCAGACTGGGAGCAGCTAATCTAAGTCCCCATCCTCCTTCCCCCGCTGGCTGATCTGTCCTCACCTCGAGACCCCTCAGTTGACCTTAGTCTAGTCAGTTGCTCCTCTGGTCACGAGTCAGCCAATGCCCCCTGGCTCCAACACTCTGACTTCCTAATTGCTGACCATTCCTCCCACCAAAAAGTGGTGCCTATCACTGTAAAGCCAACACGTCCCATCCCAGTTCCCTGCTGACCCGTCCTAAGATCCTGATCCCACAATCTAAACAATCCCACCCCTGTATGGAAGCCCTGATTAGGCTTTGACCTCTGAAACAGGCCATTCGGCCCTCAATGTCCATGCCGACTGCTTTTCCCATCTACGTTTATCCCATTTGCCTGCATTCGGACTGTATCCTTCCCTGCCTTGCCTGTTTGTCTCAACGTCTCTTAAACGTATCTGATTCCGCCACTTCCTCTGGCAGCGCATTACAGATACCAACCTCCTTGTGTAAAAAAAAATTTACCCCTCAGATCCCCTTTAACACTCCTTCCTCTCACCTTCAAAAGGGCAGGCACGGTGGCATAGTGGTTAGCGTAACACTATTACAGCGCCAGTGACCCGAGTTCAATTCCCGCCGCTGCCTGTAAGGAGGTTGTACGTTCTCCCTGTGTCTGCGTGGGTTTCCTCCGGGTGCTCCGGTTTCCTCCCACATTCCAAAGACGTATGGGTTAGGAAGTTGTGGGCATGCTATGTTGGCGCCGGAAGCGTGGCGACACTTGCGGGCGGCCCCCAGAACATTCCACACAAAAGATGCATTTCACTGTGTGTTTCGATGTACATGTGACTAATGAAGATATCTTATACCCTCTTGTTTTTGATACCCTTGCCATGGGAAAAAAGATTTTGACTTTCTACCCTATCAGTGCCTCCCATATCTAATTAACTTCTATCAGGTCACCCCTCAGTCTCCTTTGCTGCACCCTAGGGTCTCTCCCCACAGGGTCATGGGGTCATACAGCGCAGAAACAGGCCTTTGGCCCAACTCATCCATAACTAAGGTTTCTCCAGTCCAGGCAACTTCCTGGAGACTCTCCCCTTCACTATCTCCGATGCCATCACGTCCTTCCTATACTGCAGGGACCAGAACTTTTACACAGTGCTCCAAGTGGAGCCTAACCGGTGTTTTGTAAAGTGGCAAAATAATCTCCCTGAGAGGACAGGTGGTTGAATTGTTCCCTCAAAAGGTGGCATCTCCAACAGTGCAGCATTACTGCACTGGGGTTTTATGGTTGCAGTATCTAGAGCAGGGCTTAAACCCACGATTTTGTGACTCAGGAGACTGTGAAACTAAGTGGAACAGGGATATCTGCCATTCCCTGTCTATCTAAAAGCCTCTTAAACACCACTATAGTATCTGGCTCCACCACCACCCCTGGCAGCCCGTTCCAGGCACCCACCACTCTCTGTGTAAAACACTTGCCCCCTCTCACTTTAAATGCATGCTCTCTAGTATTTTACAGTTCTATCCTGGGAAAAGATTCTGACTGTCTACCCCATTTATGCCTCTCATAATTTTATAAACTTCTATCAGGCCTCTGAAGTCCTCGCCAGGTACTTATGACACAGAAGGAGGCCATTCAGCCCCCTCGTGCCTACTGGCTCCCGGAAGAGCAATTGCAGGGTCCCGTTTCATCTCTTATTTCCCTGTAACCTATTTCTCTCTCTCTCTCTCTCTCTCTCTGTAAACCCATCAACATAATCCACCCACAAACTAGAGGCAATTTTACAGCGGCCGATTAACTGACCAACCCACATCTTTAAGGTGTGAGAGGAAACTTGGAGCACCCGGAGGAAACCTACGTGGTCACTGGGAGAATGTGCAAACTCCACACAGGCAGCACCCGAGGTCAGTATCGAACCCAAGTTTCTGGAGCTACGAGGCAGCGGCGCTGACTGTTGCACCACTGTGCGGGCAGCTGGCTACAATATCTAGGTGCCCAAGGCTCCGTCTCTCCTGTCAGATGAATATTAAGGATCTCATGGTGCAGTAGGGGAGATTCCAGGGCACTGATCACCCCTCACTGACCATTCCTTGTGGGATCTTGCTGTGCATAAATTGGCTGCCATCTATCTAACAGTGACTGTGCCTCAAAATTATTCCTCCGGATTTGAAGTTGGAAATGGCAGTACTGCTAACTAATTCTTACTCCCTTCCTTCTAAGTGGCTATTTTTGCAGTGAATCCTATTCTATCAAAGGGAGCATCAAACTCCCTTGTCAATGAAGTCATGCACAAATTGAACATAGACGATGAATCAAGAGTCCATTGGCATCATTTGTGTCTGGGTGTCGGCTGCCGATAACGCCAGGATTTATTGCCTATTCCTAAAGGTGCTGGCTTCTCTCCATGTGGAAATTGTGCTCCTACAATGGTGTTGGGTCAGGAATTAGACCAGCGACAATGAAGGAATATTACATTTTAAAATATAGATCATAGAACAGGTCGGCACAAGAACAGGCCCTTCGGCCCACATTGTCTGTGCTGAACACAATGCCGAATTAAACTGAATCTCTTCTGCCTGCACGTGATCATATTCCACCATTCCCTGTCTATCTAAAAGCCTCTTAAACACCACTATCATATCTGCCTCCACTACCACCCTGGCAGCCCGTTTCTGGCATCCACCACTCTCTGTGTAAAACACGCCCCCTCTCACTTTAAATACATGCCCTCTAGTATTTTACACTTCTACCCTGGGAAAAGATTCTGACTGTCTACTCTATCTATGCCTCTCATAATTTTATAAACTTCTATCAGGTCTCTCCTCAGCCTCCAATGCAAGTTTGTCCAACATCTCCTTGTAGCTCCTACCCTCTAATCCAGGCAGCATCCTGGTGAACCTCTTCTGCACCTTCTCCAAAGCCTCCCACATCCTTCCTGTAAAGGAGTGACCAGAACTACACACAATACTCTGAGTGTGACCTAACCAAAGTTTTATATACGGCAACATGACGCCCTTACTCTTACGCCCTATGCCCCATATGTACAACAGATATTTTATGATGCAGGCTTGATGTAATTGGAGAGACTTTAAGAAACAAGATGTGTGGTGTGTACGTCAGCAGCTCTCTGTGTCATTACATTCCTGACACATGTAGTTAGAACGAGGATGCACACATACATCACAGTAGGTGACAAAGCTGTTAAAGCACAGATCCCGTGTAGAGAAAGATAAAGACTTTGAAGCAATAAGACTTACTTGAGAATCAGTGGTGTTGGTGGCCACAGCAGGAGTCTGAGGCATCAGCAGCGTTGTTGAGTGTCCCTGTGTGAGACTGGGTACGGGAGAGAGTGCTGAGCGCATTGGGTGAGGACCAGTGCAGTTCTTGCGGAGGAGAGTGAGTCTGTACAGAGCTGGGGTAGCCGGTGGAATGATTTGGTGTGTGGGTGCACATTGGGATACAGCTCACTGAGTCCGCGGCCATCAACCGCCCATTCACACCACTCCTACATTAACCCCGTTATTTATTCTCCCCACATTCTCATCACCTGCCCCAGATTCTACTGTTCACCCTCACACTAAGGGGCAATTGGCAGTGGTGAATTAACCCACCGACCAGCACGGGAGCACCCGGGGGAAACACACGCGGTCATAGGGAGAACATGCAAACTCCACACAGACAGCACCCGAGGTCAGGATTGAACCAGGGTCCCTGGCACTCTGAGACAGTGGCTCTACTAGCTACACCATTGTGCTACTGGTTCAACAGTCTGTGAATTGCAAGAAGAAAGAGTTGCAAGGTTTAACTTAATGAGCTGTAGAGTGTGGCCATTATACTGAGCTAAACACAAATGGCAGGGAACATAAGACAAGACCATGACCATAAGATATAGGAGCAGAATTAGACCATTCAGCCCATCGAGTCTGCTCCACGATTCAATCATGGCTGATTAATCTTTTCAACCCCATTCCCCCACTTTCTCCCCATAACCCTTAACACCCCCATTTTCTTCATGAACATACAAATGTTTATTGACTAAAAGCACTACAAAATGACATCCAGAGTCAAAACTACAGCAACCGACACAAGAAAAAAAACTACACAGACAGATTCTAACAGCAGAGAACGCTAATCAAACGACCGCAAAACGCACTACTTCAGATAAGAATCCCGTTCACACCATTCATGACACACGCGATCCCCTGAGGGACCCACTGATCATGGAATTCACCCAGGGTGCCTGCAGATACCCCGTGCTCTCTCTCCAAGGACACCCAGGCGTGCTCGTAAGCCCAGAAGAGGGGCAACCCTTAACCTCCCCCACCCCACCTTACCAGTCAAGAACATTGCACTTTCCAGTGTGGTTCCAACAGTTTTGGCGGGAATAGAATCTGAAGAAGCGGAGAAGATTCTTACAGAACTCTACAGGATAGATGTGGGGAGGATGTTTTACCTGGCTGTGGAGGTAGATCTTTGGTCACAGTCTCAGAATTAGGGGTAGGCCATTTAGGAATGAAATGCATTGAAATTTCTTCACACAGACCATAGAACCATAGAACACTACAGCACAGAAAACAGGCCATTCAGCCCTTCTAGTCTGTGCTGAAACTTTATTCCGCTAGTCCCATTGACCTGCACCCAGTCCATAACCCTCCAGACCTCTACCATCCATGTATCTATCCAATTTACTCATAAAACTTAAGATTGAGCCCGCATTTACCACAAGAGATGACAGCTCGTTCCACACTCCCACCACTCCCTGAGTGAAGAAGTTCCACCTAATGTTCCCCCTAAACCTTTCCCCTTTCATCCTAAAGCCATGTCCTCTCGTACTTATAGTAGTTAGAGTAGACGATGGGGAATCTTTGGAATTCTCTCCCCTGGAGGGTTCTGGAGGCTCAGTCTTTGATTCCATTCAGAATAGAGAGTCATAGATTTCTGGTTATTAAGAAAATTGAATGACATGGGGATAGTGCAGGAAAATGTCGAGGTAGAACGCCAGCTACAATCTTTTTTAAGGTTGCAGCAGAGGCTTGAGGGGCTGAATGGTCTCCGACTGCTCCTGTTCTTAAATGGCTACTTAGACTGAAGTTTGGAAGCAAGTGAAAACAGAAAATGCTGGAAACACTCAGCAGGTCGGGCAGCATCTGTGGAGAGAGAAACAGGGTTAACGTCTCAGGTCAAATACCGCTCAGCTTTGACAAAGGGTCTTTGACCTGAAACACTAAATTTTTTTTTCCACAAATACTGCTTCACCTGCTGAGTTCTGGTTGCCCCGTTATAGGAAGGATGTGGAGACTTTGGAGAAGGTGCAGAGGAGGTTTACTGGGACTCTGCCTGGATTTAGAGGGCATGTGCTATAAGGAGAGGTTGGACAAACTTGGGATGTTTTCTCTGGAGTGTCAGAGGCTGAGGGGAGACCTGATATACATTTATAAAATAATGAGATGCATATATAGAGTAGACAGCCGATATCTTTTTCCTAGGGTAGAAATGTCTAAAACTAGAGGGCATGTATTTAGTGTGAGAGGGGGAAAGTTCAACGGAGATGTGCGGGGCAAGTTCTTTTACACAGAGTGTGGTGGGTGCCTGGAATACACTGCCTAGGGTGGGGGTGGAAGCAGATACGATAGAGGGGTTTAAGAGGATCTTAGATCGGCACATAAATGTGCAAAGAATGGAAAGATATGGACATTGTGTAGGCAGAAGGGATTAGTTTATTTAGGCATTTAATTACTTGTTTAATTAGTTCAGTACAATATCGTGGGCTGAAGGGCCTGTTCCTGTGCGGTACCGGTCTATGTTCTATGTTTCCAACAGTTTCTGTTTTTATTTCAGATTTCCAGCATCTGCAGGGATTTCATTTTCTTTGGCAGACTTGATCTATATGATAAGATTTCTTTATTAGTCACGTGCACATCGAAACACACAGTGAAATGCATCTTTTGCGTAGAGTGTTCTGGGGGCAGCCTGCAAGTGTTGCCAAGCTTCTGGCGCCAAGATAGCATGCCCACAACTTCCTAATCAGTACGTCTTTGGAATGTGGGAGGAAACCGGAGCACCCGGAGGAAACACATGCAGACATGGGGAGAACGTACAAACTCCTTACATACAGCGGCCAGAATTGAACCCAGGTCGCTGGCACTGTAAAGCGTTTAGGTGTGTGAACCTTTCAGCTCAATAATGGAAATATTTTTCAGTGCAAGTAACTTTGATGTGATTACTGAGAATTCATCTACACAAAACATTGTTATGCAGGAAAGCTATGGGCAGGCATGGTAGTGTAGCGGTTAGCGGAACACTATTACAGTGCCAGCGACCCGGGTTCAATTCCCACCGCTGTCTGTAAGGAGTTTGTACATTCTCCCTGTGTCTGTGTGGGTTTCCTCCTGGTGCTCCGGTTTCCTCCCACATTCCAAAGACGTACGGGTTAGGAAGTTGTGGGCATGCTATGTTGGCGCCAGAAGTGTGGCAACACTTGCGGGCTGCCCCCAGAACACTCCACGCAAAAGATGTATTTCACTGTGTGTTTCGATGTACATGTGACTAATAAAGATATCTTATCTTATCGTATTCTGCTAACCAAACACACATTGTTTTAGCAAATCTTATAAAATACCATGGAGAGCCAAAAAGTGTCCAGTTAGCAAAAGTGCAACATTTGCAGGGGGCAGCCCTCATGAGGAGCTTCAAATTGAGGACTGGGGTTCAGGAGTCAGTGAGCGTGTCGATCTTTTGAAGAACTTGCCCTAGCTCTGTAACTTTGGCACGGTTTTAGACCGAGTGCTATGTGACGTGTATCAGTGGTTGAATCGATGAGTGAGTGGATGAAGTCATTAAACATGCAGACTCTCATACTTGAGCTTGCTTGTAAGGTTGTGACATCTTTGTAAGTGGCATTGAAGAAAGTTAAAGGAAGCTGTCCAATGGTAGATACAATAAAACGCTTTCTTTCCCTTTCTTCTTTTATTCCATTTTACTTTTTCTTTTCATTTAGTCTTACCATTAGCAGCACATTACACAGACAATGACGTTTAATTTGGTTTTAACTGCTCTTTAATTGCCACATTAGTCTCACCCTGTCAGAGATATTCCCTTTGTTCTCCTGACCTGCTCTGCTACCTAAAATTAACATGCTTTCTCTCTTCCCCAGTACTGATGAAGGGTCCCAGACCTGAAACTTTAACTGTTTCTCTCTGCACAGGTGCTGCCTGACCTGCTGAGTGCTTCTAGCCTTTCTTGCTTTTGTTACATGTAGGGAAGGCAGCTAATGGAGATGGATCCCCAATGGAGGATGGAGTGCAATGTGTGTGGGGGAGACTGGTGCGAATTTCTGATGTGGTTATAATGGAGGTCATTCAACACTCATGAGTCAACTAGAGCAGCATATAATGCAGACCAGCTTTCTTTAGGGGCAGCACAGGGGCACAGCTCGTAGAGCCACTACCTCACAGCTCCAGAGTCCTGAGTTCGATCCTGATGTCTGTGTGGAGTTTGCACGTTCTCCCTGTGACCGCGTGCGCTCCAGATTCCTCCCACATCCCAAAGATGCACAGGTCAGTAAATCTTCAGAAAACTTTAGCAGGTCCAACAGACATGACCACTGCTTCAGGGAGAACTGCCCAGTCCCTGAGTCAGGTAATCTCGTGTTTAGACCCTGGGCTAAGTGATCATTAATTCCTCACTTCCTCCCCACCCCCCACCCTCACTGTTCCTATAATGGTCAAGAGTTTTGTCCAAACCCCTGGACCCCATATCCATGCCCAAGATCATCTGTACATTGGTATAAGGAGTGGTTCGCCACACTGGATCTTTATTCCTTGGAGTGTAGGAGAATGAGGAGTAACCGCATAGAAGTTTATAAAATCGTGAGGGGTATGGATAAGGTGGACGGTCATAGTCTTTTCCCCAAGGCTGGGGAGTCCGTAACTAGAGGGCACAGATACAAGGTAAGAGGGGCAAGGTTTAAAAGAGACCTGAGAGGTAACTTTACACAAGAGGGTGGTGAGTACCTGGAATGAGCTGCCAGAGGAAGTGGTCAAGGTAGGTACAATTGCAACATTTAAGAGGCATTTGGATAGGTACGTGGAGGGGAGGGGCTTGGAGGGTTATGGGTCGAACATGGGCAACTGGGACTGGCAGAGAGGATGCAGTGGTCAGCATGGACCAGTTGGGCCGAAGGGCCTGTTTCCGTGCTGTATGACTCCATGACTGTGACAGCAGACATATGAGGGGAAGTTGAGGAACTTGTGCAACTAACTGATTTTTGGTTGCATTTTCTTGTGCACTCTCTTATGACATAGAAGGAGGCCATTTGGCCCATCGAACCTATGCCAGCTCTCAGAACAATTATGTCAGTCCCATTCCCCCACTTATTTCCCTGTAACCTATTCTCTCTCACATGCTCATCAGCATCCCTCCTGCACCCACCTACACTAGGGTGATTTACGGCAGCCCATTAATCCTAACACCAACAGGATGTGGGAAAAAAACCAAAGGTTCCAGAGGTAAACTCATACAGTCACAGAGGGAACGCACAAACCCCACACAGACAGCACCGGAGGTGGGGAATATTGAAGTTGGATTTTGTGGCGTGGGCTGCATGCACAATGCAGGGGCAGCTGTGTTTTCAGTGGAGAGAGGGGTAGGTGTAAGGGGTATGGCCAGTGACTAGAAGGACTCTGATAAATGGGCAGGCATGGTAGTGTAGCGGTTAGCATAACGATATTACAGTGCCAGTGACCCAGGTTCAATTCCAGCCGCTGTCTGTAAGGAGTTTGTACGTTCTCCCTGTGTCTGCTTGGGTTTCCTCCGGGTGCTCCAGTTTCTTCCCACATTCCAAAGACGCACGGGTTAGGAAGCTGTGGGCATGCTGAGGGAGTACAAAAAGAAATGCTGAAGTGTCAGTAACGGAATTAAGGGTTTTAAGGTGGAATTAAGAGGCAATTAAGGGTTCGAGAACGTGGGTTGTGAAAGAGGTGATTGGTTCAGAAGTCTGGCAGCAGTGGAGAAGAAGCTGTCCTTGCGTCTGGATGTTCGGACTTTCAATCACCTGTGTCTTCTCCTGGAAGAGAGTAAAGGGAATGGGAAGGTATCCGCGACGATCCTCAACGAACAGCAGGGTGTTGCCTGGATTTCAGCTTTTAAGGAGAGACGATAGGGTGGCTTTGTTTTCCCTAGAGTGGTGGAGGCTGAGGGGTGGCCAGATAGAAAAATACAAAATAATGAGGAGGAAAGATAGGGTAGATAGTGAAGATCTTCTACCCATGTTGGGGGTGTCAAGAGGCATAGGTTTAAGGTGAGATGTACATCTAGAGGGAATTTTGAGGAGGAATTTTTTCATACAGAGAGTGGTTGGAATCTGGAATGTGCTGCCTGTGGAGTTAGAACACAGAATGGTACAGCACAGGAGCAGGCCCTTCGGCCCACAATGCTGTGCCGAACCAATTACATTAGTAATAAGATGCCCAAATAAACTAATCCCTTCTGCCCACATGATGCCCAGATCCTACCATTTCCCTCACAATCATGTGACTGTCTAAGAGCTTCTTGGCCACCCCTATCATATTTGCCTCCACCATCACCCCAGGCAGCACATTCCAGGCACCCACCACTCCGTGTGTAAAAAACTTGCCCTGCACATCTCCTTTGAACTTACCCCCTTTCACCTTAAATGCATGCCCTCTGGTATCAGACATTTCAACCACCCTGGGGTTGGTTGGTACCAAGCACCTAGAACCACCAAGGCAAAGAAGGCTTCGCACCTAAAGTGAGTAAAGTGTAGATGGGTGCAATGGCTGGTCCAGATGTGGTGGGCTGAATGGCCTCTTTCTGCACAACTCTGTGAATCTATGATTTAACAGAAAATTTGGATACAGACAATCCCCAGGTTACGACGGGGTTCTCTTCCTGAGGACTGTTCGTAACCGGAATTTTTCACAGGTTGGACAGTGCATGGGAGAGGATCCCAGAAAGAGTGGCGATGGGAGAGCGAGCAGGCACGGGCAGAGTGGCCGCCAGCCGGCCTCACTGACTCAGTGAGCGAGTCTGCTCAGCGCTCCCAGCTCGGCTCCACCCGGTCCCCGGTTGTTGCAGCTCGGTAGTGGGGGAGGAGGAGGAGGTGGGTGGGGAGAGAAGTCATGAGGAAATGCCCCATTCCTACCCGGCAGAAGATGTCTGCAGTCCCGCAGCAGCTGGTAAATCCGTCCCCATCCATCCCGTCGGTCTCCCAAACACTCATCACATGTACAGTCGGGCGTTCATAACCCAGGGAGGAGCTGTAGTTTCTCAGAAAAGTAAACCTGTGCAGGGCTCTGGGGATAGACTGATGGTGGGGAGGGGGGAAGGTGTAATGGAGTGAATTAAATCGCTCTTTTAGGGAGACAATAAAGACACCGTGGGCAGTAAGGCTTCTCTCTAAGTAAGGGTTACCAAAGACTCTTTCAAATTTCTACAGATATACGGTGGAGAGCATTCTGACTGGTTGCATCACCGCCTGGTATGGAGGATCTATTGGCCAAGATCGCAAGAGACTGCAGAGGACCGTAGACTCACCAGCTCCATCACGAGAACAACCCTCCCCGCCATCGAGGATATCTTCAAGAGGTGGTGCCTCAAGAAGGCAGCATCCATCACTAAGGACCCTCTTCTCGTTACTACCATCGGGGAGGAGGTACAGGAGCCTGAAGACCCACACTTAACGATTCAGGAACATCTTCTTCCCCTCCGCCATCAGATTTCTGAACGGTCCATGAACACTACCTCATTATTCTTTTTATTTTTGCACTATTTATTTATTTTTGTAATTTATAGTAACTTTGCACTGTACTGTTGCCACAAAACAGCAAATTTCATGCAATCTAAGTCAGAGGTAATAAACCTGATTCTGCTTCTCTCTGTGGTTCTATGTGAATGTGAGGAAGAAAAATCTGGTGCAGAAGGAACCTGTTAATAGATCTTAAAATAATTAGTTTGATGGCATGAGTAATATCTATGAGAGTGGTGAAGATATGTCACTAAGGAGTTATTCCCAGCCAGTAAGTCAGTGAAGCGGAAACCATTTGGCTGTTTGCAGTTAGTGCTGCCTTTGTCACCGAGTTCAGGATTGCAAACACCACACTGTCATCTTGCTGCATAGATTGTTCCCTCATCTTAAGGGGCCATTAATCCAGTCTCCCTGTAAGTATGCCTCTTGTGTCAGACTGCCCCTTTGGATTTGGAGAGGCGGGGAAGGGATGGGGAGAGGGGAGGCTGACAAAGCCAGAGAGCCAATGGCTGGTGTGTGCAAATGAGGACATGGGCTAGGAATCTGTGTCAGAATTTATCAGCGTACCACAGAATTGTTTTTCCTCCTTGGGGACCAGGCTGATTGGCAATTTAAAAGAGAGAGAGACACACACAAACACACACGCACTAAACAGCTGAGAGATTATCACAGGGCTCACACAGAGCGTCGCTGCAAGACCTGAAACATAAAAGGTAGGGTGTATTGCATAGTTTCCTCTTTTACTGTACGATGCATTGACAATAGGGATATTAATGGTCGGAATGCGGTCTATATTTTGTGCCCTTGCATTTATCAAATAGAAAATTAGTTTCTACTGAAGGCTTTGAAGTATAAGTGAGAATGTGTGTGAAAATAAAACTCTCTGTGGGCGAGGTCAAGCACTGCAGGGGCTGTGATGCTCTCCAAGGTGGAATAGCTAAGTCTACGCTTGATTGACCTTGAAAGTAAAGCCCTGGAAAAGGTGGAAGAGATCCCTTCAGAGACTAGGTCTCTATCCGCTTGTCAGTAGAGTAGGGGCTGTGGAAGAAATTGTCGAAGGCACCTGTTTGTTTCCTTGGTTTGTTCTGCTGCTGTGGGAACAGCTCCCCAGCATGAGTGGAGGTGGCTGTTTATACGGCATTAGTCTGAGAGCAAAGTAGATGTTCACTGAACCTGCATCTGGCTGAACAGACGCACTCAGTGTCACATTGTGGGAGTCATTCCATCAGGAGCCAAGGCTCGATCCACAACGATTCTGCCTTCCCTGCGTGTTAATCCTGTGGTTTCCACATTGTTAATTTATCCATTCGCAGGATGTGGATGTTGCCGGTAACACCAGCATTTTTTGCCCATCCCTTATTGCCCCTGAACTGACGAGGTAGTTAAGAATCATCGACATTAGTGGGTCTGGAGTCACCTGCCGGCCAGACTGATAAGGACGTCAGATTATCTTCCCTGAAGGATGTCAGTGAACCAGATGGGTTTTTACAACAAGTCTAGCTTTTTTAAAAAAGTCTGGATTTAACTTAATTAGTTGAATTCACATTCCCAGCTGCCATAGTGGGATTTGAACTCATATCTTTGGATCAGTCGTGCAGAATTGTGCTGCTGGGCTGGTAACTTAATGACTATATGACTGTATGCAAGGTGTACTTGCACCTCCTTTCATGATGTTCTGAAACACTTCACACAGAACGAAGTGTAGTCAGTGTGGTAATGTGGCCACCAGTTTTGTCTTCCACAAACAGCAGTCTGTAAATAACCCAATAACCTGTTGCAGAGACGTCGGTTGCAGAATAAGTACTAGCTCTGGCAGTGGTAGAACAGCTGCCTCACATCTCCAGTGACCCAGGTTCAATCCTGACCTCCGGTTCTGTCTGTGTGGAGTTTGCCCGTTCTCCCTGTGACCGCCTCGGGTGCTCCGGTTTCTTCCCACATCCCAAAGGTGTGCGGGCTGGTAGGTTAATTGGCCGCTGTAAATTGCCCCCTAGTGTGTGGGTGAGTGGTAGAGTCTTGTGGGAGCTGTTGGGAATGTGGGGACAATGTATTATTGGGATAATGTGTGGAATGGGATTGGTCTGTGAGCTGGCATAGTCTCAGAGGGCCAAATGGCCTCTTCCAACGCTGTGAGGAAATATGGAATATAGAAAAGGATACTAGGGAGAACTTCCCCACTCGTTCAGAAGCTTTAGTATGTTTTATGCCCCTGGTGTACAACATACACACCAGTGGGCTGATCGTTCTAGCTCCCCTTGATAACTAGTGAAATACCCACATTGCCACTCCCATATCTGGACTTAACCATATTTCCATATGACTTAGAAGGAGGCCATTCAGCCCGTCGATTAACCACTGGCTCGCATAGTAATCCCATTCCCACATTAAATTTTTTAACCAGAGAGTGGTTGGGGCATGGAATGTGTTGCCTGGGACAGTGGTGGAGGCAGGTACATTGGTCAAATTCAAGAGATTGCTAGATAAGCATACAGAGGAATTTAAAATAGAGAGATATGTGGGAGGAAGGGGTTAGATAGTCTTAAGTGAGGTTTAACTGTCGGCACAACATTGTGGGCCAAAGGGCCTGTATTGTGCTCTACTGTTCTATGATTCTATGAAATTTCCCTGTAATGTATTCTCCCCACATTCCCATCCATCCTACCACTCACCTACACACTAGGGGCAATCTATAGTCGCCAATTTAACCTCCCAACCCGCACGTCTTTGGGACGTGGGAGGAAACTGGAGCATCTGGAGGAAACCCAGGTGGTCACAGGGAGAACGTGGAAACTCCACACAGAATCAGAATCAGGTTTATTATCACTGACATATGTCGTGAAATTTGTTGTTTTGCAGCAGCAGTACAGTGCAAGACATAAAGCCACAAAAATTACTATAAGTTACAAAAATAAATAAATAGTGCAAAAGAGGACTAGTGAGGTTCATGGGTTCATGGACCATTCAGAAATCTGATGGCGGAGGGGAAGAAGCTGTTCCTGAAACACTGAGTGTGGGTCTTTGGGCTCCTGTACATCTTCCCCGAGGGTAGTAACGTGAAGTGGGCACGTCCTAGGTGGTGAGGTCCTTGATGATGGATGCCACCTTCTTGAGGCACCGCCTCTTGAAGACGTCCTCGATGGCGGGGAGGGTTGTGCCCGTGATGGAGCTGGTAATGTCACAGACAGGACCAGAGTTCAGGATCAGGCCCGGTCACCAGAGCTGTGAGGTAGCGGCTCCACCAGATCTGTCATTGCCCAGCAGGCCCTGACTGCAAGCACGTTCACCCAAAGAGAGGAGGGAGTCGCTTGAGTAATCAACTTAGCCGAAAGTCGGTGCCACTGACAGTGCAGCACTCCCTCCGTAGTGATATCACGAGCAGCAGTTGTTGAATCCCTACGCCCGCCCCACCCATGCCAGAACTGATGGAGACACAAGAGATTGCAGACGCTGGAATCTGGAGCAGCACACAAGATGCTGGAGGAACTCAGCGGGTCAGGGGGCATCTGTGGAGGGAAATGGACAGTCGACGTTTCGGGTTGAGACCGTTTGGACTGGCGGGTTTCGACCTGAAATATCAACTGTCCGTTTCCCTCCACAGATGCCCCCTGACCCGCTCAGTTCCTCCAGAAGTTTGTTTTTTGCTTAAGACAAAACTGATGCCTGAAACTGCTGAGATATCCTCCTTCCATCGGAATGGTCGATCACGGTGTCTGGGATGCAACGCCCCCAGTAAATGTTGTGAGAGACTCTGGTTCCGCCACCCTCACAGACCCCCTCTGTGAAAGGCCCTTCACGAGCCCCACACAGAGTCCTCTGGTCTGTCATGTTAACCCGTGAGCAAAACAAGGTTAATCAAGGCCATCAGTCCCTTCTCCTGCCTCCTTCCCGCTGCTCTCACCGAGGACGGGAATCAGGAGAAATGGGATGGTTACGGTTTCAAAGTCAAAGTCAAAGTCAAGTTTATTGTCATCTGCACAAGTCCATGTGTGCACAGGGACAATGAAAAACTTACTTGCAGCAGCATCACAGGCACAGAGCATCAGATAAGCAGCGTTCACAAGAAAAACATGAACTTAAATTATACACAATTTTTACAAGAAAACACAATTAGAACAAAAAAAAGTCCATTTTAGTGCAAAGTGATCAAAAGGGGTCATAGTGTTGCTGTACTGTAGTGATTAGGGTTGTGCCGGTTGGTTCAAGAACCGAGTGGTTGAAGGGAAGTAGCTGTTCTTGAACCTGGTGGTGTGGGACTTCAGGCTTCTGTACCTCCTGCCCAATGGTAGCTGCGAGAAGATGGCATGGCCCGGGTGGTGGGGATCTTTGATGATGGATGTTGCCTTCTTGAGGCAGCGCCTCTCGTAGATACTACCAATGGTGGGGGAGGGATGTGCCTGTGATGTATTGGGCTGAGTCCACTATTCTCTGCAGCTTCTTATGTTCCTGTGCATTCGAATTGCATTTGAATTCAAATTCAGGTAAGTGTTGGGCCCGTTTCTGAGTGACTTAAGGAGGACCTGCTTCTCCAGTTCACAGCACCATGCTGGGAAGCCATCTCAAGTCGGTCCTCCTTAAGGAAGGTATGTACTTCATTCCCCTTCAGGCGACACACAGTCCACACCCCAACCAACTACCCAGGGCAAGGACCATGTGCAGGCAGAAGGGATTAGTTTAATTAGGCGTCATTAGCTTAATTAGTTCGGCACAACGTTGTGGCATGGATGAGGTGGATGGGCCCATTTCTGTGCTGTATGATTCTAATTTCCTTTAATCTTCCTCAGGTACCCTTTCAGCCTCTTACACCTCAGTTTGGACCTATACCCTCTGATCTTAGACACCTCTGCCACAGGGAAAAGTTTCCTTCTGACTACCATATCTATGTCCCTCATAATTTTATATACTTTAGCTTCCACACCCCCCCACCCCACCACCCCCCAGCCTCCTCTGCTCCAAGGAAAACAAACCCAGCCTTTCCTGTCTCTCCTCATAACTGAAACATTCTATCCCACCCTGGTGAATCCCCTCTACCCCTTCACCAGTGATTTCATGTCCCCCTACAGTTCCTCCCTTCCAGAAACAAAAAGTAATAATAGTGAGAGAGAGAGAGGCACTGGCTCCCTCACTGTTTGGTTAGGAAGCTCCCTGCGTCTTATTCCTGACCTCTCAGCTTATAATGTGGCCATTCGTACTTCACCCCTCATTTGCTGGAGGCTTTTCTTGGATTAGTTGAGTCAATCCTCTTCATGGTTTTCAGTTACTCAATTTCATCAACTCCCAAGTCTGTAGAGAACAAACTGGGCTTTCTTAACCCTTCCTCTGAAACACGCAAACAGATGCTTGAAAGAAACACTTGCCAATGTTTACGCCTTGAATGTGTGTGTTTCTAATATAATGAAGTGCTCCTGTATTCCTGAGAGGGTCAAGAGCTGGTGTTATATCTCTTCCTAGCACTTTCCGAGTGGAATTGCCGGATATCTGTCCATTCACAGACTGTGAGGACAATAGTTCTGGCACATCAAAGCTCATTAGGTCTTGAATTGACATCACTTCCTGGAGACCAGGGCTTAGTTGTTCAGTCTCCAGTTAGTACTCAGAAATACAAGGGACCAAGGGCCAGTGGTGTGTATGGGTCAGCTATGGGAAGCCATTGTATGGGAGGGAAGGGTTAGATAGATATTAGAGCAGGATAAAATGTTGGCACAACATTGTGGGCTGAAGGGCCTGTACTGTGCTGTAAAATTCTATGTTCTATCTATCACTAACCCCCCCCCCCCCCCCCCCCCCCCCTTGTCTGATACACTTGTAGTGGTTGAGTAGGCTGTGCGTCTGTCCAGGAAATTAGCACGTAGGTTAAAGAGTACAACGTCCTTTACCTTATGCCATCCCACACTCCCCAGGGCAGGGACGGAATGCGTTCGATACCGAGTAAAGTTCCTTCTACACTGTCCCATCACGGACTCACAGGGCAGGGACCGCACGGGTTAGATACAGAGTAATGCTCCCTCTACACGATCCTACCACACACTCCCAGGGCAGAGACAACATCAGGGACAAAGACGGTCATGTTTTAATTTGAGAACGATGTTAATATTCTGATAAGAATTATGTAAATATGTAAATACATTTCTTTTTTTTAAAAAAAACAGGTTGGATACAGAATAAAGCTCCCTCTACACCATCCCATCACGCAATCCCAGGGCAGGTACTAGTTTCAGTTAGAACAAGATGTTGGGAATTGGTTTGGAAATTGCAACATTTGCAGCTGTAATGGACAACTCCCTTTGTAAACAGTTTCCCCACTCTCCTCCGATCAGGTGGAGACCAGAGCTGAGACTCCTTGTGGCCTCTGGTGTTGCCCCTTTGACCCAAAATTATCCCCAAGACCATGGTTCACTGTAATGTTTCCATGTAATTCCCCACCCATCAGGATTATTCCCTGGAACTCACTCCCTAGCTTTTATTCCTTGGAACGCTACCCTGAACATTATTTCATGCAACTCAATGCCATCAATTCATTTCCTTCCATTTATTCCCCCAAAACTCTCTCATACTTATTTTATCCTGTAACTTTCCTAACAGATAGAACATCGAACATAGAACAGTACTGCACAGGAACAGGCCCTTTGGCCCACGATATCTGTGCTGACCATGATGCCAAGTTAAAACTCAATCTCTTCTGCCTGTACGTGATCCATCCCTTCATTTCCTGCACCTAAAAGCCTCTTAAACACCACGATCATATCTGCTTCCACCACTAGCTTTGGCAGCCTGTTAGAGCACTCACTACTCCCTGTGTATAAAACTTGCCCCGCACATCTCCTTTAAACTTTCCCCCCTCGCCTTAAATGCATGTACTTGACATTTCTACCCTGGGAAAATTATTTTGACTGTCTACCCTATCTATGCCTCTCATAATTTTAGAAACTTCTATCAAGTCTCCCCTCAGCCTCCGACGCTCCAGATAAAGCAACACAAGTTTGTCCAACCTCCTTATTGCTCATATCCTTTAAACCAAGCAGCATCCTGCTAAACCTCTTTGTACCCTCTCCAAAGCCTCCACACCCTTCCTGTAATGGGGCAACCAGAACTGCACACAATACTCCAAGTGTGGCCTAACCAAAGTTTTATACAGCTGCAACGTGACTTCTTGACTCTGATACTCTATGCCCCGACCAATGAAGGCAACACCTTCTTTACCACCCTATGTTGTGTTGTCACTCTCAGGGAACTATGGACTTGGACATCAAGATCCCTCTGTACATCAGGTGCTGTTAAGGGTCCTGCCATTAATATGGGGATAGAGCAGGTTAATGTTTTTGAGGGAGACAATTGGCCATTGAAAGGCAGAGAGACTCGATGGCCTACTTGTGCTGTTATTTCTTATGCAATCTGCTTCTAAGCAGTGTTCCCTCCAACAGAAGGCATCTATCATTCCCTGCATCTCACAGACAGCACTTTTCCCCGGTCAGTTCCGAAAGCTGCATCGATTGCGATTTCTCCGTGCTGTCCTGGCTGCCTGGAATGCTAATTGATCAGCATTGGAGCAGGCCCCATTCCCTGTGCAGTGCTCCAGCTGTGCCGAGCTCTGCAGTTCTGTCCGCTGTTGATGGCAGGCCAAGGACACGAGAGATCAGCACGTCACATTGATGACTATCATCTGTTTTGATGTTAATTTATTGTGAAGTGTTCAGGCTTGGCAGAGCTGAATTTATTTCTAGAAAAATGAGCAATTTATCAGCAAACAGGATATCGACTAACTTTGAAGCATCCCTGTTCACTGCAGAGCAAGATGAAGATCGATAGAGGAAACGGGGACGTTGTCTGCTTGTACTTGGACAACAGATGAACAGTTTCAGTGCTTGTCTGAAAGCACTGCAGGATAAATTTCATTTTATTATCAGCCAGTAGAACCACTGCTTCACGGTATCAGAGATCCCGGTTCGATCCTGACCTCCGGTGCTGTCTGTGTGGAGTTTGCATGTTCTCCCCGCGACTGCGTGGGTTTCCCCCGGGTGCTCCGGTTTCCTCCCACATCCCAAAGGCGTGGGTGTTGTTAGGTTAATTGTCCGCTGTAAATTGCCCCCAGTATGTAAGTGAGTGGTAGGATCCAGGGGGAGTTGATGGGAACGTGGGGAGAACAGATTACAGGGTGATTTTCCCTGTGCCAACTACGATGCTAATCTAAACCTGTCTGCCTGCACACGGTCCATATCCCTCCACTCCCTGCCTGTTCATATGCCTGTCTGTACACCTCTTAAATGTCACTATCACACCTACTTCCACCACTACCCCGGCAGTGTATTCCAGGCACCCTGCGTATAAATCTCACCTCTCTCATACTTTCCCCCCTCACCTTAAAACTACATCCTCTTGTTGTGACATTTCTACCCTGGGAAAAGAACTATCGACCCTATCTCTGTCTCTCCTAATTTGTATGGGGGCAGGCGCGGCACCGTAGCGGTTAGCGTAACACTATTACAGCGCCAGCGACCCGGGTTCAATTACGGCCGCTGTCTGTAAGGAGGTTGTATATTCTCCCCGTGTCTGCGTGGGTTTCCTCCGGGTGCTCTGTTTTCCTCCCATATTCCAAAGACGTACGGGGTAGGAAGTTGTGGGCATGCTATGTTGGTGCCGGAAGTGTGGCGACACTTGTGGGCTGCTCCCAGAACACTCTACATAAAAGATGCATTTCACTGTGTGTTTCGATGTACCTGTGACTAATAAAGATATCTTATCTTTTCTAATCTCTGATTATTTTTCGAGCAAGGTACATCCATGTGTCCTGTTGGGGTTGCGGGAGGGGTCCATCTAAGCTGATTGCCTACCCAAGATTATGTCCATGCCTAGGTGTCATTGGAGAGGAACCCATAGTGTCTGCTGCCTTGCTGTAGCCTCCTGGGACTGGTGGACACTGCAGGGGCTGGAGTTTATCCTGGACAGTGAGGAAAATATTTTAATTTTTGATGGTGTTTTAAATGAATAGCTATATTAAAACGACAATGATAATTGTAGAGAAGAGGTTGGTCAGTGGACAAACATGAAGATGGGATGTGCACTGCATGTCTATTTACCCCAAGTGACACACCTCCAGTGACCCTGGTTCGATTCTGACCTTGGGTGCTGTCTGTGTGGAGTTTGCACATTCTCCTTGTGGGTTTTTTCTGGGTGCTCTGGTTTCCACCAACATCCATAAGACATGTAGGCTGGCAGATCAATTGGCCACTGTAAATTGTCCCTAGTGTGTAAGTGAGTGGAGTAGATGGGTGCCTGATGGTCAGTGGCCACTCGATGGCCCAAAGGGCCTGCTTCTGTGCTGTATGGCTCAATGATTCGATGAGGATAGACGTAAGCTATATATGACTGGCGCGCCTCACGCACACAAATACATCGGAAGAAATCAGAGCGCTTCCATTACGTGCATGACCTGTCTTGTCCCTGTGCTGTGGAGCGCACAGTTTACACTGAATAGCAACTGACTCAAGAGTTCTAAGGGCCGGATACATCCTGATTACAGGATGATCCACGGCCCAGAACATCACCTGCAGAATGTGGGTATTTGGGAAGGAGACCCTTGTACATATACGTAGGACCATTGAGAAAATAGAGAGGCAAGAAAATCTGTTTAAGTTTTGGAGCTTTGACTGCAACAGTAAGGAAAACTTACTCCATTTATTTAGGACAACTGTAAGGTCTTCAGAATGCTCTGTGATACATAGGTATCGAAAAGAAGTAAAGGTTTATTTGCAAGATAGCACACTAACTATCTATGTGTTGAGTCCCTATACTCTTGGTGCAGACTGAATGCCTGTGAAATTGTTATATTGCCAACACAGCATGTGACTCTACTGTCCAATAACATCACAATATAAACACACACGGGGATGCAGGGAGAAGAACATGCTTAAAGGTACAGTACAACACCTATTATCAGCTCTCACAAGAATGATCCCGGGAGTGAAAGGGTTAACGTATGAGGAGCGTTTGATATCTCTGGGCCTGTACTCGATGGAGTTCAGAAGGATGGTGGGGGGGGGGGCGGTGGGGGGTGGGTGTCTCATTGACACCCCAGGATACTGAAAGGCTTGGATAGAGTGGACATGATGTTTCCATCAGTAGGAGAGTCTAAGACCTGAGGGCACAGCCTCAGAATAAAGGGGCGTCCCTTTAAAACTGAGGTGAGAAGGAATTTCTTCAGCCAGATGGTGGTGAATCTGTGGAATTCGTTGCCACAAACAACTGTGGAGGAAAAGTCATTGGGTGTATTTAAGGCAGAGATTGATAAGTTTTTGATTGGTAAAGGAGTTAAGAGTCAGAATCAGAATCAGGTTTATTATCACTGACTTATATGACGTGAAATTTGTTGTTTTGCAGCAGCAGTACAGTGCAAAAATATAAAATTACTATAAATTACAAAAATAAATTGTTCCAAAAAAAGGAATAATGAGGTAGTGTTCATGGGCCACTCAGAAATCCGATGGTGGAGGGGAAGAAGCTGTTCCTGAATTGCTGAGTGTGGTCTTCAGGCTCCTGTACTTCCTCCCCGATGGTATTAACAAGAAGAGGGCACGTCCCTGATGGTGAGGGTCCTTAGTGATGGCACTGCCTCTTGAAGATGTCCTCGATGGTGGGGAGGGTTGTGCCCGTGATGGAGCTGGCTGAGTCTACAACCCTCCGCAGCCTCTTGCGATCCTGCGCATTGGATACAGGGAGAAGGCTGGAGAATGGGGTTGAGAAAAAAAACCATGATTGAATGGTGGTGCAGACTTGATGGGCTGAATAGCCTAATTCCGCTCCTATATCTTATCGTCTTGTGGTCTAGTCACAAGAATAGAAGAACCACAAGAAAATAGGAGCAGGAGCTCTTCCCCGCCATTCAATACAACTGATCTACTCTGGCCTCAACGCATCTGTGCCAGTTCCCCACAGCCCTTAATTCCTCAAGCCTACCTCAGCCCTTGGTCTGATGTCTCATCCAGATGTCAGTACTTTGGGCATGGCGGCATTCCTGGAGTACTGCACTAGGTTTTAGTGCTCACGTCTCTGGAGTGGGTCTTGAACCCGCACCTGGTGTTGAGAGAGGGAGAGATCACCATTGGGATTGTGGGCTGTTACAGGTGAGTACAAGTCCGTTCCATATCTCAGTTTGACAATGGGATCTTGCTGAACGCAACATTCCTCAGCACTGCCATCTTCTACTTTAATAAACATGGGATATTCTGACACTGTCTTGAAAAGTAATCAGAGACTACAAAGCAAGCCATTGTCAGGTCCTTGATTCTATTGTGAAATGAGCCTTCCTGAAAGCTTTCGTGAGGAAGCCTCCACTTATTGATCTTGGAACACACTCACCCAGCTGATGGATTGTGGTGTTCCTGGAACCAGCTCAAAATGGAGCCAACTCCCTTTGTCTGAGCCCATGTGAATGGGAAGACAGGCTTGGAGACCACTCTGGCGTGTGAGAAGAAAATCAAAATGAGCTATTGAATGAGTCAAGGGACTTGCAACAACATCTCCCTGTGCCAACAGGGAAAAAACAGTGGCTGTTTTCTTGCTACTTATCTACTTTACAAGTGCGTTTCTGTGCAAATTTAATTCATTCTTTTGTTTCTTTGGCTCCATGGAGTCGGCCTTTGGCAACATTCTTTGAGAGAGAAAACTTGTATGAAGTGGGACTAACGTTCAACAGCTTGTAGGGGCCATTCATAGGATCATTATACCTGAAGGAGGCTGTTCAGCTCATTGAGTCCACTCTAGTTCTTTGCAGGAGCAGGGAAGATGACCAGGGGTTTATTTTTAGCTGGAGGTAGTGTGGACCTGGAACTCAGTGCTTGTAAGGGAGATGGACAGAAACCCCTGATTGTATTTAAAAATAAGTACTTGAGGAGCAGTGATCAGCTGGGCTGCTGGCAAAGAGCCAGGTCACCCTTTTTTGACCGGCATGGAGACAATAGGGCTGTTTGTCTGTGCCATAACTTGTCCATGATTCCATCCACTCATTCCCTCAGTCCTCCGCCCTCCGTGTCCATGGTAGTCCATAGTGTTCTGTTGCTGAGGTCGGGTTGGGGTAGTGCAGGTTGGTTCAGGAGCCTGATGGTTGTGGGGATGTAGCTGTTCCTGGACCTGCTGGTGTGGGACTTCGGGCTTCCGTGGATGGTGTGTAGGGATGTGGCCGTGCTGGTCTGGGCCGTGTCTGTTGCTCTCTGAGGTCTCTGGTGCTCCCGTGTGTTGGAACTGCCGTGCTAGGCCGCGATGCGGTCAGTCGGGATGCTTCCGACGGTGCAGCTGTGGAGGTTGGTTAGAGTATTTGGTGACATGCAAATTTCGCCAAGCTGAGAGGGGAGAGGTTTAACAGTAACCTGAGGAGCAACTTCTTCACCCAGAGCGTGGTCAGTATATGTGGTTGAGCCGGGTACATTAACAACATTTAAAGGGTGCCTGGGCAGAAACATGGATAGGAAAAGTTTAGAGGGATATGGGCAAAACACGGGCAAATGCGACTAGCTTAGATGGGAATCTTGGTCAGCATGGATGAGTTGGGCCGAAAGGCCTGTTTCCCTGCTGTATGACTCCATGACTCTTTAATTCCCTTCTCAAAGCAACGATCGAGTCAACTTCCACCACTTTTTCGGGCAGTAAATTCCAGATTGTAACCACATGGAAGAGATTTTCCTCAGGTCAACCCATGTTTTTTTTGCCAAACACCATAGATTAATGACCTCCCAATTGTTACGGACTCGGTGAATGTCCCTTTAAGATAGAGTAGTAGTGTGTGTGTGTGTGTGTGTGTGTGTGTGTGTGTGTGTGTGTGTATGGTGTGCTTACGTCAACAGAAGATAAAGGACGTAATGACATTGTTGGAGAAGTCAGTCGAAGAGGGAGAGAGAGAGAGAAAAGGGAGAGAGACACCAGCCTGCTAGTTTCTCTATTGATGGATGAGAAACAATAACTGTGTCTGTCACAAATGAAAATTGGAAGTAATCCGGTGGAGTTCACTTTGTTGCTGACCTGTAGAAGGAAACAGGTATTTGTGTGGACGACCACGATTTGGATGCTTTTCGGGGTGAGGAAGTAACTACCGAGTAAACACTGAGGTGTCGTTTGGGTTCCATCGTGGAAAATTTGGATTTCGTAATTACTCTCTCTATGTTTTCTCTACATCTACGTCTTATTTTCAGGCAATGGTGGTTGTTGAAGAAGCCTTTGCTCACGTTTCACCTTATGGCTTGTGGAACTGAACTTTAAGAACCATTCCTGGACTTGGAGTTTGGGACTTTGCCACACACACACACACGAAGAGTTTAGTTTTTGGGGTTAATGTTCAAGGTTTAACATTTTTACTTCAAACATACTAACATTTTTACTTTTATTTTTCTTATTATCATAAGTAATGATTAATAAAATAGTTTTTAACACTGAATCATGACTCAGTGCGTTTCTTTTGTTGCTGGTTCGTAACACAATCCTGACCCTTCCACCACTGGAAGGAATTTTTCTCTCTCTATTCACTTTGCCTCAGTTCTTGGTGGTGTTGATTTCAGTCAAATGTGTTCAGTGAGGTTTCATTGAGTGTCCTTTGATATCATCATTGCCAAACACAGACACCCTTAGGTCATGAGCTTCAAGACATGGATAAATTTTATGAAATGTCAAGAAAGGTTTTTATATAACCAATGAGCAAATTTAAAGGCTGATAAATCAACCTTTCTCTTTCCAACTCTTAGTGTCTCTCCTTTTTCATCACAGAAGCTCCTGGGTTTGTTCTTAATACTTGTCTTCTCCCAAACCCCTCCATTGACTCCGTCTACACTTCCCTCGGGAAAGCAGCTGACGCAAGCAAAGACCCCTTCCACCTCAATCGTTCTCTCTTCTCTCTCCCTGTTGGGCAGAAGATACAAAAGCTTGAGAGCACGTACCACCAGGCTCAAGGACAGCTTCTATCCTGTTGTTATCAGACTCTTGAACGGACCTCTCATACACTAAAAGGTGAAATCTTGATCTACCAATCTACCTTGTTGTGGCACTTGAACTTTGTTTACCTGCACTGCACTGTAACTGTAACATAAAATTCTGCATGCTGTTTTCTTTTTACTACCTCAATGTACTAATGTACTGCATGATCTGTCTGGATGGCACGCAAACAAAAGTTTTTCACCGTATCTCGGTACACGTGACAATAATAAAGGAGTACCAATACTCTTCGTACAGTGAAGGGAGGGAAAGTGTTTCAAATCTACCTTTTGCTAGTCTAATCCCTCAAGGCTGCAAGACAGGCAATGATTTGAACAAAACAAAAACAAAATACAGGGAGAACTCAGCCAGTCGAGCAGCATCTGTGGAAAGGGAAACCAGTCAATGTTTTGGGTCAGGGACCCTTCCTTAGAACCGGGGCAGAGCGCAGAGGGGTTATAGTTTATGGGAGTGAGGTGTAAGACAGAAGACTTTATGGAGATTGGTTAAGACAGGTCGGGTGATACGGAGCATAAGGGAAGGCATTTTATAGAAATGAGTGAGAAAGGGGCATAAGCTGGATAATGGGAAATAATGAGAGAGCAGTTTATTTGAAGGTGAAGAATTCAATGTTCAGCCCAGAAGGTTGCAAGGTTCCTGAACAGAAAATAAGACGTTGTCCTTCAAGTTTATGTTGGGCCTCACTACGGGCATGGAGGAGACTGCACACAGACGGGTGGCAATGGGACCGAGGATTGATGAATGAAGTGGCAGCAACAAGAACCTCAGGATCACCCTCTGCAGACTGAGATGAGAAAAATTTCTTCACCCAGAGGGTGGTAAATCTTTGGAATTCTCTGCCCTAAGCTGTGGAGGGTTGCTGAGTATATTCAGATAGATTTCTGGACTTTCGAGGAATTAAGGGATAATGGGTCAGTGAGGAAAATTTAAGATAGATTTCTTTATTAGTCACATGTACATCGAAACACACAGTGAAGTGCATCTTTTGCGTAGAACGTACTGGGGGCAGCCTGCAAGTGTTGCCACGTTTCCGGCGCCAACATAGCGTGCCCGCAACTTCCTAACCCGTACGTCTTTGGAATGTGGGAGGAAACCGGAGCACCCGGAGGAAATCCACGCAGACGCGGTACAAACTCCTTACAGACGGCGGCCGGAATTGAAACCGGGTCGCTGGCGCTGTAAAAGCGTTACGCTAACCGCTACACTAAGATTAGCCCTGATCTTTTTATTAAAGAGTGGAGCAGGTTTGAGGAGCTGTCTGACCCCCGATTCTATTTGTTACATCAGCGAGAGTTCTGGTAGAAAGGTGAGGAGGAACTATCAAGGTTTCATAGAGCTTGAGGACTTTTTAACATGTGCTTTTTTTTTCACTTACAGGATGTCGGTGTCAATGTGACGGTCAACATTTATTCCCTATCCCACATTGCCCTTGGATCGAGTGGCTTGCCAGACTATTTGAGAGGGCAGTTACGAGTCAACCACGTTGTTGTGGGTCTGTATCACATACAGGTCAAACCAGGTAAGGACGGAAGAGTTCCTCCTTGAAAACTTTAGTGCAGCAGCTGAGGTTCTACTAGTCACTTTTACCGATATAATCAGCTTTTAAAGTGATTGAACATGTTGGGATTCAAACTGAACCTCTCAAGAACCTTAGCCTTGGTTTCTAGATTACTCACCACGTTAATAACCACCTTGCTATCCTATCCCTAGGCCACATCTGGAGTACTACATAGAACATAGGACAGTACAGCACAGGGACACCCCTTCAGCACACGATGTTGTGCCAAACTGATTGTGTGTACTTCTAGTTACCATACTATAGGAAGGATGTGAATGTACTGGAGACGGTGCAGAGGAGATTCACCACGATATTACCTGAGAGAGATTTAATAAGAACCTGAGGGGCAACTTTTTTACCCAGAGTGTGGTCAGTATATGGAGGAAGTGGTGAGGCAGGTACATTAACAATATTTAAAAGGCACTTGGACAGGTACATGGATAGGAAAGGTTTAGAGGGATACGGGCCAAGTGCAGTCAAATGGGACTATCTCGGATGGGAATCTTGGTTGGCATGGACCATTTGGGCCGAAGGGCCTGTTTCCGTGCTGTATGACTCTATGAATTGTTTCAGTTATGAGGAGAGAATGGATAGGCTGGGTTTGTTTCCCTTGGATCAAAGGAAGCTGAGGAGAGACTTGATTGAGGTGTTATGAAGTGCATAGGTAGGGCAGATAGTAAGAAATGTTTTCCCATGGCAGAGGTGTGTAAAGCTAGAGAGCATAGGTTTCGGATAAGGGGTTTAGAGGGAATCTATCTTTCCACCTAGAGAGTGGTTGGAATCTGGAATCTGAGGGGGTGGCAGGGGCAGAGACTCCCACAGTATGGCAAATGGGATTAGTATGGACAGGTACTCAATGGATGGCAGGTACATGATGGGCTGAAGGGCCTGTTTCTGTGCTGTGTGACTCTATGATATTAACTTGGAAGTGCAGGATAAAACAATAAAACCAGCAAATTATGTACTTTAATCTTGCTTGTAGATTTATGGATAAGGATGGCAGCTGATTTCCACTCTGCAAGCTTCTCTTCCTTTGCCAGTGGAGTCACCACATTATGAAGCTCCAAGCTTCATCTCGCTGACCACTCCAGCCTAGAACCTCACTGCAATGTGGAGCTGCATTCAGGGGAACCTTGGACCCAACGGCACACTCTGTGGAGATGACCTCTGCCAGAACGTTGGCCTGATCCTGTCCGTTGCCTCGACGGCCTACCTCGTCGTCTGCTTCCCCCTCGGCCTCATCTTCAATGTCCTCGTCCTCGTCGTCAACCTTCGCCACAAGCTGTCCATCAACATGCCGGACGTCTACTTCACCAACATGGCGCTGGCTGGCTTGATACTTAACCTGGTGGCCTTCCTGCAACTTCTCAGCCCCGACCACCTCCTGTGGCCAGTGTGGGCTTTCGGCCGAGAGGTCTGCATGGGCTCCTTCATCCTGTTCAACATGGCAGCCCTGGTGAGCATCTACTCGGCCACGTTGCTGAGCCTGGACTGTTTTATTGAGAGAGCCTTGCCCCACACCTACATGTCCAGCGTCTACAACACCAAGCACGTCTGCAGCTTCGTCTGGGGGGGCGCCGCGCTGGCGAGCTTCTCCTCCCTTCTCTTCTACATCTGCAACAAGATCTCCGACCAGACCCACGACTGTGCGCGGCTCCAGACCAAGGAACTGGGGGATGCCATCATGTTCTTCACCGGCTTCCTGGTGCCCGCCGTGGGAGTGGGCTGTGCGCTCTGCCTCATCCTGCGGAAACGCCCGCCGCTCCGGCTGACGGAGCCTCCCCAGCCTGAGCCCTCGGGCCAGCGGCTCCTCCTGGCCACCGTCCTGGTGCAGTTTGCCCTCTGGCTGCCCTACAACCTGGCGCTGCTGGTGAGCACTGCCCACTTTGTGACCAGTGCCGAGGGCAGCGGCCGCTTCGCCAGCCAGCTTCACTTCCTGAGGGGAGCGTGCGAACTCCTGGCGTACCTGAGCACCTGCGCGGTGCCCATGCTCTACAAGTACCTGCAGAAGACCTTCGACACCAGGCTCAAGCTGGTTATCCAGGATGTGCGGTGTGGGGTAAAGGGCAGCGTGGGCGTCCAGGTCGAGGTGCACCAGCAACACGTGGTGACTGTCTCAGGGGCGGAGATCTCCCATGAATGAGCTTGCATATGTCCCCACCCCACCACCCCCCCCCCCCCCCCCCCCTCGCGGGCAGGCTCGTGATCCTGATTCCATCCCTCCAGGATATCACTGCCTCTGCTCCATCCACGTCCACGCACCTCGTCGGGGAAGACTGCGCCCTCACTTCACACCACTCATCAACCCGAAACAATGCTCTTCAAAGCCAATGAATCACTTCACTTGTCCTATTAAGGGAGGTCTGTAGTCCTTGAAGAATAAGGGGTGACCTTATTCAAATCTAGATGATTCCAAAGGGGTCTGACAGGGTTGATGCTTTCACTAGTGGGAGAGTCAGGAACAAGAGGACATGATTACAAGATAAAAGGCCGTACACATAGTTGTGTAGAAATTTCTTCTCTCAGAAATTTCTTCTCCGACCTGATGGCCTCAACATCGATTTCTCTAACTGCCGGTAACCCCACCCCTTCTTTTTCTCCCCCCCTCCTTTGTCTTCCCTTATTCCTGTGGCTCCCTTCCCCCCACCTTGATGACCTGCTCATCTCCTCTCCTCCCCTCCCCCATCCTTTATTCCATGATCCACTGCCCTGTCCGACCGGATTCCTTCTTCTTCAGCCCTTTGCCTCTTCTACCTGTCACCTCTCAGTTTATTACATCTTCTCCCCCCTCCTCCACCCACTACCTTCCCCCTCTCACCTGGACTCACCTATCACCTGGACTCACCTATCCCCTACCTACGTCTGCTCCTCCCCCTCTCCCCACCTTATTCTGGCTTCTGCCCTCCTCCTTTCCAGTCCTGATGAAGGGTCTTGGCCCGAAACGTCAACTGTTTATTTCCCTCCATGGATGCTGCCTGACCTGCTGAGTTCCTCCAGCACTTTCTGTGTCTTGCTCCAGATTCCAGCATCTGCAGAATTTCTTGTGCCTTCTCTCAGAATCTGGAACTCTCTGCCCCAGAGGGTGGGGGAGGCCAGATCATTGGATATATTTAAGGCGGAGATCGATAACTATTTGAAAGATCGAGGAATTGGGGGTCATGGGGAACCGGCGCAGAGGAGGAGTTGAGGCCAGTGTATATCAGCCATGTTCATGCTGAATGGTAAGGCAGGTTTGAGGGGTCTGGTGTCCTACTCCTGCTCCCATTTTCCTGTGCTCTTGTGTTCTGAAGTGCCTGGAAGAAACCACAGCAATTAATATGCGATAATGAGCTGGTCAGTGGGATGATAATGGGTGTGTACAGGACTGGGAGAATCCTTGTAATGAGGAGAGAGTGGATCGGCTTCTTTGGAATGGAGGCTAAGGTGAGGTCTAACTAAGGTGTACACTATGATAAACAGCCTAGACAGAGTAAGCAGGGAGGATCTATGACCTTTAGCGGAAAGTTTCAAAACTGGGGGCATTTAAGGATTAGTTGAGGAATTTTATCCAGAGGGTGGTGGGGATCTGGATAAAATTCCTGACTATCTAAAGGGGTGGTGGAAGCAGAAACCCTCATCACATTTAAAAAGTGCATGCACGAACATTCGATGTGCCTCAAATCCACAGACCAAGAGGTTGAGAGGTATGATTAGGTCGGACCAATTCTAGTTTGGTTAGAACCTACATCGATGAAATAACACTTTATCATTCTTTGATGCTTTTTTTGGCAGTTTTGGCTGAGGAA